>NC_064632.1:226752926-227075426 GCF_023864275.1 Schistocerca cancellata | reverse complement strand
ACGGAAAACGCCTTTGTTTTAATGATTGCCACTCCAATTCACGTATCTTGTATGTGGTACTATCTCCCTTACTTCGCGATAATACAAAACGAGCTGCCCTTATTTGTACTTTTTCGATGCCATGCGTCAGTCCTATCTGATGTGGATCCTACACCGCATAGCAAGACTCCTGAATAGTGCGGACAAGCGTAGTGTAAGCAGTCTCTTTAGTAGACCTGTTGCACTAAGTGTTCTGCCAATGAATAGCAGTTTTTCGCTGGCTCTACCCAAAACATTATCTATGAGATCGTTCCAATTTAGGGTATTTGTAATTGTAATCCCGAAGTATTTAGTTGAATATACAGATTTCAGATTTGTGTGACTTATCTCGTAATCGAAATTTAGCGGATTTCTTTTAGTACTCATGTGAGTAAATTCACACTTTTCTTTATTCAGGGTCAGTTGCCACTTTTCGCACCATACAGATATCTTATCTAAATCATTTTGCAATTCGTTTTGGTCATTTGATGACTTTAAAAAACGGTAAATGACAGCATCATCTGCAAACAATCTAAGAGGGCTACTCAGATTGTCTCGTCATTAATATAGATCAGGAACAATAGAGGGCCTATAGCACTTCCTTGGGGAACGCCGAATCTTATATATCTGTTTTACTCGATGACTTACTATGAACTTGGCGTTTCTGGCAGCAAATCACGAATTCAGTGGCACAACTGAGGCGATATTCCATACGCATGCAGTTTGGTTAGAAGACGCTTGTGAGGAACGGTTTCGAAAGTCTTCGGGAAATCTAAAAATATGGAATCAATTTGACATCCCCTGTCGACAGCACTCACTACTTCATGAGTAGAAAGAGCTAGTTGTGTTTCGCAAGATCGATATTTTCTGAATCCGTGCTGACTACGTGTCAATAAATCGTTTTCTTCGAGGTCCTTCATAATTTTCGAATACAGTATATGTTCCAAAACCCTACTGCAAATCGATGTTAGTGATATGGGCATGCAATTCAACGGATTACTCCTACTTTCTTTTTGGATATTGGTGTGACTTGAGCAATTTTCCAGTCTTTAGGTACGGATCTTTCTGTGAGCGAGAGGTTGTATATAATTGCTAAATATGGTGCTATTGCATCAGCATACTCTGAGAGGAACCAGACTGGTATACAATCTGGACAGAAGGCCTTGATTTTATTAAGTGATTTAAGCCGCTTTACGACACCGAGGATATCTATTTCTGTGTTTCTCATCTTGGCAGTTGTTCTTGATTGGAATTCAGGAATGTTTACTTCGTCTTCTTTGGTGAAGGAGTTTCGGAAAATCGTGTTTAATAACTCCTATTTAGTGGCGCTGTCATCAGTGACTTCACCGTTGTTATCGCGCAGACCAGAATCTCTTTGGGTTTTCTGCCAGATGTCGAGATAGAGTTTCGTTATGGAAATTATTGAAAGCATCTCTCATTGAAATACGCACTATATTTCGAACTTCCGCAAAACTTTGCCAGTCTTGGGGATTTTGTGTTATTTTAAATTAGGCATGCCTGGGACTCTTATGTTTAACCCGAGAATTATGGCACAAATGATTTGAAACTTTTAATTTAAGCTATATAGCATCTATTTTTGCACAAAATCACATCCTTTTTCTGCGGTTTTTAAATACTACACATAAACAAATTGTTAGAGAACTGAATTTCACATTCTGAAACATTATAGCATCTCTGTAGTAAGCATACGTTCACATAAAACTAAATTCCAGGGCTTACATTTGGACATGAAAGTTGCACTCGTTAGGTATAAACAGAAAATCTGAAAAATTGGCATTGAACGCTGGGATATACATTGTGCTTTATCACCACTGAGAACACATTCTTTTAACATACACATTAAGTACTTTATTGGAGAAACAGCCACATCCCCATCACAATTGTCCCGAAGTTCTTCCTTCGAATCAACGTCCAGTTCGATAGCACAACTGTGATAACTAGCTATTGTAAAATCGTCTTTTTCATATATTTCTTGATGTATATCACTGACATCTTCATCCATCCACCGATTAACAATTTATCAAGCTTAGGATCGTTGAAACTGACATGTTTCTGCGAACACATCTTTTATTGTACTGAAGAAAACAGGTACGTAACTCACGAGACCCAGTCTAAGAGACCATAACACGTGTCAGTAACGCGTGTCAACAATAAAGAAAGAAGGGCTCAATTCAGTTAACAATAAAACATTGTAGGGTTGGCGATGCAAGAGAGGTAGGGGGAGTATAGAAGTAATCGGCTATAACTGGCCTTGGAGAGCGATATCGAAAATTTTTGCGTAGTCTGAGAGACCACACCCTTGAATTAAGGGATACTACTACTACTACTACTACTACTAATAATAATAATAATAATTTCATGTGGCTCAGTGGCGTGGCCTGATGGAAAGGAGACCAATAGTTTTATTTACACCATCACTACAGCAGCAGATGCAGTGATAACAGCTACAGAACCAAACGTGTATCATGCTCCAGAAAAGAGGTATTATTCATATCACTTCATAAAGCGTACCTGGTTGTGGGAATAGGTGGCAGTTAACTTTCATGAGGAGGGCAGATTGGACAGCTAGGGAAATTTGTTTGGAAAGGTGGAACGCTTGACAGCATTACTGTGACGAATTGGACAATAACTTTAGCTATGGGGGAGGTACACAGAGAATTGTCGGGGTGGATTTGGCTCTCACAGTCTTAGGGGACCTGTGTGTTCGAAGTTTTGTTGGGCGATGTTTGGCTTTCTATTTGTAGGAATATGTGAGATGGGCATTATTGTGGGTGGGAGAGTTCCAGGTTGGGGAAATCTCTACGAAGACTTGCAGATAGGAATTTTGTACCATAGTTCGGAGTCCACCGTGCATAACTGGATGAGAGAGTGCACAGATAGGAGGACGTACCAACAGAACGGCGCACTGTTTTATTCAAACCATGTTTACAGTAACGGATAGCTTGACGTTTAAACCTGTGGCAGAATTGTCCACTGCAGTGGACAGCATATAATGTCGGTTCTTTGGCGTTTTTAATCAGTTCTGACGCTGTCTATATATATATAGATTTTGACGTTAATGCCTATATTAGAATATTTTTATAGTATGTATGGCTGGTATGCATGGCTGTTAATCATGTTAGCATTTTTATTTTTTATGCATCACTAGGTCTAGTCCAGATTACTTTCAGCTAATCAAACTTAGTTAGCTACTCCACTATTTTTCTGTTTGTAACAGATCTTAAGATGGCAATGATTGAAACCGGTAGTTCTGGAATGTACAACTTAAGTGATCAAGACAGACCTTCTCTCGTCGAGAGCAATGTGATCGTCGCCAGGTTGACTATGTTGACAAATAAATATGTAGATATGAAGAATAAAGATGTAGAATGTTAATCAAGTTAGTTTTGTTTAAAAATTTTTAAGAGTTTTTACATAAAAATTCGGAGGCATTAATTTTCAGCACGCACTGGTAATAAATAATGGAGGACTTTGGGTGTATGTGCTTCTCTCAGCTGAAGAGGTTGGCACAGGAAAGGAAACAGTGTCGAGTCGAATCGAAACAGTCAGAAGGGTAACGACACGAAAAATATTATATTAGTTGTATTAATAAGGGACAGAATCAGAGATTTTAGCTGACGGCTTACCTGGTTGTGGACGTTAAAGGCGTTTGGGTGGTTTCTGTGCAGGCGCAGCTTGAGGAACCTGGCCTTGCAGGAGGGGACGGTGACCGACTTGAGCTCCCGGGACTTGAAGGCGGTGCTCTCGTTGCTGGAGAGCGTGATGTAGCCCAGGTACTCGAAGTGCGAGCCGCACAGGCTCTGCGGGTCCGACTCGTCCACGTCGCTGCCTGCCCACAGCTCCAGCCGCTCCGCTGCAATCACACCACGGTCCGCCTCAACTTCACTTTATCTATTTGTGGAAGGAAAACAGTTATCTGCTTGCAGCTATCAAGCATGTGCATTCGGCATACCGGTTTCATACGAGGTGCATTCAAGTTCTCAGGCAGGGCTTAACACCTGCCCGGTTTTGAGCGCGAGTACTCGCGTCTGCTCAGGCACGTGCTCGCGAGCAGGTGCAAGGTCGCGGAGTAGGGAGGGAGGGGAAATGCGCGCGCACGTTTGAATGTGATCTCGCGTTCGTAGCAGATTTAACTAGCCATCTGAATGCTTTGAACATTTTACTACAAGGTAAAGATCTGCTAATTACTCATTTCATAGATCGAATACGAGCTTTTAAAATGAAATTCACACTTTGGGTGAGTCAGCTGTAAACAGGAAACCTAGCTCATTTTCCTAAATTATCATCCATGCAAGATGTTCACAAAGACTGTGAACGTTATTCACATAGTTTAGTTGATCAGCACTTTCAAGATCTGACAGCACTAGACAGTGATTTTTATCTGTTCTCTCCATATTCAGCGAATATTTAAGAGATTCGTCCTGAGCTGCAGCAAGAAATTATTGACCTGCAGTGTGACAGAGAATACAGAGACAAATTTCAGAACAAGAAAAACATTTTGGAATTCTACAGACGCTTCCCTCAGGATAGATTTCCTCGTTTGCACAAACTGGCGGCTTCGATAATATCAATGTTCAGTTCCACGTATGTTTGTGAACAACTGTTCTCTGCAATGAAATGTAACAAGACACGCCTGAGAAACGCATTGTCTGATCGAAATTTAAACTGCACGCTGCGCCTAAAATGCACAAGAACAATTACTCCGAACATAGACGCAATTGTAAAGGGCAAAAAGTACAAGATAACCGAGAATCCCACACTTCAGTGACACCTTTTATTGTGTAACAGTTCACAAATTAATGCGAATGTAGAGGCATACACTAAGCTAATAAAATTATGTGGCATGTGTACATTCTCCTTTATTTGTTTCATTCGTCGCAGTAATAATTTGTGAGTGATATCCCTGCAGGTCGCCGCGGATTTACATTGACTGGCGGCAGCTTTTGTGTGCCCCGCGTGACTTTCCCCACTCTCCGCTCTGGTCCAGTAGTGGGGGTAGCGTGCTCGCGCTGCTCCGTGCTCGCGCCTTGCTGCTCACAGCTTGCTCTGCGAGCACGTATGTTGTGAAGCCCTGTTCTAAGGCCTCCGATTTTTAATTTCTAATTAACTACTCACCCGAAATCGATGAAACTGGTGTTACTCTCGACGTAATCGCCCTGCAGACGTACACATTTTTCACAATGCTGACGCCATGATTCCATGGCAGTGGCGAAGGCTTCTTTAGGAGTCTGTTTTGACCACTGGAAAATCGCTGAGACAATAGCAGCACAGATGATGAATGTGCGGCCACGGAAAGTGTCTTTCATTGTTGGAAAAAGCCAAAAGTCACTAGGAGCCAGGTCAGGTGAGTAGAGAGCATGAGGAATCACTTCAAAGTTGTTATCACGAAGAAACTGTTGTGTTACGTTAGCTCGATGTACGGGTGCGTTGTCTCGGTGAAACAGCACACGTGCAGCCCTTCCCGGACGTTTTTGTTGCAGTGCAGGAAGGAATTTGTTCTTCAAAACATTTTCGTAGGATGCACCTGTTACCGTAGTGCCCTTTGGAACGCAATGGGTAAGGATTACGCCCTCGCTGTCCCAGAACATGGACACCATCATTTTTTTAGCACTGGCGGTTACCCGAAATTATTTTGGTGGCGGTGAATCTGTGTGCTTCCATTGAGCTGACTGGCGCTTTGTTTCTGGACTGAAAAATGGCATCCAGGTCTCGTCCATTGTCACAACCGACGAAAAGAAAGTTCCATTCATGCTGTCGTTGCATGTCAACATTGCTTGGCAACATGCCACACAGGCAGCCATGTGGTCGTCCGTCAGCATTCGTGGCACCCACCAGGATGACACTTTTCGCATTTTCAGGTCGTCATGAAGGATTGTGTGCACAGAACCCACAGAAATGCCAACTCTGTAGGGGATCTGTCAACAGTCATTCGGCGATCCCCCAAAACAATTCTCTCCACTTTCTCGATCATGTCGTCAGACCGGCTTGTGTGAGCCCGAGATTGTTTCGGTTTGTTGTCACACGATGCCTTCATTAAACTGTCGCACCCACGAACGCACTTTCGACACATCCATAACTCCATCACCACATGTCTCCTTCAACTGCCGAGGAATTTCAATTGGTTTCACAACACGCAAATTCAGAAAACGAATGATTGCACACTGTTGAAGTAAGGGAAATGTCGCCATTTTAAGTATTTAAAACAGTTCTCACTCTCGCCGCTGGTGGTAAAATTCCATCTGCTGTACGGTGCTGCCATCTCTGGGACGTATTGACAATGAACGCGGCCTCATTTTAAAACAATGCGCATGTTTCTACCTCCTTCCAGTCCGGAGAAAAAAAATCGGAGGCCTTAGAACTTGAATGCACCTCGTAGCACTATAGCTTCTAGTGATACGAATATTTTGATTCATACCAGAAAACTGAAATGATGTTAGATGTTTATAGAAAAATTTTTTAAAACAGCAAGTGGGGTGAACGAGAACGATGACAGAGGAGCAGCACGGAGCGTATTACAAACACATGCATCATGGTCACGTGTTGCGGAAAATGTTGCACAATGGTCGCGTCTTTGGGCAGAGAGTGAGAGTGAGGCCTCGGACTCAGCAGAGAAGTAAGGTGACCATCCGTCCCCTTTTTTTCGGGACAGTCCCGATTTTTGTGTGTCTGTCCCGAATTTTTTCAAAGGTAATTCGGGACACCTGTTTGTCCTGAAATTAACAATCACGACCCAATTTGTCCCGAATTAGATATTCATTTTCCCTGTATCGGTATATTTTATTATTAGTTTTAGTTATGATGGGAAATCGTTTGACAAGAGGGTACGACAAATTGTCGAAACCGTTATCAAACTGTTTCTACTGTGCAAACACGTGTTGGCCGCAGCTCGAACAGCTAATGGGCAGTCAGAGACTTTGTTCACAGTGAGGCTTCATTATTTCATGAAGCAGTTAAAAAAGTTGAAGGACAGAAAGTCACTATATTTGAAGTGGCTGATTGTATTAGTAAGTTGAAAACTACATTGCAGTCCAAAATTGAAGACCAGTTCCTTCACTCAAGAGTTAAAACAATTCTTGAAACTCTTGAAACAGAGGTAGGTCTGCTTCCAGCAGAGGTAAAGTGTTTTCATGGTGCTGTATTATTTTTCTATGAAACTGCTCTATCCTACTTACAAAATGAACTGAAAAAAGTTTCCATAACTTGGACTGCTACAATTGGGTTACCTTGAGTCAGATACCTGTATGGGATGACATTGAAAGAACATCTTCTCTAGCTAGCGAAACTGTGCCATATGTCCAGTTTGCAGAAAATGTAATGTATGATGAGTATGTCAGTGTCAAACAGTTTGTAACCACTGAGAAAATCATTGAATGGACTGCTAACAACACTGTTCCAGGTCAAAGATGGGTTGAGATGATATCTCATTTCAGCCAGAATCATGAGCCATTCTCAAATGTACTCAAGCTAGTGGAGTTTCTTTGCTGCCTTCCTGACACTAATGCTGCTACTGAAAGGGTATTTTCCCACATGAAAAATATATGGACAAGTGACAAAACACAGTTGGCTGTAGAAACCAGCCGAGCGAGGTGGTGCAGTGGTTAGACACTGGACTCGCATTCGGGAGGACGACGGTTCAATCCCGCGTCAGGCCATCCTGATTTAGGTTTTCCGTGATTTCCCTAAATCAATCCAGGCAAATGCCAGGATGGTTCCTTTGAAAGGGCACGGCCGACTTCCTTCCCTGTCCTTCCCTAATCCGATGAGACCGATGACCTCGCTGTCTGGTGTCCTTCCCCAAACAACCCAACCCAACCCTGTAGAAATCATGAAAGCAATGTTAGTAAGTAAAATAAATTATGATGAAACGTGTGTCGAGTTTTTTCATATGTTGTTGAAAAATACAGACTTGATAAAGTAAATTCACAGCACTGATAAATACAGTTGCCCTGATCACACTCATTCATCTTAGAAGGTATTAATAAAATGTAAATGTGCTTTTCTTTGTAACAAATTTAATTGATATTTTGTATTTATTACATTTAATTGAAACCTTCTTCTCATATAATAAATAAATAAATAAAGCGTATTTTGCAAAAAATTTAATGTGTCCCGAATTTCAGCCTAGGAAATATGTTAATGTCCCGAATTTGAGTCTAGCAGAGATACTGTGCAAAATCGACGTAAGGAAACTTAGAAGAGACAAATTCTTTCGCTATTCCATTGGAAGAAGCGTATGTACGGCACAAATTGGGTTGCATAGTGATACAGATTTTGTGCTACATCACTGAAGAATTGTCCGCTTACACGATATATGAGAAAGAATGCCATATGGTATGTTGTATATTATTGTTAACGATTTTTCATAGTGCTAATTGCTTAAAGTAAAACTGCGCAGTGTTGGTTTTTTTTTTTTTTTTTTTGCTTGAACGTCGCGCACATCAAGCGAGAGCGGACGACTGTTTCTTGCGCAGCACGGGAAATTCAAGTCGCTAGCTCCAACTTTCTCTTTCCCACGCAAAAGGCAGCCCGAAGCTGCGTAAAATCTCTTGTGGTTATTATTTCTGCAATGCAAATAAACGAAAACTGGAGAACGTACTGAATGTCGATGTTGTAATCAGTTCTGTTCTGGCCACGACCAAGTCAACTATTATGTTGTTACACTGCCTTGAAGGTTTTAATAGATGGCATGGTACTACATTCTTTCGTGAAGAATAAACCAACTTAAAAATCATTGAGTTCTCAATTTAATTTCAAGTACATTTGTTCACGAAGTCATTGTCTACTGACTGTATGTACTGAAACAAGTGTTTATATCGTGAACAAAACAAAAAGCATGAGAATATATATAAGAAGGGCAGACAGTGCTACAGAAATATGATTGACAGTGCTTTGGAGCCGGCGCCGCCGTGTTACATGTCCCAAAGCATTATCAGACAACTTGTAAGCGTATTGTCATATCGCTGGCTTAGTTGCGGAGTATCTTTGCGGGTAGCCGCATCTGTAGATTCGAGCACGGGACACGGAACTCTTAAGTTGTGTAGTTTGTAGCTCTGCATGTGAGAGGCATTGTTAGCATGGAAGCTGAAGTGTTGGTACAAGTGTTATTACAGTAAAGTGATAAAACATGCAAGTGATTCAGAGGAAAGTGCGTCAAGAAGTAATTTAAAAATGAACAGTGCTGCTGATAACGTATTTGTGTATCCTCTCGTTGCGTGTTATACCGTACAGTGTCAATCATCCGCGCCGTGTTCGGTCTCTCACAAGGGAACCTCCCCATCGCACCCCCCTCAGATTTAGTTATAAGTTGGCACAGTGGATTGGCCTTGAAAAACTGAACACAGATCAGTCGAGAAAACAGGAAGAAGTTGTGTGGAAATATGAAAAAAATAAGCAAAATATACAAACTGAGTAGTCCATGCGCAAGATAAGCAACATCAAGGAGATGCTGAGCGCAGGAGCGCCGTGGTCCCGTGGCTAGCGTGAGCAGCTGCGGAGCAAGAGGTCCATGGTTCAAGTCTTCCCTTGAGTGAAAAGTTTACTTTCTTTATTTTCGCAAAGTTATGATCCGTCCGTTCGTTCATTGACGTCTCTGTTCATTGTAATAAGTTTAGTGTCGTGTGTTTTGCGACCGCACCGCAAAACCGTGCGATTAGTAGACGAAAGGACGTGCCTCTCCAATGGGATCCGAAAACATTTCGTCGCAAGATCATAGGTCAACCGATTCCTCCACAGGAAAACACGTCTGATATATTCTATACGACACTGGTGACGGCATGTGCGTCACATGACAGGAATATGTTGTCGACCCACCTAACTTCTACACTTGGCGAATGGGTAAAAAGATTCTTCTACCTTGCCCGATTTAGGTTTTCTTGTGGATGTGATAATCACTCCCAAAAAAGTGATTAAAACATAAGAGTTTGTCACATAAACTGCAACAAATGAATGCAACAGTTTCACAGTCGCACAGTTTTCCCTGTGCTCTGTCAAAACATATGTTTTTAAAGTTTTCAAATTTTTCCGTGTGTAGACCGTCAAATCCTGCATGTGTCCAAGCAAATCTGAACATGTCCTGGAATTTTGGAGAGCGAAATTGATTATGTGTGAGTGCCTGAACTTTGATAATTGGCTGAAAATAAAAGTTTTTGCACTCGAGGGATGACTTGAACCATGGACCTCTCGTTCCGCAGCTGCTCACGCTAACCACGGGACCACGGAGCTCCTCAGTTCAGACTGTCCTTGATGTTGCCTATCTTCCACATGGACCACTCAGTTTGTATATTTTGCTTTTTTTTTTCATAGTTCCATACAATTTCTTCCTATTTTCTCGATTGATCTGTGTTCAGTTTTTCAAGGCCTATCCACTGTGCCGACTTATAACTAAATCTGAGGGGGGTGCGATGGGGAGGTTCCCTTGTCAGAATGAACTAATGTGAATCAGAAAAAATTAGTTAACATAAAAGAATGCAAACAAGTGCCAGTGCCTTGTAACGAGCGTGAGAACGTGCATTCGGTCATCGCGTTTCCGCATCATCAACAATCAGCCGCGCCGCGACGGTTACGCGCACGCTAGTACAACTGAGAACTGTGAACTGTAAATTTAACTTTGTGAACGTGTTAAAATTTATTACTAGTGCCAAGGACGACTGGTACCAAAAGAAATCTGTGTATGCGTGGCGAAAGTAAGAGCTTTCGTTCGATTATTCGGCTTTCGCACCAACAACAGTCACACGCGTCATGTCGGTTACGCGTACGCTCGTCTGAGTGATATTGTGGATTAGTAATCATCCATTAATTGGGATAAACACTTATGAATTAGAATGTAAACAGTGCAACCTGCGATTTTCTTTTATGGTCTGAAAATATAGTTGTTCATACCAGACGTCAAACAGTGTTGTGGTTTAACGTTGAGTGGCTCCCCTTATCCGCTTGCATATTTCGATAAATAATTTCAGGCAAGCCAGCAGCAGTGTGGAGCAGAACAGTACGACCGCCGCGGGATTACCAGGTACGTGGTGTGGACAAGGTGCACAGAAAGCAGAAGAGACAACCAGTTTAATGGTCTCCCATCCCCATTTGTACTCCCAGGCGTGTTACAAACTGTTTACGATTCCTTTTCGTTCTTAATTTCTGTCGTATGCAAGCAACAGTTGCTTTAATAGTAAATGTTACAGTGCTTTCGTGCATAACACAGTATCAGGGAGGAATTTTCAGTCGTTTTTCTGACTTAAATGCATATCTGATACAGTAATGCGATGAATGTATCCCAGTTGATGTAACTTTATTTTTGTTATTCGTTTCAAATAATAAAGAAGAGAAGCATATTCTATGAAAAGCCCGCTTTCTTAATCCAGCGTTTTGTTTAATAAGGTCTGATTTTCGGTCTATGTTCTCTTCCCGCAAAATACTGAGAACATATTTTGCAATGTTTGTTCGGTATCCAGTCTTCCTTCTCACAGCATTCAATCAGACAGCTTTTCTAAATGGGCTGATGTTAAATCTGAAGTCAAAGGACTGGAATAAAACCACTACACTAAAAATAAATAGCGCAACGAAAATTCATGTATGTAGGAAAAAAAAACATCGCTTGAAGGAGTCCACTCACGAATGAAATGTGATTCCTTTACACTTCAGACTACAATCAGAACGGTTAATACAGCCGTATTTAATGCAAACTGGCACTTTTGGTCAAGACACTTCCACCAGAATCTAATGTTTGGGGTAACGGACATGACGGGCATCAGCTTCAAGTATGTGATGTCATGACAATGTTCTTTATTATACCTCGATGACAAAAAGTGAGAAATGAAATATCAGGTTTTAAAACATTTCGCCGAGAATATTTTCAAAACAGTGTTCAATTTTTTAAAAAAATTTGTAAGCTGTTAACTTAACATGAATGAAAGATACTTAAATCGGTTCAGTGAAAATAAGCACGAAGTGCGTTAAAGTGGACATAGTTAAAACCAGAGATTCAGTGAGTTCAGTGGAGCGCAATATTAAAATTATCTTTGGTTGTCTAAGCAACGCACAATCAACAACTAAATTACGACGATTTTAAACAGAAGTACTAACTTTTTTCGCTCTGTTCCATCTCAGAGGAGACGAGCCTGTAAACCATTAAACAGATTAAGAAACGGTAGTGTACACGTAGAAACTGTTCCTGGACCCTTTGGTCCATCAATACACCAAGAGGGACCCTGAGATCCGGAAATTAATCCCTATGCCCACCCATGTTGTTTCCCTTATTAGGAGAGAGGACATCGAACGCATTTACCAAATCAGATATCTCCTGTGCACCAAGGTGAGTATTGAATCATATGATGGCCACAACAGCCCCTCCATCTGAAGTAGGTGTCAATGTTTGCGACACAATGGCAATTTCTACTCACTGCCTTTTCGGTGTGTCAAATGTATTGGCTCTCATGCATCAGAAGACTGCAAACGCCCAGCCTCAGAAAAACCCACGTGTGCCCGTTGTTTGGGCACTTCTCACAAGCCCCACCATCTGGCTTCCTGGAAGGGCTGCCCTACATACCTGAAGGTTATGAAACTTTCCCTCCTTCCAAGAAGGAAAACACGGACAAATCTGCCACCCCTGCCATTGTGGAACCGCACCCATTCCTTCTTAAGAGGTAAGCCCAACGACCATCCCATCACTGCTGCTAAGGCACCTGACACATCTGCAACACAGGAGCCCCCTCCAGCTCCATCCCCTATGACCACATTTGATGTTGCAGCTCAGTCTCCTTCTGCTCATTCGTCTTCGTGACACGTACCAACGGCCACCAAACAGAAAGGCAGTCTGTGGCCTCCTCACACCCACCAGCTCAAGTGCACAGCCCTCTATTACGGCACCTTCTCCACCAGTCACCACACCTACCACTGCCCGTCGCAGGGTCAAACAGCCCACCCGGGACATTCCCTCAGTGGTGGAGACATGCTTCTTTCTGGGATGATATGCGGGAGATCCTCCGTGTGATCTCTCTGTTCATGCAGCCCCACATCAGTGCTACCATTCGTGAAACAGCTCAAAAGATCTTTCAGTCTGAGGACAGGCTCACTGAGGCCAACACCCTTGTTGACGGGCTCAGCTGGATCTTGTTACAGTGGCGAATCACCCACCGCACAACCATCAGCCCCCTCAGGACCTAGTTGTCTGTATTTTTAATGCTAATGGCCTTAAAGGTATGAAGACTGAACTGAACACTTTCCTCTACGACCACCGTGTGGACGTTTTACTTGTCTCGGAAACCCACCTGAAACCCAGCGACGATTTCCTTCTGTGTAACATGGTTTGCTATCGCACTGACCAACTCCATCGCTGAAGTGGGGGCACAGCAGTGTTCATCCATAATCACGAGGTTCTCCGATCACTAGAACATAATTATAGAGGCTACAGCCATCACTGTTTCTACTCACCTCAGTACTACAACTTTTGCTGTGGCGTATTTGAGCCCTAACCTACCACTTCTTGAAGTGGACCTCTCTACGTTGACATCATTTGACAAACTCATTGTTGAGGCAAATCTCAACGCCAAGCATCTGACTTGGCATTCTCACGTTGCTAATCCCAAGGGCAGACCTGGAAGATCATCTGGCGCTGTCGGTCTATGGCCCACATGCTCCCAGCCGTCTGCTCCGATTGCCAACTGGACGTTCTGGATGTTGCCATTTTTAAGAACACTGTGGTGTAGTTTCTGTTGGAAACACTCCACAAACTTGCCTCTGACCACGACCCCATGCTCCTGCACCTTACTGACATCACTCTGTCGTTAGATGTCCATTCTATGTTGATCATCATAGATTGGGACAAATATTCCAGGATCCTCAATAACACCACTCGGCAACATCTCTACCTGACAACGCCTGCCAATCTGGTTAGTGCTGTTGATTGCCTAACCACAAAAATCCAGAAGGCGATGAAGGCCTCTTCTTTTATTGTCTTAAGGGCTTTAACTCCACTAGATGACTTGCCTCCCCTCCTGCACTAACTCAAATCCATACGAACTACTACCACATTTATCTTCTTTCTTTTTTTCATATTTAGTGTAATTTACTGGAGACTGGCAATGGCAAGGAAAGCGTTTCTGAAGAAGAGAAATTTGTTAACGTCGAGTATAGATTTAAGTGTCAGGAAGTCTTTTCTGAAGTTATTTGTATGGAGTGTAGCCATGTATGGAAATGAAACGTGGACGATAAATAGTTTAGACAAAATGAGAATAGAAGGTTTTGAAATGTGGTGCTACAAAAGGATGCTGAAGATTAGATAGGTAGATCACATAACTAATGAGAAAGTATTGAATAGATTTGGGGAGAAGAGAAATGTGTGGCACACCTTGACTAGAAGAAGGGATAGATTGGTAGGACATATTCTCATGCATCAAGGGATGACCAATTTAGTACTGGAGGGCAGCGCGGAGGGTAAAAACCGTAGAGGGAGACCAAGAGATGAATACACTAACCAGATTCAGAAGGATGTAGGTTGCAGCAGGTACTGGGAGATGAAGAAGCTTGCACAGGATAGAATAGCATGGAGAGGTGCATCAAACCGGTCTCTGGACTGAAGACCACAACAACAACAACAACGGTGTCTTGTCATGTATTAATTTTTAAATCTGTGAATATGTGTAAATCATAAGATGCCTGATTCGGATAAGGCGTAACCCCCAACTCCTCTTTGCCTTTGGTTTTTCGTTCATATTTTCATAGAGTTTCTTTCATGACCGCTCCTGTTAAAGGAAGACAGGAGGTTGCGTATGGTCCTATTACAGCATACAATGTAAAACAAAAAAGACTATGATAATTTTTTTCATATTTCATTTATCATTTTTTTTTGTTTTACTTTATTGCTGCCCTTCCAAAGAACAAATACAGGAAGCTGTACTTCGTCTTGTCATATATTTCAGTGTAATAAACAACTGTCACAATGTTGCCATCGCAACTGTGTTATTTTTGCGTTAAAATGAATGTAGATAGGACCCCCCCCCCATATGAACGTTCTGCACACAAAAAAATAATAATCCTTCCTTCACTTCCTGCTACTCTTCTATTGTACTACGTCACTATCGGGGTTAACAAAGGTTATGAAAAACATAAAAAGAACAACCATCCGCTAAGTCAAGTCCGGTGATTTACTTCAACCTCTTTACTGTAGGATGTCCTTCCTTTCTGATTATTTGCCACTTTTACCTTATTTCGTTTATAATTTCATTGTATATCAGTCCAACCATTCTCCCGTCAGATCACCGAAGTTAAGCGTTGTCGAGCTGGGCTAGCACTTGGATGGGTGACCATCCGGTCTGCCCAGCGCTGTTGGCAAGCAGGGTGCACTCAGCCCTTGTGAGGCAAACTGAGGAGCTACTTGACTGAGAAGTAGCGCTCCGGTCTCGTAAACTGACATACGGCCGGGGAGCGGTGTGCTGACCACATGGCCCTCCATATCCGCATCCAGTGACGCCTGTGGGTGAGGACGACACGGCGGCCGGTCGGTACAGTTGGGCCTTCATGATCTGTTCGGGCAGAATTTAGTTTTTAAGCAACCAATGGTTGCTTTATACTTTGTATTTTAATTACACTACTTGCCACTAAAATTGCTACACCACGAAGATGACGTGCTACAGACGCGAAATTTAACCGACAGGAAGAAGATGCTGTGATATGCAAGTGATTAGCTTTTCAGAGCATTCACACAAGGCTGGCGCCGGTGGCGACACCTACAACGTGCTGACATGAGGAAAGTTTCCAACCGATTTCTCATACACAAACAGCAGTTGACCGGCGTTGCCCGGTGAAACGTTGTTGTGATGCCTCGTGTAAGGAGGAGAAATGCGTACCATCACGTTTCCGAATTTGATAAAGGTAGGGTTGTAGCGCATCGCGATTGCGGTTTATCGTATCGCGACATTGCTGCTCGCGTTCGTCGAGGTCCAATGACTGTTAGAAGAATATGGAATCGGTGGGTTCAGGAGTGTAATACGGAACGCCGTGCTCGATCCCAACGGCCTCGTATCACTAGCAGTCGCGATAACAGGCATCTTATCAGCATGGCTGTAACGGATCGTGCAGCCACGTCTCGATCCCTGAGTCAACAGATGGGGACGTTTGAAAGACAACAACCATCTGCACGAACAGTTCGACGACGTTTGCAGCAGCATGGACTATCAGCTCGGAGACCATGGCTGCGGTATCCCTTGTCGCTGCAACACAGACAGGAGCGCCTGCGATGGTGTACTCAACGACGAACCTGGGTGCACGAATGGCAAAACGTCATTTTTTCGGATGAATCCAGGTTCTGTTTACAGCATCATGATGGTCGCATCCGTGTTTAGCGACCACGCGGTGAACGCACATTGGAAGCCTGTATCGCCATCGCCATACTGGCGTGTCACCCGACGTGATGGTATGGGGTGCCATTGGTTACACGTCTCGGTCACCTTTTGTTCGCATTGACGGCACTTTGAACAGTGGACGTTACATTTCAGACGTGTTACGACCTGTGGCTCTACCCTTTATTCGATCCCTGCGAAACCCTACATTTCAGCAGGATAATGCACGACCGCATGTCGCAGATCCTGTACGGGCCTGTCTGGATACAGAAAACGTTCGACTGCTGCCCTGGCCAGCACATTCTCCAGATCTCTCATCAATTGAAAACGTCTGGTCAATGATGGCCGAGCAACTGGCTCGTCACAATACGCCAGTCACTACTCTTGATGAACTGTGGTATCATGTTGAAGCCGCATGGGCAGCTGTACCTGTACACGCCATCCAAGCTCTGTTTGACTTAATGCCCAGGCGTATCAAGGCCGTTATTACGGCCAGAGGTGGTTGTTCTGGGTAGTGATTTCTCAGGATCTACGCACCCAAATTGCGTGAAAATGTAATCACATGTCAGTTCTAGTATAATATATTTGTCCAATGAATACCCGTTTATGATCTGCATTTCTTCTTGGTGTAGCAGTTTCAATGCCAGTAGTGTATATTATACGATACGTATGGCAGGCACTCGGGAATGACTACACAGTCGAAACTACGGAACAGTGAAAAATATGAAATAAATGAATGGCTTAACCCTAACAATAAGAGCCAGTGCAGCAAATTAAAATATGATGTTAGAAAATTACCATGACTGTGGACCCCCTTGCAACTATAAATATTGGGCCCAGAAACTTGTGCTACGTTGTAACAAAATTGTTACTAAAGGAGAAGTACGGATGGATCTCTCAAATAAACGATGTCAACTTGCGGCAAGCCTTTCTCAACGTCTTTTGCAATGTCAGTTCAGCTGGCGCGTCGCCTCTGTTGCTTTGTGCGGCAGCGCTTGGCATTTCGGGCGAGGTCATCTGCGTAAAATACGGCAATCGTTAGCGCCGAGGCGGACGGGAGCACGGACGCCTTACTTCCAGCTTAGCTGCCGTTTTTAATAGAGGTACAAGAGCTGTGCCTAACAACCTGTTACGCGAGAGTTGTCAGTGGAACTGTTATCTCGTCAGATCTCTCTGAGTGGCGTAAGACGCCAGGCTAGCGCAGTAAATGACCAGGGCAGAACTGCGCAGGATCGAGCAGAATGTTCGTAGATGCGGTGCCGTTTTCCACTGTGCGCAGTCCGTCAGTAAAAATGAAAAATGAGAAACGCCGACGAAACAGAACGTGCACGAACGTGCCATTTCGTTTGTTGTACCGACATTGTGCGGAACTTATTCGTTGTTGCACAGACCGGCGTTGTTTGAAATGCACAACGGTCGCGCCAAGCTGAGCCAAACTCTTTCTTCGGTTTTGCACTGCGTCGAGCAGTCGGTATGGACTAGAGATGGGTCGTTCGCGAACTAACGGGTCCAAAGGAATGGTCCACCAAGATGAACGGAGCGAGCGAGGAACGAATTCTAAGGAACGGTCTTCCATAGTTCACTTCGGTCGCGGTTCTCTACTACAGTTCCCGAGGACGAGAAACGGTCGGTCTCGTTCCCAAGAGGCACGCCGGGCGGTCTCGTTCCAGCCTCGGTCCCGTTCCCGTCTGTCTCGGTCTCCGTCTCGCTTGGACAGACTCGTCCTTCTTCGCGTGGCCAGTCGTCGCAGCTCCACTGCCCACTACTCCTAGTTAGTTCAGTATCGAGTTGTTCGTTTCGTTCGCTTCGCACGCCCATTCTAGATCTGTTTCAAACCTTTTTTGAACTCTGAACTTCTGGTTCTTTTCGTATTCTATGCAGCGTCCACGACCGGTAATTAAAATGTATTTTGTAATTAAGTAAATTACATAAAAATTACGTGGTTCGTAATACATATATTTTTTTCAGGTAACAAAACGGCGTATCAGCTTCCTTCACTATTTCGATAAACAGCAGAAGAAATACTAGTAAAAAGGTAAGATTTTTTTGTTGTTTCACATGCAAAGGACGTTGGCACGGCACACACGAGTGGCCATTTTCCATCTTTTTTTGATCCATGGTAAAAGAGCATGTTCATTGTTATGGAAGGCACACCGACTTACAACCGAATGAAGCCCGTGTTTCGTAATCGAGTATATGGTGTCACATTTTGTAAAGAGAATATTGTTTCACTGGTACAGGATGGCGCACGAAAAATCGACCCCGAGTGCTAGACTGCTCATTGTCGCCTACCAGTCGTCATCTATTGTTTCGAAGTTGTTTGCATTAGCTTATTTGTTATTATTTCACTGCCTAATTATCACATGTTTATCTGTTGTTTGTAGCGGTCAACAAATAGTGTGCAACTGGCGAGCGCTGTACTCGGGGCCGGTTTTTCGTGCGCCACCTTATATTATTTCACAGCGATCAGAAACACAACGCTACAGTTGGCTAAACAAAATGTTTTGCAGAATCACGAAAATTGCAAGTGTGTGAGAATTCTGTTATGAATAAAATCTCTGTACTCCAGGAGGGAGGCAAGTGCCCCCTCTTGGCGCCTTCCATCTTCAGTCACCTATGCTACTAATTTTGAATTTTTCATAAGAACCATATACCAAGCACAATGAACGAGGAACGAGTAAAAATTAACGGTTCCCAAAAAAGAGCGATCACCAGTGAACTAGTTTCCAAGGATGAAAGACTTTGCCCATCTCTAGTAATGGCCCGGCGTGAAACAAACTTTTGGATCAATTAGGGGCTACTACTACCCCTGCAGCCCTATTCTTTAAGGAATAGAATCCTCATGTATAAAACTGATTCAAACGTCTGATTGCTTTACAAATGAGTTAATGAGTTATTCTAGTTTTCCACGCATCTCAATGTATATGATATATCTCCTGAACTACGTGTTATTCAGTTATATGAGAGGATCAGAAGCCAAGTGACATTTCCCAGAAAAATGAGATAAATGCATCTAAGCAAGGTAACTGTTGTGGCTAAAGGATACGAGTGAAATCCCACTCTATCCTGCCCATGTTGAACGGAAAGAAAACTAGTAACAAGACGTCACGAAACAGTTAGGTTCATGTAGTGTTATACTGATTTTTTTATATTCTCTACGTCTCATTCTATAAGAAGAAGAAAGTGACACAGGTGGTGCGAAATAATTTCAGTAACGGGATAAGACATTAAACAGTATTCCTTCTTATTCTGTTGCACAGGTGTAAACCACAAAATGTTCAAATGTGTATGAATTCCTAAGGGACCAAACTGCTGAGATCATCACTCCCTAGGCTTACACACTACTTAAACCAACTTATGCTAAGAACAACATACACACAGCCATGCTCGAGGGAGGACTCGAAACTTCGGGGGGGGGGGGGGGGGGGGAGTGCCACCCAGTCCGTGACAAGGCGCCTCAAACCACGCGGCCACGCCCCGTGGCTAACCCACGAAAGGCATGGTTTTCATGGTAGTACCGCATACAAAATTTGCTAAAGCTCTAAATAGCGAATACATGATTACTGAATTAGTAACAAACAGCAATAAAGCATTATAGAGAAAACATAACTAACTTTCTCCTTAATTCGCAATATTCTGGAAGGAAACGCAAATAAGTGCAGACAGACTTGTACGAACTGTGAGATAAAACTGATCACTTATACTGGACGTATTATTCCAGTATTCAGACAGAGTATTCTACAAAGTATTTTTATGTCTAATATACACAAAAAATTTTAAATTTCGTTTTCTACTCTCAAGGCAACTCTGAAACCTTGTGACGGTTAACTTTAGTTTTCTCAAAACTATAAGAAATATACCTATACCCCTTTGCTTCAGACTCCCTCATATAATTTTGCAGCTACATGCAGTGATATATATGGATACCGTCTGAAATATGCATTGTGAATAGAATTAGTAGTAAAGAAATGATAAGTTAAAACGTCGTTACACGTGTTTAAGTTTTACCGCATGAACAGTGAAAATGTAGTAAAAGATAAGCTTTTAAGGTTTGAAATTATGTGTAAAGTTTGTTGGAGGTCGATAAGCTCTCTCATTGACAAATACTGGATGAATATAGTCTGTGTAATTTGCGCGCAGTGAATTAAGCTGCCTCAAATTATATACACAGTTCCTGACTTTAATATTTGACTTATTGTGTTGAGCGTTTAATGAAAGATTATACTTTTTAATGAGTAGATTATCAAATTTTCGTTGCCTGTGGAAGGCGTTTGATAGGCATTATGTAACTGGGACTGGATGACCAGGAGACCTTTTTAGGCGATATATAGGTTGTGAGCAGACGGTTTGTTTACCTTGCTTACTTTCACTCGATTATCTTGTATGGTGTAATATTGGGGGGAACTCTGTACTCTCACCAAGAATGTTCTTAGAATAGGGTTGGTCAGCTGGCTCTGTGGTGTCAGTTCGCGAACCTCGTGCAGGCCGTTGCACAAGTGTCTTGGAATTCTAACTCTGCGATCCTTGTACATATCCTCCACCACGGGATTTGTTGTTGACAGTATTGACTCATTCAGAAGAAACTGCATAAATTCAGTGAACACTACACATAGCTGCAAAATGCACTTGGATAAAACTTCCTTAACCCTCCTACCACCAGGATTTCTTTTGTCTCACTGAGCACCACTGGCGTTATATAGTCTCCACGTAATGTACTCTGTAAATATAGGCAGTTTTTAATGAACTAACTTTAAAACATTGATACAGTTATTCTGTGTAACAGTATTGATTCTATTTTCACAAATGTCACATTTAAGAAACGAAAAGAAGTTTAAGTTGGGCCCATTACTGACCCCAGCGGCACTCAGTGCAAAAAGAAGGAAATTTTAATGTGTTTTAAGTATAAAACTGAACGAAACGTCATTCGATACAATTGGCTCAGAGAGACAAAGTCATGTAATTCCAAAAAAAAAAAAAAAAAAAAAAAAATAGCTTTGAAAACAAGAGAAATGTGATATTCCAGTTCGCTTATGGGATCATATTGAACCCAAAGGTACTAGCAGGGTTAAGCATTATACAGAGTGATGTGCACTGTTCACCAAGTTACATTTTCAATAGGCCTCCAGTAGAACTGAAAGAAACAGCGACAAAGCCCAAGTATTGAAATCTAAATTGAAAGGTTTCTTTGCTGCTTATTTCCTATGTTCTGTACAGGAATTTTGTGCGACAGCCGAGAAGGTTACTCTGTACTGTTTCATTTATTCATGGACTCTCAGAATTTTGTGTTTAATTAATTCTTTAACTTTTCCATTAATAAATTTTCTAGTCACCATTCTGTGAACTACGAGGGGCGTTTGAAGAGTCCATGCAAAGTCCGAGAGATGGCACCACCGGCGCGCATCGAGGTCATGTTTAGTTAGTAGCATCTTTGGAAAGAACGCACACCAAGTTTCAGCCTTATTGGTTCTTTGTGTTTGGCATTCGTGTGAATCAAGGAAGTCGAGTGATTGTCAAAAATAGACGAAAAAGAATTTCGTGTGGTGATTAAACATTACTTTATGAAAGGCAAAACGCCTCAGGAAACTAAAGAGAAGCTTGATAAGCATTAACGTGACTCTGCACCTTCGATGGGACAGTTTATAAGTGGTTTCAAAATTTCCGGAGTGGCCATAAGACCACAAGTGATGCTGAACGTTCTGGACGCCCTGTGGAGGTTATGACTCCAAAAATCATTGATAAAATCCATGATATGGTGATGGACGACAAGAGTTAAGGTGCGTAAGGTTGCTAGTGCTGTGGGAACCTCGAATGAATGGGTACATAATATTCTGCATAAACATTTGGACATGAGAAAGCTATCCGCAACAAGGCTTCCGCGATTGCTCACGCTTGACCAAAAACGGAATCCTGTGAAGTGTTGCAAGGATGGTTTGCAGCTGATCAGGAAGAATTCACAGGACTTTAAGCGTCGTTTCGTCACTGTGGATGAAACATGGATACATTACTATACTCCTGAGACCAAACAACAATCTGAACAATGTGTTACCAAGGGAGAATTTGCACGAAAAAAGGCGAAGACCATTCCTTCGGCTGGCGATTGGTGAATGTCTTTTGGGATTCGCAAGGGATAATCCTCAACAACTATGTGGAAAAGGGTAAAACTATTACAGGTGCATACTATTCATCGTTGTTGGACCGTTTGAAAACCGAGCTGCAAGGAAAACACCGGCGATTGGACCGCAAAAAAGTCCTTTTCCATCACGTCAATACACCAGCACACACCTAAGCATTTGTGACCGCAACATTAATGGAAATAGGATTCCAAATCGTTTCACATCCCCCCGCCCCCCCTCCCCCCATTCTCCAGACTTAACTCCCTCAGATTACTATTTGTTCCCCAGTTTGAAGAAATGGCTGGCGACACAAAGATTTTATTCAACCGAGGAGCTGATTGCAGCAACTAATACTATTTTGCAGACTTGGACAATTCCTATTATTCGTAAGGGATCACCAAATTAGAACTGCGTTGGACGAAATGTATAAGTCTAAAAGGAGACTATGTCGTAAAATAAAACACGTAAGTAGTTTTTATTTTTGCACGGACTTTTGAAACGCCCCTCATATGTACTAACTCGTTCCATGAGCAACTAACTTTGGCTCGCATGATCCCACGGAACCACATGAGCAACCAAAATAAATAAACAAATGGAAGTGTCCATTCTGATGCAGTAGTTCGGATTCCTCCAATTGATGAGGGCGCTGCAGTAGCCTGCGGTTCCCAAGGTCTATATAGGACAGACCTTGGCGGTTCCTTCCTTCCCCTTAAGGTCAGTTCAGGTAAAATAACGACAGAGACTGACCACTAATCAGAAGTCAAAACAGAGTGATCGTAAAAATTTTACCAGGAAAATATGTCAAATTAAAGCAGTGGGAACATTCTAAAGACAAGTGTTCTAAGTGCAACATTGCGAAAATAATACATTAGTGGTACGTCAAAAACCCAAATAGTAGCAGTGAAACTGCTCCTTTTGCGAGTATCAAAATTTGTCATATAATTGGCCATATCTTTTGATTGCATTGACTTAGGAGCTTAAATTTTTTAAATCCCCAAGAGATCATAACATTTTTATTTGATATAAATTTCAACTTCATACCTCTACCCATTCCTGAGAAAAAGAGCTCTTAACAGACGACCGTATCTTTTGATTGTCTTGACGTAAAACCTTAAATCTTTTACAACGCCAAGGGACCGTAAAGCTACCTGTCCTGAGAAAAAATAATCTTAAGAGACGACCGTATGTTTTGATTGATTTGACTTAGAAGCTCGCTCCGTAGGACATTTGCCCGCAAAACGCAAAGGTCCCAAATTCGAATCTTGGCTCGGCACACAGTTTCAATCTGCAAATAAATTTCACATAAGTGCACACTCCGCTGCAGAATGAAAATTTCATCCTGGAAACTTCCCCCTGGCTGTGGCTACGCCATATCGCCGCAGTATCATTTCTTCCTGGAATGCTTGCCTTGAAAGGTTGCCAAGGGAGCTTCAGTGAAGTTCAGAAGGTAGGCGATAAGGAACTGAAGGAAGTAAAGTTGTGCGGAAGGGTATGAGTGGAATTTGGATACTCAGTCGGCAGAGCACTTTCCCTCGAAAGGCAGAGGTTCCCAGTTCGAGTCTCATTCTGGCACATGGTTTTCATCTACCAGGAAGTTTTATATAAGCTTAAATCTTTTACACGGGCAAGAGATTGAAGACCTTAGTATTCGACGTAAATTTGGACTTAATACCTGTATCCATTCCTGAGAAAAAGAAGTCTTAACGAACAGACAGATAGACGGACAACGAAGTGATCCTGTAATAGTTCCATTTTTGCCGACTGAGGTAAAAATTTGACAATTTTTTTAATAAGTTGTTTGCTATTCTGACCAGTTAAAACTTTTAATCCTCACACAGGGATTTTGTGATCCTAATTTTTATATTATTAGGGAATTAAGTTATAAATTGAAATAGAAAGAATCCCTCCAGAATTCCAGTGAGTTCCCGAGACGACAGTGAGACGGAAATTACGTATCGGCTCTATATAGAAATAATTTTGTGCCAGGATAATTTTGATGCAACTCTTTTCAAACTGTAGTTATTGGTAATCACAAATATGGCAGAGACCGTTAGAGGGGCTGTTTGTTTGAAGCAGGTCACCAGGAGCACAGGGATACCCTTTTGGGTGGCAGTTGCGGGTAGGACAAGCTAAGTAATGCAGCCTAACGTATCTGGAGAGTTCTCTGAGGACTCGCTTGTAAGACGGATATAGCTTTTCGCCGTATCGGGCGTTTAAGGTGGCAATAGAAAACAGTGCTTTTCTCGAGAGCCTGCAGTTTTCTTGCTGGGCGAATTTTTAAATAGGAACCAGCAGGGTCACTCAGTTTTGTTGGTTTCCCGGACCATTCAACACGAAATGTCTTGCGTAGCCAGCATGTTTCACAATGACCTCGTGGTAGGCGCTAAGTTGACCTTATGGAACAGAAAAATTGAGTATGACATTTGCTGTTCGCGAGATGTAAATGATCTACTTGATTCACGCGATCGGAAGATAACCACCGGTCGCCGTCTACGTAACACAGCAAGTCGCTGCGGCCTAGAGGCTAACTGATAGGCCATCGTGCTCCGCTGTGTTCCTCATTGCTAACATTTCTTTCTCTCACTCGTCTCAAACTCATAGAGGCTTCGTTGATATCATTTTGTAACTTTTATCTTGAAACGAAGCTGGATCACATGCGAAATTTGACAATGAACGCTAGTGCGCGCTTTCCTCCTGAGTTAATTGCTGTTTGGTTGTATATCTTAAAATTCAGAATACATTTCATTTAATGTGTCAAGCTTGGGCTTCTCTTATAGTTACGGTTATTGTTCAACTCTCCCAGTTCACCCACATCCCACTGCAAGTTTTGATAATCCGTGTTCAAACTGAGTGCTTCATTTACACCGGTAAGTACTATCAGTCAGATGTCTCCAGAGCCACAAAGAAGTATGACACCACCTCATTCGGATTCTGTTTGTTAGAGGAAGCGAGGAGCAGGCGAGGTGTATCACCACCGTTTCTGCCAGAGAGGTCAGATTCCCGGCAGTGGACTTTGCTCACATATTTGATAAACTCTTACTCAAGTTATTTCTGATATTTCTAACTATTACATAAGCTTAATACATCACATTTCAATATCATATTCATCTCTCATAGTATCGAGCTCCACGTAAAAAATCTTTTAAAATGTTCTTAATTCCAACGTTTTCACATTCATTACCTAATGCAGATGCACCGCATTGCTTCGATCCTCACATGTGCACTGAAAAACAAAAGTTATTTCTGGCATGGTGTTTTCGACGTATCTGTCCTTTTGTCGAACTTTTCAATCGATGTTATTTATACTGTGCCGAAGCCATCCTCTTTCTGTGTACTTCCTCGTCATCTCTATCACATTTATCTCTGTTCACCCCACCCCACGTCATCCCATGTACATTCCATCCCATACCAGATCATTTCATCGTCACCATCATCGTCATCGTCGTCTTCGTCACCGCAGTCGCTATCGTCATCGTCATCACCTTCTAGCATTTTGCAAGTGCTGTTCCTCATTACTTTCCACCTAGCGTCATAAAACTGCCAGCGCCAGCCTTTATCTACATCTACATCTACATCTATACTCCGCGAGCCACCTTACGGTGTGTGGCGGAGGGTACTTATTGTACCACTATCTGATCCCCCCTTCCCTGTTCCATTCACGAATTGTGCGTGGGAAGAACGACTGCTTGTAAGTCTCCGTATTTGCTCTAATTTCTCGGATCTTTTCGTTGTGATCATTACGCGAGATATATGTGGGCGGTAGTAATATGTTGCCCATCTCTTCCCGGAATGTGCTCTCTCGTAATTTCGATAATAAACCTTGTAACCTCCCCACAAAAATTTCATAAGACAATTATTAATATAAATGGAGCCAAGTGAAACTTTCCCACAAAAATGTTGAAAGACTATAATTTGAATGTTAACAAGAATGCAACCTAACGTAATCTCCCAGCAGATAAATTCACTGACAATGACAATTAAACAGAAATTCGCAATCTGACTTTGGTGTATGCTTCCGCAAAAACAATCAAAAACAATTCAGTGATAATGAAACCTCAGTGATAATGATAATTCAATTAAACCGAAATATCGGTCTTTGGCCCTGTGGAAATCAGAATTAAATTCTTACCTCGTTGTAACTGCTAGTCAAATTTCTGCTCTTATTCTTGCGCACAGCTTGGAGGAACTGCATTGCAAATAATAATATTCCTTTTTTTTGTAATTCAACTGAACTTTGGTTTAAGGGAAGTGGAACGAAATCGTTAAAATAAAATTTTTTTTGTAAAATTGCTTTTGAAATCAAAATTATTATTGGGGCGCTTGTTGGAAATTAATTACAATAAATAAACTTTACATTATCTGATGATTACCTTAATTAACAATATACCTCATTCAGCATCTTGACCAGTGTTGCCGAGAGACTACATCACACAACCGCACTGGGCTGCTACTACTGACCGACTGCTCTGCATGACGACTACTACAGAACTGCTCTCAACGACAACTAACTGAGTACTGCCCTCAACTAGACAGAGCTACAGAGTCGCAACGACTGACTGACAGACTGAGAACCGCTCGCAACATTCGCGCGGTCAAGCGCATACTCTCTGGTCACAGATGCTACAATGCCTCGCCATCGCTGCTATGTTACATACGTGTTTCATAACCCTCCACTGGGGGGGCAAAAATTTGGCAGCGATGGTGAGTCATTTGGACTTGCCATCGCAAGAAATTTTTAATTAACAAACTTCTATAACTTACAGAGTAGTACATGAATTAAATGTTGTGCACACGCACTAAGTACAAAATATATCAGACAAAGACAAAATGTGAGTACAAAACATAGTAGCAATCAGAAAAATGTATATACAAATTATTTGACAGATAACAAAGTGCACAGGCACTAAAAAAAAATTCTTTAGCATATTCAGAACAAATAAACAGACTGGCAAAAAATATTATGTTGACAAGTGGCATGAGTGCACATGCACTGCAGTTGAGAACATATCAGTAACAAATGACATAAGTGCATACTCACTGAAGTATTGAATATACAGAATAGTACAAATCATATTGAAAAATGAAAAAAGTGCACAGGCACTGAAGTTCAGTAGAAAACATATTAACACACAACATAAGTGCACATGCACTGTAATTCAGAACATTAAAATAAAATACTAAAAAATTGTATATACAATATAAAAGACAAGAGTGCACATACTGTACTTGAGAACAAATCGAAAAAATGTCTTAGGTATTTTTGCAAGAAATAAACATAATGGCAAAAATCATATCGACAAGTGACATAACTGTACTCGCACTGGAGTTCAGCGAATCAAAAATATGTATAGTCATGAACATAAATAATGTTAGCAAAAAATTATTTTCACTATGTGACAAGAATTAGGATAGGAAAGGGAAGGATTGCATCATGGTTGTAGCACTTTAGATTGCACACAGCTGTTCTGAAAGTCCATATCTTTCCACAGAAGTACAACACCAAGTGACACAATTTGCAGTTCTTTTCCCATCAGAATTCATCAGTGTAGCCAAGACACTGAACTCTCGTAGTAATATTTCATGTTCTCATTTTGGCAGTACATTAGGTACACCAAACAGTGGGACCATAATAACGTCTTCATCGCTCATGGTGGTGGACAGCATGTCGTGTCAACACCACGCTTTTACAAGGCACACCAACGTAGAAGTAGTGCAAACCCAAAGGTAGTGCTCCATGATCACTAGGATAGACAGGACAAATGGACATTGCAGTAATTCAGGGTAGTTGGCTCATGAGGTGAAGGACATTAAGTCACATAATATTGACAATTACAGTTTTCATTTGGGGCATTCATAGCCCAGTGTTGAACATTTCTGTACCATGAATGTAGTATTACAGAAAATGTTCATTAATTGTTTTACATAGAATCAGTAACCTTCTTTTCCTAGTTACAAAGCATTATTAAATAATCGCATTCTTTTCCAGTTACAAAGTATAGCATAGTTAATTAATTATGTGTCATTCCAATATAGTAATAATCATTAGCCTTCTCCTAATTACAAAGTATTATTAAACAGTAACATTCTTTCCCAATTATAAAGCATAGTTAATCATTTGTCATTTCAATATAGTAAGAATCATATTCTTTTCCAGTTACAAAGTATGGCATAGTTAATTAATTATTTGTCATTCCAATAGTAATAATCATTAGCCTTTTCCTAATTACAAAGCATTATTAAACAGTCACATTCTTTTCCAGTTACAAAGTACAGCATAGTTAATTAATCATTTGTCATTTCAATATAGTAAGAATAATTAGCCTTTTCCTAATTACAAAGTATTATGAAGCAATCGCATTCTTTTCAGTTACAAAGTATTACATCGTTAACTAATTATTTGTCATTTCAATATAGTAATAATCATTAGCCTTTTCCTAATTACAAAGCATTATTAAACAGTCACACTCTTTTCCAGTTACAAAGTACGGCATAGTTAACTAATCATTTGTCATTTCAATATAGTAAGAATCATATTCTTTTCCAGTTACAAAGTATCAACATTGAAAACAAGAGCTAATTAATGGCATAATTAATAACCTAATTCATTGATTGTCATTAATTATTGGCACTCAGTGGCCATCAAGTATTGAATAGAATAAAACATTGTTCATCATTCAGTATTATTCAGATCATTAAGAAGTAATAACAATTCAGTGAGTGACATTCAGATCATTACAAAGTCATTATTAAAAATCAGCTAATTACAGTCATAGCATTAATAATCATGGGCATTATAAGTAGTCTCATTACAATAAACAGTGGCAGTTATTAGCCAGTTACAAGGCATTATTCGGGACTGGTAATACATATATTTTTTTGTTTTTGTGCTAGCAACGCATTGCTTTGGGTAATTACAAGAGAAAGCAAGAAGAGAAAAAAGAAAAAAAATTGGTACTGGGTTGTTCCTGTAAATCAAAAATGTGTAACGTCATTCGTCATGAGTCAGCTGTAGCAAGGTTATGTAACAAGGCAGTATATGTGATCACATTTATAAATGATAAACACAAATGGGTTAAAAAAAATGCAAGTACTAGAACAGGTATAATAAGTAACAGGTTTAGTAAGTATCATGAAAAACTTCTCCTGGAAAAAATACAAAATGGATTATTGACCTGAAAGAAGAAACGCACACTATGCTGAAAAGTAGTGAACTTCGAATTAACAAGTAGTGAAATGTGTATAAAATGTGCTTCATAGCTGTCCTTTCCAAAACTTTCCGTCATCCTACTATGCAATATAACACCTGCTGTCAAAACAAACTGCAACAAATACTTAAATAACTACGTAGCATAAATACATGACTTCAACATTATCCTCATCTGTAAAGAAAAAACTTCATTGTCAATCACTTCATTATTCATAACTCCATCATTATCATTACCTGTAAAGAAAAACTTCATTATTCATAATAGCATATTCTTCATCATTGTTCATCAGTATTCATTATCATCTGCAAAAATATCACTTCATTACTCATTATACAACTATTCCTTATCTCTAGCATATTTCATCACTAAAACTAAGATGTGTAGTTCTGTCTGACAGCCTGCATCAATCACCTTGTATTCTGAAAGAAAAATTAGTTAAGACTGCTATTCTACGATGAGTATAGTATATTCTTGTTAATGCTTGTTAATCCTGATCCATTTACTCCTCCTCATAAGGTTTTTGTATCCTCTTTCGTCTATTCCGTAGTTGAAATTCCCATTTCTGTTTAATTTATTTCCTTTACACGTTATTTCTTTCTGAAAATGATGAACAAAGATTAATGTCTTGCATTTACATTATATACCCACTAAGTAATTACTGATTAACGGTAACAGAATCAAGCATACAGCATAACGTGACAGAAAACGTAATATGTCAAAAGCATAGACAGTGTTCAAAGGCAAAAAATGTACACGGAATATCACAATGCAGCAGCAAAAAATTAAAGTAGTCACGATGTTGAGATATCACAAAGCAAAATGTCAAAGTCAACTGGTGTTTGCTATATCTTAACTATTTCACAGTGCATATAGACAAAACTGGAATACAATCGTACATAAAAAAAATGGAAAATGTGCACGGTCTGGTGTATAACGACAAGTAAAGCGACCTGCTAACCTTACCTTGCCGGGCACTTGACAAGAAAAAATACGATAATCATCAGTAATTAGTCAGGTAAAATAATTGCATTAGTAAATGGCATCATAGCATGTTACATCATAAAGTGATTTCATTCAATAAACGGTTTAATGTTTGAGATATGGTGATTGCCTTTCGATTTTCTGGTTCTCAAAGTTTCGATGTGTACAACATTGGGGTGAGGGATGCTGCGAATCCGATATGGACCTGCGTATAGAAGTTCAAATTTACTGCACTTACCTTTTAATTTGCTGGATAAATAGTGTGTACGTACTAATATTTTCTGTCCAACGTGAAAGTCGCGGCGTGTACAAACCTGTTTTTGTTGTCTTCTCCGGCGCTCTGCGGCACGTTTGATGTTGTTCAGCGCAATGTCAATTATTTCGTGGTGTCGTAAGCGACGAGATGTAGGAAAATTTACAAATTCTTTAATTTTGTTTGGTGGTTCAACGTTTTTCAGTATAACAGACGGAGATAGCATAGTGGATTCATTTGGAATCGAATTAATTACATCTTGGAATGAGAGTATATGTGTATCCCAATCAATATGTCTTTTGTGGCAGTATATTCTACACAGTTTACCAATTTCTTTCATTAACCGTTCACAGGGGTTCGAAGAAGCGTGGTACTTGGATATATAGATCGGAGAAATGTTTCTGGCTCGTAACATGCGTGTCCATACGCTACTACGAAATTGAGATCCATTGTCAGAAATTACTTTCATCACATGCCCTACATGAAATAGAAAATGTTTTACAAATGCTTTTGAAACAGTTTTAGCAGTAGCTTTGCGTAACGGAGTGAAAGTAACAAATTTTGAAGTGAGCTCAACAGCGACTAAGATGTAGCAAAAACCTCTGTTAGTTCTCGGAATCGGACCAAAAATATCTACTGCGGCCATGTGTCTTAATTTAAAAGGTACAATGGGATATAAAGGAGGAATATGTGTAGTGGTGTCTGATTTAGCTTTCTGGCAAATTTTACAAGACGCTAAAACTCGTCGTATACGTTTCTCCATGTTGTTAAAATAACAGTTCTGTCTCAGTATAAGAAAACATTTTCGTGCTCCGTAATGTGCGTAGCTTAAATGAGTATACCAGATTAGTTTGTTAACCAGTTCGTCGGGAATGCATAATAACCAATTGTTGCTGTCTGGATGAGAACGGCGAAACAGAATGTCATTGCGTACAGTGTAGTGGTTCCTAATCGTAACATTTTTCCTATCTTGCCAAAGGTGTTTAATTTCTTTCCACACATTGTCTTTATTTTGTTCTTGTGCTATGTCCTGTAATGACGATGAAATAAAATTTTCAAATGCTACTTGCTGAATGTACATGACACTGAAATTTGTTTTGCAGAAGTTGGTTGCGATGTCTTGCTGATTGTTGCCGAGAGAACGCGATAGTGCGTCTGCTATAACATTTTGTGTGCCGGGAATGTGAACTATTGTAAAATTAAATTCCTGTAAATATAGTTTCCATCTACTTAATTTGTCGTGCGTGAATTTGGCCGAAAGTAAAAATTGTATCGCTCTGTGGTCTGTGTACACGGTTGTATGTCTGCCATAAAGAAAGTGCCTAAATCTCGTGAAAGCCCATACAACACATAATGTTTCCAGTTCTGTAACGGAGTAATTTCGTTCAGCAGGTGACAAAATGCGGCTTGCAAATGCGATGTTTTTAATTACTGTAGAACCATCTTCTTCAATTTCCTGGAAAATGTGTACGCCTAAAGCGGTGTTAGAACTGTCGGTGGCAATGGAAAAATTTTTGGTAAGATCTGGGTGCGATAAAAGTGGAGCATTCAACAAGGCATGTTTCAAATAACATTTTCGTGAATAAGATTCTGTGATTCAAAAGTATTGCTTGCGTAACTGAAATATGCAACCTGTACTGTATTTTAATCAAATTCTATCTGACGTGTTACTATTTTCAGAGGGACACTGTGGAATTTTGACTATTTGAACTATTCTGTTATTTCTTCCTGACGTATTACGCTATGTATGACACCTACTGTCTGGTTCATTCATGAAAATATGTTGTTGCTGATCATTTTGTTGCTGAAAAGATCGACTGTTATTAAATGTACGCTGAAAATTGAGCTCATTATTTTTACGTCTGTCATGATAGTCATTTGTATACGTCGCATTGCTATACGGATTGAAATATTGTGTTTTCTGTACGTAGTTATTTCCTCTTGGCTGCCGTGCGTTACTATTTGTTGTACCAGGGACTATACGTGCACGCGGCGAAACATTAAAGCTTGGTTGACCTTGTAGACTGCATTGTTGGTTAGGTATGCTAAGCGGCTGACTTTCATGCTGTTATGGTGAAAAATGTCTATTGTTACCAAAATGCGTTTACTGTTACTGATAATTTTATACATACTGATGATTAAGATTTTGTCAGTTATTAAAATTACGCTGGTAGTTGTGGAGTGCCTAATAAAAATTGTCACTTTCGGTAAAAATTTGTCACATCGGGTTTTCATTACATATTCTTAATTCTAGGTAGAGCAATAGTTAAAGAGCGGTTTTGATAGATATAAAGGATAGTAGAAGAGAAGGCAGCAGTGCAGAAAACTAAAGATGAAACAGCACTACTACAGCTCGGGGCCCTATGCTCGCTACGGCACATATTCATTAAAGCGTAATGAATCCCCTGAGGTCAATTACGCACTGCAAATACTTTTCAGCTTTTGCCTTACAGGCAATGCCGGTAAAAATTCAGAAATAAATTGCTGTATCCATACTAATTCATGTTTTTGCATTACACGAAATGTTGGTAAAAATTCAAGAGCAAATTGTCGTATCCAGTTCAAAGCTAGTTTCTGCGTTACAGGTAATAGCGGTGAAAGTACAAAAATAAATCGTCGTATACAGTTCAAATCGTGTATCTGTGCTCTGTCATTATTAAATTCCTTAGTTTTTCTTACGGATAAAAACTGCTCGTAATCAACGTTATCGTCTCTGAATTTGTGAACACGTTCAGGTTTGTGCGAGAATCTGTTTTTCTGTGTCAGTTCGGATTTCAAGTTGCGTAGCTTTCCAGATTTTAAATCGCGTACTCTTTGTAGATTACCTAAATTATATGCACTGCGTGAATCTGACAAATGTTCGCTAAGTGGCGTCTGCTGTGATGTGTTATTTACTGAAATATTTTTCATCTCTGTTACTTCTTGCTGTAAACTCGACAGTTTTCTACGCAACGTGTTGTTAGATGAATCGATCTCATTAATTGTCTGCTGTAAATTTTGAAATTCAGGTGTTTGGTTAAATGAAACCGGTGCAGTATCGTCTGATTTATTCTCATTAGCACTTTCGATAGCATCAATACGACTGGCTAATTCATCATATTTTTCAGTCAGTATTTTTGCCTGATCATCGGTTTTAGAATCGGACGCATTAATCTGTTTTTGCAACTTACGCGTAGTTTCGCTCAGTTTTTTAACATCAGCTTTGATGACATCGCAATCCTGCGTCAGTTCTAATTGTTCGAATCTGTCTGTCACTGTTTGAATATCTACTGTGTGTGTATCTGTTTTTGATTTAAGATTGGAAATTTCGTCACGTAATTCTGTGTTCGACTGTTTGATGGAATTAATTTCGTCGGACACTGAGGCAATATTATTGTCTACATACGTCTTTGCTTTCGCGAACATTTTGCGTTTGTCTTCTTGTCTTTGTGGAGTGATTGTTTCCATGACTTGACGTTTGACTTTATTTTGATCTTGAATAAATTTACGGAAACGCGTATCACTGTTTTGTATGTGAAGATTAAAGCGTTCGTCAATCTGAGTATTCTGTTGTTCGAATTTCGCGTCGATCTTTTCATCCATTGTGCGCGAAAGTTCTGCTGTCATTGCTTTAAACTCGTCGCGTAATTGTGTAGCTTTTTCAGAGCATTGTTTAGCGACTGTACTAATTTCCGCTCTAAGTGTTTCTGTTGTGGCTGTTTGCATTTCCCTTAATTCTTGCGCAACAGACTTAATCTCTTCGCTATTTTTACGTGAACAAGCCTCAATTTCCACGCGCAACTGTTCCTTAGTGTCATGACACTGCGCGGCAACGGCTCTAATTTGTTCACTAAGCTGTCTGGAATTGTCGTCTAATTTTTCATTTAGCTGTTCGTTCTGTTCCCTAAGTTGTTTAAAATCTTCGCTTTGTTTGTCTAATTTTTCATTCTGTTGTTTGAAATTCTCTTTAAATTGTTTGTTATCTTCGCTATTTTTGTCTAATTTTTCATTAAACTGCTTAGTCATTTGTAGCAACAATGCCATAATTGGATTCGACCCAAAGTCAGCATTTCTATTCTCTCCACTGTTTAGTGGTGTACCTGCAATTGTCTCGTTTTGCGTGACCATTTGGTCATTCTGTAATTTACAAAAAGGATTATCATTCGGATGTACACTGTCAGACACTATTTCGGAATTAAATAAATCCGTCGTACTTTCACTACACTGACCATTTTCATTAGACAAATTTGTCTGTACGTTACTTGAATTTTCCAAATCGGTTGTGTTAAGCTGGGTAGCGCTCATTACAATAGAGCGTCCAGCGTCATCAATTGTCGTCAAATCAACACAAGACACAATCGAGTTCATTTGTTCATCATTAAGGTCTACATCATTATTAATGGTTGGAACGCATTGATTGTCAGTGAACGCAGGATTGACATCATTACACTGCGTGTCACATGTCCTATCGGTCACGTTGTTTAAGTCAGTAATTTCGTTCATAATACCTCGCGATACACTATCCACAGTCTTTCGCGGCATTTTTACAATAGTCACAATTATTCACAAAACATAAGCACAAATGCAAAAGCAACACACAAATACAATAGAGCAACGAATTGCCGTTGACCTGTAGAAAGAAAGTCACAAGATTAGTAAAAGCGTTGCGCCAAATCCTAATTATATTTAAGCAAATAAAAGCAGATATCTGACTGTTGTTCAAAAGACTCTCAACGAAATACGATCCTGGACTGGGTGTCGCCAAGTGTAACCTCCCCACAAAAATTTTTAAAAGAAAATGACAATATTTAATACAAATGGGAGCCAAGTGTAACCTCCCGTAATGAAATTTACTGACAATGACAATTAAACAAAAATTAGCAATCTGACCCAAGTATAAATTCCTCACAAAACAAAATGAAAGTCAATTCAGTGATAAGAAAATCTCAGTGATAATGATAATTCAATTAAACCGAAATATCGGTCTTTGGCCCTGTGGAAATCAGAATTAAATTCTTACCTCGTTGTAACTGCTAGTCAAATTTCTGCTCTTATTCTTGCGCACAGCTTGGAGGAACTGCATTGCAAATAATAATATTCCTTTTTTTTGTAATTCAACTGAACTTTGGTTTAAGGGAAGTGGAACGAAATCGTTAAAATAAAATTTTTTTTGTAAAATTGCTTTTGAAATCAAAATTATTATTGGGGCGCTTGTTGGAAATTAATTACAATAAATAAACTTTACATTATCTGATGATTACCTTAATTAACAATATACCTCATTCAGCATCTTGACCAGTGTTGCCGAGAGACTACATCACACAACCGCACTGGGCTGCTACTACTGACCGACTGCTCTGCATGACGACTACTACAGAACTGCTCTCAACGACAACTAACTGAGTACTGCCCTCAACTAGACAGAGCTACAGAGTCGCAACGACTGACTGACAGACTGAGAACCGCTCGCAACATTCGCGCGGTCAAGCGCATACTCTCTGGTCACAGATGCTACAATGCCTCGCCATCGCTGCTATGTTACATACGTGTTTCAACCTCTCCGTATTGCGTAACGCCTTTCTTGAAGTGTCCGCCACTGGAGCTTGTTCAGCATCTCCGTAACGCTCTCGCGCTGACTAAATGTCCCCATGACGAATCGCGCTGCTTTTCGCTGGATCATGTCTATCTCTTCTATTAATCCAACCTGGTAAGGGTCCCATACTGATGAGCAATACTCAAGAATCGGACGAACAAGCGTTTTGTAAGCTACTTCTTTCGTCGATGAGTCACATTTTCTTAGAATTCTTCCTATGAATCTCAACCTGGCGCCTGCTTTTCCCACTATTTGTTTTATGTGATCATTCCACTTCAGATCGCTCCGGATAGTAACTCCTAAGTATTTTACGGTCGTTACCGCTTCCAATGATTTACCACCTATGGCATAATCGTACTGGAATGGATTTCTGCCCCTATGTATGCGCATTATATTACATTTATCTACGTTTAGGGAAAGCTGCCAGCTGTCGCACCATGCATTAATCCTCTGCAGGTCTTCCTGGAGTACGTACGAGTCTTCTGATGTTGCTACTTTCTTGTAGACAACCGTGTCATCTGCAAATAGCCTCACGGAGCTACCGATGTTGTCAACTAAGTCATTTATGTATATTGTAAACAATAAAGGTCCTATCACGCTTCCTTGCGGTACTCCCGAAATTACCTCTACATCTGCAGATTTTGAACCGTTAACAATGACATGTTGTGTTCTTTCTTCTAGGAAATCCTGAATCCAATCACAAACCTGGTCCGATATTCCGTAAGCTCGTATTTTTTTCACTAAGCGTAAGTGCGGAACCGTATCAAATGCCTTCCTGAAGTCCAGGAATACGGCATCAATCTGCTCGCCAGTGTCTACGGCACTGTGAATTTCTTGGGCAAATAGGGCGAGCTGAGTTTCACATGATCTCTGTTTGCGGAATCCATGTTGGTTATGATGAAGGAGATTTGTATTATCTAAGAACGTCATAATACGAGAACACAAAACATGTTCCATTATTCTACAACAGATTGACGTAAGCGAAATAGGCCTATAATTATTCGCATCTGATTTATGACCCTTCTTGAAAATGGGAACGACCTGCGCTTTCTTCCAGTCGCTAGGTACTTTACGTTCTTCCAGCGATCTACGATAAATTGCTGATAGAAAGGGGGCAAGTTCTTTAGCATAATCACTGTAGAATCTTAAGGGTATCTCGTCTGGTCCGGATGCTTTTCCGCTACTAAGTGATAGCAGTTGTTTTTCAATTCCGATATCGTTTATTTCAATATTTTCCATTTTGGCGTCCGTGCGACGGCTGAAGTCAGGGACCGTGTTACGATTTTCCGCAGTGAAACAGTTTCGGAACACTGAATTCAGTATTTCTGCCTTTCTTCGGTCGTCCTCTGTTTCGGTGCCATCGTGGTCAACGAGTGACTGAATAGGGGATTTAGATCCGCTTACCGATTTTACATATGACCAAAACTTTTTAGGGTTCTTGTTTAGATTGTTTGCCAATGTTTTATGTTCGAATTCGTTGAATGCTTCTCTCATTGCTCTCTTTACGCTCTTTTTCGCTTCGTTCAGCTTTTCCTTATCAGCTATGATTCGACTACTCTTAAACCTATGATGAAGCTTTCTTTGTTTCCGTAGTACCTTTCGTACATGATTGTTATACCACGGTGGATCTTTCCCCTCGCTTTGGACCTTAGTCGGTACGAACTTATCTAAGGCGTACTGGACGATGTTTCTGAATTTTTTTCCATTTTTGTTCCACATCCTCTTCCTCAGAAATGAACGTTTGATGGTGGTCACTCAGATATTCTGCGATTTGTGCCCTATCACTCTTGTTAAGCAAATATATTTTCCTTCCTTTCTTGGCATTTCTTATTACACTTGTAGTCATTGATGCAACCACTGACTTATGATCACTGATACCCTCTTCTACATTCACGGAGTCGAAAAGTTCCGGTCTATTTGTTGCTATGAGGTCTAAAACGTTAGCTTCACGAGTTGGTTCTCTAACTATCTGCTCGAAGTAATTCTCGGACAAGGCAGTCAGGATAATGTCACAAGAGTCTCTGTCCCTGGCTCCAGTTCTGATTGTGTGACTATCCCATTCTATACCTGGTAGATTGAAGTCTCCCCCTATTACAATAGTATGATCACGAAACTTCTTCACGACGTTCTGCAGGTTCTCTCTGAGGCGCTCAACTACTACGGTTGCTGATGCAGGTGGTCTATAGAAGCATCCAACTATCATATCTGACCCACCTTTGATACTTAGCTTAACCCAGATTATTTCACATTCGCATTCGCTAATAACTTCACTGGATATTATTGAATTCTTTACTGCTATAAATACTCCTCCACCATTGGCGTTTATCCTATCCTTGCGGTATATATTCCATTCTGTGTCTAGGATTTCGTTACTGTTCACTTCCGGTTTTAACCAACTTTCCGTTCCTAATACTATATGCGCACTATTTCCTTCAATAAGAGATACTAATTCAGGAACCTTGCCCTGGATACTCCTGCAGTTTACCAATATTACGTTAACTTTTCCTGTTTTTGGTCTCTGAGGACGGACGTTCTTTATCAACGATGATAATGTCCTCTCTGGTAAGCCGTCAGGTATTTTATCGTTTCGCCCAAGGGGGGGTCCCTCTAACCTAAAAAACCCCCGTGTGCACGCCACACGTACTCTGCTACCCTAGTAGCTGCTTCCGGTGTGTAGTGCACGCCTGACCTGTCTAGGGGGGCCCTACAGTTCTCCACCCAATAACGGAGGTCGATGAATTTGCAACCATTATAGTCGCAGAGTCGTCTGAGCCTCTGGTTTAGACCCTCCACACGGCTCCAAACCAGAGGACCGCGATCGACTCTGGGCACTATGCTGCAGATATTAAGCTCAGCTTGCACTCCGCATGCGATGCTGGTTGTCTTCACCAAATCAGCCAGCCGCCGGAAGGAACCAAGGATGGCCTCAGAACCCAAGCGGCAGGCGTCATTCGTTCCGACATGTGCTACTATCTGCAGCCGGTCACACCCAGTGCGTTCAATAGCTGCCGGAAGGGCCTCCTCCACATTACGGACGAGACCCCCCGGCAGGCACACCGAGTGCACACTGGCATTCTTCCCCGACCTACCCGCTATTTTCCTGAGGGGCTCCATAACCCGCCTAACGTTGGAGCTCCCTATAACTAATAGGCCCGCCCTCTGTGACTGTCGGGACCTTGCCGGAGAATCGGCCACTGGCCCAACAGGCGAGGCATCCTGTGGTGGCTCGGAAACGATGTCATCACCACTAGGAAGCACCCCGTACCTGTTGGAAAGGGGTAAGGCAGCTGCCACGCGGCCAGATCCCACCTTCGCCTTTCGGCCAGGCACGCGCGAGCCCACCACTGTCCGCCATTCACCCTGGAGTGATGGCTGACCGGTAAGATGCTCACTGCCGGAAGACGCAGCGACATCAGGGGTTCCATGTGATTCCAAGGCCACCGAAGTAGGCATAGGTCTCACCACAGTTGCCCCAACGCCACTACGAGCCGACGCCTGCGCCTCGAGCTCGATGAGCCTAACAGACAAAGCCTCCACCTGCCCCCGAAGAGTGGCCAATTCTCCTTGCGTCCGCTCACAACAACCACAGTCCCTACACATGACTATGTTTACCCTACCCTATACGGTGACAAATTCCCAAGATAATCTTCTGATGAGCTACTCTGATAATCAGGAAACACTCACTGAAATACGAGACGCGAAAACTACGCTAGGTTTTCCCAGAAAAACTATTTAAAAGCTAAGCGCAGCAAATAAGTACAAAAACGCTTTATACAAACAGTACTCGCTGCTGCTGGTGCTCTCGCTCTGGCTGTCACAAGACAACTGCTGATTCAAGTGACTAGTGGCTAACGGCCGCGAAACAAACAAAAGACGGTTTTAGGGCGCTTTCTGTTCTAAACGATCAAGAAAACACTAAGAAATCTAACACGAAAACTACGTAAAGTTTTATCAAGAACTGTTAGTTACTATGCAGAGCAGATAAACACAAATAGAATCCCTTCCTTAGTGGAAGGTCGTAAACAAAATGCAAAATAAACGCTTTATACAAACAGTACTCGCTGCTGCTGGTGCTCTCGCTCTGGTTGTCACAAGACAACTGCTGATTCAAGTGACTAGTGGCTAACGGCCGCGAAACAAACAAAAGACGGTTTTAGGGCGCTTTCTGTTCTAAACGATCAAGAAAACACTAAGAAATCTAACACGAAAACTACGTAAAGTTTTATCAAGAACTGTTAGTTACTATGCAGAGCAGATAAACACAAATAGAATCCCTTCCTTAGTGGAAGGTCGTAAACAAAATGCAAAATAAACGCTTTATACAAACAGTACTCGCTGCTGCTGGTGCTCTCGCTCTGGCTGTCACAATTTTACGTTAATACAGCAACTGTTTACGCAATATTTTCCCATTTTGCCCCTAATTCGCACATAACACATGGTGATCTCACTTTAATTACCGGAATTGATGAAAATCAGTGAAAGCATACATTTTAACGTACTAAGTTACAGCTATTCTCTTTGCATTGCATACCCACTTTTCAGCAGTGAGAATGTTCGTTAGTCTGTCACCGCACTGCTCCTTAAACTAAGGACTGGGTGACTAAATGATTTACATGGTGCGTATATCTCTGCTTGTTACAATAGCAGTGCTTTCTTACAACAACAGTCTCTTGTTTAAACCTTGAATACTCTTTATTCAACTCTTCTTTGGACATTTGAACGGAATTCGCCTGACAGAGCCAAATTGGTTTGCTCGTAAGTGCCCATGATTGCGACAGTACTTGTGATGAAACTACCGCTGGATGCGAAAACAAAACAGGCACAAAGTTTTACTTGGTCAGAAAGTTTCAAACTAGTGTTCACTGCTCTGCAAAGTGAGACATCATTCCGTAAACAAACCGAAAGCTGTGGCTAAGCCATTTCTCTGTAACGTTCTTTCTTCCACGAATGGTACTCCAGCAAGATATGGGTTTGAACTCCTACTGAAGTTCGGAAAGACGAAAAGAGGTACTAGAAGAGGTGAAACTGTGAAGGCGTACCTAGACAGCTCAGTCGGTAAGTGGTTGGCCGTGATACAGACTCGACTGCTGGCACAATAAAGTTTTAATATACCTGCAAGTTTCAAATCAACGCATACTCCACTACAGAGAAAAATATTCGTTCCAGCATCTGCTGTGACAACATGCACTATGAATTTTTCTTTGTTAGAATCCAGGTCATACCGCAACAACTTTGTTTTAAGCATGTTATTCATGTTTTATCATTTGAACCACAGTATTTTAAGGTACCCCGTCTAGAAACTTAGGTAGACCCTTTGACATACCAGCCGGCTGCTGCGGAGACTAAATGCGAAACGTTCACTTAAGGGGCTCCGGAAAGGCTCAAAATCATGAAAAGTTCAATTTTTACTTTTTTGCGTTTTCTGAATCTGCAGAGTATTACCTTTTAATAGATACATAATTCATTCTATTCCGAAGACTACAACTATTTATAATTTTTTTTTGAAATGTGTTCTACATGGGCGTGACCCACTGTGGCGCTGTTAAACTGCTGTTGGTGTAAATATAACAAAGGATTGCTAATTGATGAAGTGTACACTCATAAGCATAGTCTGCCTCATGCAATAATGGAGGTGATAAAACCTATTTTCAGAGACTTAGCAGCACCTGAACTGTTGAAAAAGTGTATTCACGGAAAAACTCAAAACCCCAATGAAAGTGTAAATAGTGTTATATGGTCGAGAATCCCCAAGACTGTATTTGTTGGAATAGAAACACTTCACTTTGGTGTGTATGATGCTGTTGCGACTTTCAATGATGGCAACATTGTAAGGTGCAAGGTATTTAGAAATATGGGAATGAAGATAGGTTCTAACATGGTACGAGCGATGCTTGCTTTAGACAAGGAACGCCTTCGGGCTGCAGACAGGGCTGTAAAGAGTCTAGAAATACAAGCAAGAGTAAACAGGAGGAGGAACAAGAGGATGCTGGAGGAGGAGTTTGCAGAAGATGAAGATAATCCATCCTATGGACCTGGAATGCACTAAAAAGTTAATCCAATCTTTGTCGCTCGATTCCCAAAACTTTTATTTTCTCATACTAATTACATGTTTTCTAAGGCTCTTCAAACATACACTCCTGGAAATTGAAATAAGAACACCGTGAATTCATTGTCCCAGGAAGGGGAAACTTTATTGACACATTCCTGGGGTCAGATACATCACATGATCACACTGACAGAACCACAGGCTCATAGACACAGGCAACAGAGCATGCACAATGTCGGCACTAGTACAGTGTATATCCACCTTTTGCAGCAATGCAGGCTGCTATTCTCCCATGGAGACGATCGTAGAGATGCTGGATGTAGTCCTGTGGAACGGCTTGCCATGCCATTTCCACCTGGCGCCTCAGTTGGACCAGCGTTCGTGCTGGACGTGCAGACCGCGTGAGACGACGCTTCATCCAGTCCCAAACATGCTCAATGGGGGACAGATCCGGAGATCTTGCTGGCCAGGGTAGTTGACTTACACCTTCTAGAGCACGTTGGGTGGCACGGGATACATGCGGACGTGCATTGTCCTGTTGGAACAGCAAGTTCCCTTGCCGGTCTAGGAATGGTAGAACGATGGGTTCGATGACGGTTTGGATGTACCGTACACTACTCAGTGTCCCCTCGACGATCACCAGTGGTGTACGGCCAGTGTAGGAGATCGCTCCCCACACCATGATGCCGGGTGTTGGCCCTGTGTGCCTCGGTCGAATGCAGTCCTGATTGTGGCGCTCACCTGCACGGCGCCAAACACGCATACGACCATCATTGGCACCAAGGCAGAAGCGACTCTCATCGCTGAAGACGACACGTCTCCATTCGTCCCTCCATTCACGCCTGTCGCGACACCACTGGAGGCGGGCTGCACGATGTTGGGGCGTGAGCGGAAGACGGCCTAACGGTGTGCGGGACCGTAGCCCAGCTTCATGGAGACGGTTGCGAATGGTCCTCGCCGATACCCCAGGAGCAACAGTGTCCCTAATTTGCTGGGAAGTGGCGGTGCGGTCCCCTACGGCACTGCGTAGGATCCTACGGTCTTGGCGTGCATCCGTGCGTCGCTGCGGTCCGGTCCCAGGTCGACGGGCACGTGCACCTTCCGCCGACCACTGGCGACAACATCGATGTACTGTGGAGACCTCACGCCCCACGTGTTGAGCAATTCGGCGGTACGTCCACCCGGCCTCCCGCATGCCCACTATACGCCCTCGCTCAAAGTCCGTCAACTGCACATACGGTTCACGTCCACGCTGTCGCGGCATGCTACCAGTGTTAAAGACTGCGATGGAGCTCCGTATGCCACGGCAAACTGGCTGACACTGACGGCGGCGGTGCACAAATGCTGCGCAGCTAGCGCCATTCGACGGCCAACACCGCGGTTCCTGGTGTGTCCGCTGTGCCGTGCGTGTGATCATTGCTTGTACAGCCCTCTCGCAGTGTCCGGATCAAGTATGGTGGGTCTGTCACACCGGTGTCAATGTGTTCTTTTTTCCATTTCCAGGAGTGTATTTGTTTCAAACTTTCAGTAAATGTTACACAGTACCTTCTGCATAATTTAACACAGCCTTTTTCCAAAAAACTGTATATTTTTTAATATATAAGTAAAAAATTGCAAAAAAATGTTGTGAATTTTCATTACAATTGAAAAAAATCATCTTTAATAACTGAACTAAAATTTTGTAAAATCCCTGTGTTAAGTTGTAGCCCATATTCCAATAAATAATCTGTAAAAAGTTCAACTTCCTACCTCAAATACTTTGTGAGGAAAGATGTAATTTATAAGCGTTATTTTAACATTGCAAGAATAGGGCGTTCCGGAGCCCCTTAAGGGACCGGACCAATGAAACTGGTCACCCCTCGGAATTGCGACTATCTGCGCGATCTGGCAACACTGTATGATACGGAAGTGTCTGAACGAAGTGTTGTCTTCGGATCGGGCTGTTAGGATGCTGTATCTGCTCGCGGTCCAGTGGTAAACGTCACGCAATGTAGGCAGAGTCGCGAGGCCGAGTCCTCTTGTTCCTTTATTTTTTAAACCCCATTTCGGCTGTTTGCTAAATGTATCACTGTGATGGAACCTGTAAGATAATTTGTGTCACTTACTAACCTGCCAGCAACATTTTTGAATGAAAACTGTCTCGGTTGCAGAATTGTTTTTATTAATAACAACTACGTGATTCACCCTTGTGATGCGTCATCAGATTATGTAAAAATGTGGTCGGATGAGCTTCATCTGTCAGTTGCCACTGAAAGGTACTGAATAAGAATAAGACATGTCTAGATATAACTTCAGGTCGTTAAATGCCTTCTCTGATACGTGAAGGACCCCAGGTGTACTAAAGCAGGATCATCATAGTGTATACAGCACAGAGCCGCACATACAACATGTGGATGTCGAGCAAAATAAGATTGGCTAAGCAGTTCTGGCCTGCACAAAAATAGAACTGACTCTCTTCTGATCTTGTGCTGGGCGGACCTGCATGCGTAGGATGTTAGGCTAGGCGCAAATTGAGACGCGTATAGCGCGTCCGGCGCGACGCATCGCGCGTTTTTGTAACATCAGAGGTTCAAATGGGACCGCGCAAATTGCGACGCTACGCGACTGGGACGCAACACGCGCCTGCGCCAGGTCGCGCGGCGTTGTGGTTAAGGCACAGTTTCTCGCGCCGCGCGTCGCGCGTGCCTCGCTAGCACCGTGGGAAATTTGAGGCGGGGAGCGGAAAAGTAGCCCGGCCATGTGCTCACATCGGAACGGCGCATATGAGCAGTGGTAGTATTGCCCATACGATAAATTTTGCCTTACTGTGTACTAAATTTCATTGCCTTTGACCGAGCGAGGTGGCGCAGTGGTTAGACACTGGACTCGCATTCGGGAGGACGACGGTTCAATCCCACGTCCGGCCCTCCTGATTTGGGTTTTCCGTGATTTCCCTAAATCGCTCCAGGCAAATACCGGGATGGTTCCTTTCAAAGGGCACGGCCGACTTCCTTCCCCGTCCTTCCCTAATCCGATGAGACCGATGACCTCGCTGTCTGGTCTCCTTCCCCAAAAACAACCAATCATTGCCTTTGGGTATGTTTCGGTTTTCGCCATTTAAACGCCATTTAAACGCTCTATCTTTCCTCGTTAGTACGTAATACTTTTCTGTTATTTATATCTGTACAGTTTTGTTTTGCTTTGTTTTTCTTCTGTCAAGAAAATGCATACTTCAGTAACCGGTGAGCCATTGGCCGCTGGGATTGTATCATACGCCTCCGCGATGTTTTCAGATTGTAAGAAGGAAGTGAATAAGGAAGCAAGGAATATTATAAAATTATGTGATTAAGAATCAAGTTAGGAAAGTAATACAAGGTTATCTTCTCGCTGCCTATGTGCTGGCGTATCTGTACGATCTGTTACAAAAATTTAGAAAGGGATAATTTCCACAGCTGTGATCCCTTTGTGCTCCTGGTAAAAAGCGTCCAAAATCTGAAGTATAGAAGTCTCACTGTGATTACTCTGATATGGATGTAATAATGTAATACGACACACTGTACTACATGCATGTGAACATCACATTTCCACTCCAAGCTAGGAACAGTCGAAAAGCAGTCACAAATAGCAATGTTTTAATTGGTTCGCCTTGATGAGAAAAAGCATTTCAATTGTTGCATGCACATTATCAGCATTAATAAACTAATTATACAACAGGCTACACAAATGAAGAAAATGGTCGGTATTATTACGCAAGTAGGAATATCCTAAAATTGTGTTATGATTAGATATATTTAATTTGTTGAAATGTACTGCTGACAAAGGCAGATCTACTTTCATGACAATGTTTTTCGAATTCCGACTCACAAGGCACACATGGCTAGCTTGTGCATTCCTGTCGCGCGCATTATCCTCCGCTGCTGACAATCCACCGAACATTGTGTTGTGCGACAGATCAGTTGTTTATTTTTCTCAATAACAACTATTTTATTCGCGATCATACATTGTCAGTTTGGCAAGCCGTAGGTGAGTAACCAGTATCTGGCAAGTGCTTATCATTCCTCCTGAAGGAACGCTCGTCATTATTTTAATACTGTTCAAATCAAGAGAAGGAATAAAATCCTTTGGTAAGTTCCCATTCCAGACGCCCAGTGTTAAAAATACGGTGGGTTACGTGGACTCCACCAAAATTCCAACGGAATTGGCAATCTATTTTTGTGTGACCTGTTAATCTTTTCTCATTCGAAGAAACATCATCGTTTGTGAGTAACAGCCACATTTCTCTTGGTGAATGGTTTAATTGTACTTCCTTTGTCACAGTGTAATTTGCCAAACTCATCTCACAGCAGCTATTGAGACAGAATTCCGAAACGGAGTGCCTCATTAAACAAGTAATTGGCAATCACAGAGCTCAATAGCTAACGAAAAACCTCGTAGTGTCGGTTTGCAGTAACATAAAAGAAGAAATTTCATGTTTATTTTCATACTAGGTAGCTCTTGTTTCGCTAGCTGTCGATAACTCTTAAAAAATTACAGTCACTGGAGTGAAATAAATAAAAAGGGAAGTACTGATATATCGCCATAGATAAGGAAGTTCCGTGTGTTTAAGAATTGACAAAACACTCTCCTCCTTGTGTGCTATCATTCGCCAAACTTTCGTTTCGATGTCTCGAGCGGTTTAGGAGATATGAGAGATGTTGCGAGTATTTCATTCTCGCGGGCGTGAGATCGGAAGTGAACGCGCTACATGGGATCCATTTTCTCGAGATCGGAGGCAGATAGAGACCTCCTCCCAAATCTAAACAAAAATTCAGCACGTTAGCTAAATTTCATACGCAGCAACATATGGTGTAATACGCACCAAACGCAAAATCATAGCGACTCCTAATTTTCGTTGCAAACTTTTTGAGTTTTGCGTAGTGTCTTACTAAAATGTGTACATCACAATAAGAATGGTCATTAGCGAGTTGATGGGCACTCCGTCACGAAGCTGACATATAACGCTACAAGTAAGGCAAAAATCATATATTTTCAGTGAATAGTTTCTGTAAAATCGTTTGAGAAAGATAACAGGTTGCGCGCGCTTCGGTTCTGTCAGCGCAGCCCGTCGCCAGTCGGCGCGTGCGAAGTATGGCGTACGCGTCGCAATATGCGCTGCACCCGCGCGACTCGTGCGGCACGTGCGTGACGCGCTGTAGTGGTGTGTCTCGTCACACGTGCTAGACGCGTCTCAGTTAAACTAAGTAACGACCTTGCGCTGCTGAAAAAGCAAACCAACTTTCAATCTTATTGTCGAACCCAAAGAAAACGTCTACATTCGAGGCCAGCACTAACCGAACGCTGATATAGAGCGCCTGTAGAACCCGTGTGGCCGTATTCGTGTTAAACACCGTGAAGGAGGCACATAACATGGCACGGAGAAGAACTAAGCTACAAGCATGTGCGAATGCCGAAAAAATGCAGAAGAAGTATTTGTCAAATTACGTTCCATTAGCAATGTGGAATGCACTCAACGACTGTGATATGACTTTCAAAATGATGGAGAAAGCATTCAGTCGCCCTCTCCTTTCATACTGTAGATTCTATTAGATTAGGTTAGATTAATTCTTGTTCCATAGATCATAAATACGACACTTCGTAATGATGTGGAACGTGTCAGGTTAATAAAAGATGTCTGTACAAGATATTACATTACACAAAATATTGCATGAGACTAATGTTTAAGTTGTTTTTTTTTCCTTTAATTTATATCCAAAAATTCAGCCAATGAGTAGAAGGAGTTGTCATCTAGAAATTCTTTTAATTTATTTTTAAATGTTAGTTGGCTATTTGTCAGGCTTTTTATGCTGTTTGGTAGGTGACCTAAGACTTTTGTGGCAGCATAATTTACCGCTTTCTGTGCCAAAGTCAGATTTAACCCTGCAAAGTGAAGATCATCCTTTCTCCTGGTGTTATAGCTATGCACACTGCTATTACTTTTGAGCTGGGTTGGATTATTAACAACAAATTTCATAAGTGAATATATATACTGTGAGGTTACTGTGAGGATCCCTAGATCCTTAAATAGATGTCTGCAGGATGACCGTGGGTGGGCTCCAGCAATTATTCTGATTACACGTTTTTGAGCAATGAATACTTTTCTACTCAACGATGAATTACCCCAGAATATGATGCCATACGAAAGCAATGAATGAAAGTAGGCATAGTAAGCAAGTTTACTGAGATTAAAGCAAATCCATATTTCGGCTAGTAACTAGTCATTATCAATGGAGTATTTCAGAGTGAACTGTGACAGGAGCCCGAACGACAGGGGATTGACGTACTAGGGCATGAATTAAAACTCTGAAATACTGCATTCGTAATGTCTAGTTATTGTCCAAAATCAAGATTGGCTTTAATAAAGCCTGAAAAGAGAGAACGACTAATTGCTGTTCTCCATCATTTTGAAAGAAATATGTGTAATAACCAAAAGTAATTGTATTCCGGCTTGGAAGAAATTCCCCTTAACAAGCAAACAAGTAAAAGCAGCATGACTAATGACATGATAAATGCAACATAGCAACACCCACAGGACATGGAATGCAAACATAAATAATAACATAACCCACAGGCTGACATATGTAAAATTGCCAAAATCTGCATCTAATAGCAGAAATGTGCATACTTAACAATTGACGAGTTGTGAACCAGTCAAATTAAGAGATAAAATATTTAAAACAGAAAAATGCCAAGTCTGCATCCAGTAGCAAAAGAGTCCTAACGTAACAAATGACAGGTTCTGAAACAGTAAAACTAAAAAGTAAAACATCTAGAAGATTTAAACAAATTTAAACAAATATAAGAAATAAAAATAACATTAAAAATTTAAAAAAATTATAACTATGGTTTTTGCAATAATTAACCATATGATGTGATTGCAATAAAAGAGATATGGCACAGAATTATCCTGTTAAAGTCACTAAATATTTTCTTGTCATTTCTATTGAGTAACCTGAGCGGTTTTCACTTAATGTGTGACACTGGGTTATCAGTTTGTGGTTTTGAGTCCTTGAAAAGCATTTAGAAGCCGAAATTGTAACTAATCTCATCGTTTGCGTTGCGAATTATCTATCCTAGCCACTGTTAGAGCCATAAGTGTGAGACGAATAGAGACAGAGACAGCTCTTCACTAGCTCTGACATAAGGTGATGGCTGCACTGACTCTCACTTCTGAGCTCGACTGAGGTCAGATATTTCCTGTACTGTGACAGAGCTACAAAAAGCCATATCGAAAACCAATAAGGAAACCTTAAGAAAACTTTTCCATCATAATTCTTCTGATTGCTTTCAGTACCCCACACCGTAAGGCTGAAAACTTATGGTACTGTTTACTTGATAATGCATTTTTCTGCTTCTGCCAAGAAAAGTTTTGGTTCTTGTAAATACATAATTATACTGCGTTTCAGTCTGCGTCCACTCCAACTGCCACATTTCCATATTGTATCTAATCTCATCTTTCGCGTTGCGAATTGTCTATCCTACCACTGCTAGAGCCATAAGTAAACGTAGTCTGATTTGCAGCCCAAAGTGTGTAATAACTTATTAATTCATGCTGATTTAGGCATTCCCGTTTTGCTGAGACTTTATGCTTGATTTAAATAGTCTTTCATCGTAAGGTTACCATGGTAAGTTGCACTGGTACAATGTACACTTAAATAGAGTTTTTCCACTAGGTTACTGAATACAACAGTAAATGTAAGAGAGAAATTAGTCATCAACAGTACGTTCACTAACATTATCTGAAACAGACTGACAACGAATAAGTAGTTTACTGACTCCATACCTGTAGATACCTACTCGTTCAGAATTAAAGATCTGTCAGGCCACGTTTCAAGTGTATTTTCGTCCGGAAACATTTGAGGGGAGAAGATCAGAAGAATATGTGCATGAGGGATGACTACCCAAACGAATTCCTGCATAATTTTGTTTGTGACAGCAGCAGTTAGCGTTATCATGTAGTAGAAGCACTTGACGTAGCTTTGTTGGTCTCTTTTTCTTACACTGCGATCGAAAAGTGTCCCAGTTGTTGACAACAAATGTAGTCTGCTATGGACCGGGGAGAAGTCTGCAGTGCACAACACTCTTTTTGTGCTACCAAATGCAAAATATTGTCTGTACACACAGCCACTTGCTCGTCAGGATGTCTTATGTTAGGCCTCATCCAGTAATTCCTTCTTAAGAAGTTGAAATATACTGGCCATTAAAATTGCTACACCAAGAAGAAATCCAGATGATAAACGGGTATTCATTGGACAAATATATTATATTATAACTGACATGTGATTACATTTTCACGCAATTTGGGTGCAGAGATAATGAGAAATCAGTACCCAGAACAACCACCTCTGGCCGTAATAACGGCCTTGATACGCCTAGGCATTGAGTCAAACAGAACTTGGATGGCGCGTACAGGTACAGCTGCCCATGCGGCTTCAACACGATACCACAGTTCATCAATAGTAGTGACTGGCGTATTGTGACGAGCCACTAGCTCGGCCACCATTGACCAAAAGTTTTCAGTTGGTGAGAGATCTGGAGAATGTGCTGGCCAGGGCAGCAGTCTTAACATTTTCTGTATGCAGAAAGGCCGTACAGGACCTGCAACATGCAGTCGTGCATTATCCTGCTGAAATGTAGGGTTTCGTAGGGATCGAATGAAGGGTAGAGCCACGGGTCGTGACACACTGTTCAAAGTGCCGTCAGTGCGAACAACAGGTGACCGAGATGTGTAACCAATGGCACCCCATACCATCACGCCGGGTGATACGCCAGTATGGCGATGACGAATACACGCGATGTCGCCAAACACGGATGTGACCATCATGATGCTGTAAACAGAACCTGAATTTATCCGAAAAAATGACGTTTTGACATTCGTGCACCCAGGTTCGTCGTTGAGTACACCATTGCAGGCGCTCCTGTCTGTGATGCAGCGTCAAGGGTAACCGCAGCCATGGTCTCCGAGCTGATAGTCCATGCTGCTGCAAACGTCGTCGAACTGTTCGTGCAGATAGTTGTCGTCTTGCAAACGTCCCCATCTGTTGATTCAGGGATCGAGACGTGGATGCACGATCCGTTACAGCCATGCGGATAAGATGCCTGTCATCTCGACTGCTAGTGATACGAGGCCGTTGGGATCCAGCACGGCGTTTCGTGTTACCCTCCTGAACCCACCGATTCCATAACTGCTAACAGTCATTGGATCTCGACCAACGCGAGCAGCAATGTCGCGATACGATAAACCGCAATCGCGATAGGCTACAATCCGACCTTTATCAAAGTCGGAAACGTGATGGTACGCATTTCTCCTCCTTACACGAGGCATCACAACAACGTTTCACTAGGCAACGCCGGTCAACTGCTGTTTGTGTATGAGAAATCGGTTGGAAACTTTTCTCATGTCAGCACGTTGTAGGTGTCGCCACCGGCGCCAACCTGAATACTCTGAAAAGCTAATCATTTGTATATCACAGCATCTTCTTCCTGTCGGTTAAATTTCGCGTTTGTAGCACCTCATCTTCGTGGTGTAATTTTCATGGCCAGTAGTGTAGCTATGTTCACCCGTCAACAGTAACAGTGTTGCATAGGAACTGCCAATGAGCGAACTGATGACCTTCACGCAAACATGCTGTGATAATCGGCCCTTTAATATTTGCTGTTTTAATTTAAAGGACACAAAAAAGAGTGGACGGTACGGCATTCTCGTATTCATTTTGAGGTGGAGTACGCAAAAAGCACGAGAATAAATCACTTTTATTTTTAAAAAATTCATTGCCAATCTGTGTAATTATCATAATTGTCCCCCAACGATATTATTTGCAGTCTCCTTTGAGCCACACGGAAGTTATTATGATAATAAGAGGTTACTTGACAGCAACGAAACTTTCACGTCTTATGTTATGGTTTTCTTTCTAAAGACTTGAATATGCCTGTTAACTCTTGTAGTATCGAGTCATACCCACCACATATACCATTGTACACTGCTCTGCAAGACTTAAGTGCATCGTTTGCGATGTTGCCAAGAGCAGAGGTACTGGATCAATAACGAGACCAGATTCCCTCATATGGCGTGACATGGGAACACGCAATACTCCCAGGAACATTGTCGAACAAGATGGTATAGGTGATCTAGGTGTTATGATGTGTAGAGGAACAACGTTTCACGCGCATACTGATCTCCGAATCTATTAACACGGTACAATTACCGGTCAACTTTATCCTCACACTGTACTCCTTCCCAAGCGCGTCTTTTCAAAGGTGCATTCAGCTCTGGTTTCCTTTTTAGCGATGACAATATGCGACTGTATTGTAACTGGGTAACCTCTTTTGATGCTAGTCAATTGTCAGGATGAGCATTACTGCAAAGGGCATTTGATTCTAAAGCATTATGTCAGGGTGAAAAACACTAAATAAATTACTTTTTCTCTCTTAACAACATGTGGGCAGGGTGGGTTCTTCCTTGGCTTGGGTATGAGGTAGCATGAAACAGCATTTTTACATAAGATAACTTTTATTGAAAGATTTGAACAATGGTTTCCTTACTGGATTGTTCTGGCTGGGAGAACAGCAGCTGTGTCGTTTGCGAAGCCTTCTGCTGCGTGAGTGGCGGCGTCTCATTACGCCTGGCGGAGTGTATCTCGTGTCACTGTTTCGCCCAGTTGACTGCAGACGCGCATCGTGAGGTGGCCCGTTAAATTATTGAGAACGAAGTCGTGAATCGGATGGTGATACCTTGGATGTGGCGTCCCAGTGTTTCTCTTCTCTATGCGGCCGCGTGTGTCACGGTTGTGCGTCGGCCAGCGGAGCAGCGTGGCGGGGGAAGGCCAGTGTTCCGGACTCGAACAACGGACTCCAGCTTGCCAGTCTTTGGCTGTCAGATCTTCATCACCAGCTCACAGGTGACTGCTGATGTGAGGCCGTCTCCTTCCCGGGTATGTAAAAATCAGTCTTCAAATACCTTCTAACTTCTGTCTTCTGGCGGCGAGGCTGCTGCTTGCTATTCCATTACAGCGGCGGACTTGGTGCTTCTGTGTACGATGTAGTCTCTTCCTGCATGATGGTCTTCAGCACTGACGGATCTGTACTGGAACTGAACTCTAACCGAAACTGAACTGAAAACTACTGTTGGGCCCACTGCGCCTCGCGCATTTATTTACTTCAGTTCACTGGAGGTGAACTTCACGGTCACTGCCTCTTCTGTCACGTTGAAAAGCTTCTCAAAGAATCGTCTTAACGTCGGTCATTGGCTCTTGGAATGTAGGCGAGGGCCTTTGATCACTGAGAAACACATGAGCTGGTCAGGCGATGCCCTGATGGCTGAATCGACAGCTCCCGCTTATGTGAGGAGGATGATGGCTTCTCCTGAATGTGCTGACTTACAAGCGCCGGTTGTTGCCACTGCTGCTCTGCCCGGTGTTTGCTAGTGTGTAACTCTTCTAAACTAAACTAAGTTTTTCATTTATTTTCTAATTTCTACTTCACTTCGCATGAATTAGGTCCTCTGACTCTGCCATACTTGCAACAGAAATGATGCGTACACCATAATATGTTAAACTAAACGATTGAACTTTATTTTTGTGTACGGCGCTAAAATACAGAGCTCACGATTCCAGTAATATGTGATGAAAAATATTATTTAAAGGCAAGAAAACATTTTATTAGCTGTGTAATTACACCCTGGATACGGAAAAAAAACACATGTACTGTAAGAAAAACACAGAAGTTACACACAAGCCAAGAATAAAGATATTGACAGCAGAGTCATGGAGCAGCACATAAATATAGACGTCAAGGATTTTTTTCTTTTCTTTTAACACTTCCTCCAAAAGAAAAAATCATGAAATTATTGCTTTGTCTCTTGCATGCCAATTTCTGAACATAGAAAATTAAATCGAACTCGTTCAAGAGGTTTCGTCAAAATATCTGCCAACTGGTTGTGTCCATCAATGTGTTCCAAGAAAATCTCACCGTTCAGATATCTTTCACGAACATAGAAATGTCGGACCTCTATATGTTTAGAACGTCGATGATATTCTGGATTTTTTGCCAACTTCAATGCACTAGCATTGTCAATGTAAAGAACTGGAGGCTGCCCCGACATTTCCACTAATTCTCATAGCAGACGACGTAACCAAACTAACTCTTTCGCTCCTTCACTAGCTGCAATTATTTCCGCCTCGGTTGTGGATGTGGCCACTACTTTCTGCAACTGACTTGTCCATGACACTGCACCACCTGAGTACTTTGCAAGAATTCCAGTTGTTGAGCGCCTTGTCCGGTTATCACCTGCGAAATCTGCATCAGCGTAAATTTTTAACTCTTCTTTTTTATTATATACAATTCCAAAATTTAAGGTACCTTTCAAATACCGGAAAATGCGCTTTACTCTACTCCAGTCTTCAGTGGTTGGTTTTTCCATAGCTCGAGCAGCTTTATTGACTGCAAAAGTGATGTCTGGACGAGTTACTGTTGAAAGGTACATGAGACAACCAATTGCTTCACGGTAGGGTACAGATGACGAAACTTCTTCGTTTTGATTATTGTCCTCACGTCCAATAGGAGTTGAGATTGTATTGCATTCTGCCATTCCAAATCTTTGCAGAATTTCTTTTGTGTATTTCTCTTGACTTATCATTATTGCTCCATCTTCATATTGCTTTATTTTTATGCCAAGAAAATTGTCAAGACTGCCAGTTGTTATTTCGAATTCATGTTGTAAAACATCCATAAAAACAGCAATTTCTTTCTTGTTACTGCCGACAATCAGGCCATCATCAACGTAGATTGCCACATAAAGGCTATTTCCATTTTGTCTACGATAAAATAGGCATGGGTCTGCATCACTGTTTGAAAAACCAGCTTTCTTCATGAACTCAACAAAACGTTTGTTCCAGCAACGTGGCGCTTGCTTCAACCCATAAAGACCTTTTTTTAAGAAACATACTCGGCCTTTACCATCTTCGAAACCTTCTGGTTGTTCCATATATACTTTATCTTCAAGTATTCCATTCAAAAAAGCTGTCTTTACATCGAGTTGTTCTAGCAGCATTTTCTTTGAAGCAGCTACAGCCAACAGAGTTCGTATGCTGTCATAACGTGCCACAGGGCTAAAGGCGTCGTCATAATCAATTCATGTTAAAAGAAAAGAAAAAATTCCTTGACGTCTATATTTATGTGCTGCTCCATGACTCTGCTGTCAATATCTTTATTCTTGGCTTGTGTGTAACTTCTGTGTTTTTCTTACAGTACATGTGTTTTTTCCGTATCCAGGGTGTAATTACAAAGCTAATAAAATGTTTTCTCGCCTTTAAATAATATTTTTCATCAGGTTATGGGCCCAGTGTAGACAAAATTCGACCATTTAAGATTCTTTCAGATAGCGTATTTTCTTCATGTTTTGCTAATTCATCGTTCAGGTCCACAAATAACTTTTGCAGTCTGGCCACATGTCCACTAATATCTTCCGATTCATCACGTTTAACACGGAAAAATGTTTCAATCAACATATTCAAACGCTGAGTACTGCTACGTTCAAATCGGGCGCGTAATTTGTCCCAGATTTCTTTAGCATTCTTGCACGTTAAGACGAGTTCTGCAGCAGGTTTACTTAGCGCACTTGCTATAAGACTTGCTGCCTTTGCGTCGTCCTTGAGCCATTCCACATACGCTTCTTTTTGTTCACTTGTCGCATCTTGCGGCAACTCTACACGTTCACGTGTACCGTTAATAATATCTTCTAGTCCATATGAACGTAGCACCATAGAAATATGCCATTTCCATTTGGCCCATTCGTCAGGTCCTTCAAGCTTATCAATGCTGACCTTATAATCGCCGCTAGCAGTCATGTTTCTTTACAGACATACGCTCATTTCAAATATTGTTTTAATTAAACTGTGTTGTTTGCTTTTACACGTGTACTGGGCCCATAACCTGACATAACAATATTGCTACTGACTTGTTTTCGAACACAGACATTATTATAACTAAAATTAGTACTGTAGCCTCTGCAGGCAATGGCTCTCACAGAGAACAGATTAGCACTTGCATCAGGGACGTACAAAACATTGTCCATTCTAGCATTGTACCATTTATTGTTTCGTCGGATTTGGATGTAAACTGTTCCTTGACCGTACGCACACATTTTGACATCTTGTTTTTCCAATGAAATTACTTGAGGAACATCAAATTCACTATACGAAACAAAATACTGTTTGTTGGGAGTGATATGATTTGTAGCGCCACTGTCGCAATACCATTTATTTGGGTCACTGTGATTACTGGTACACACACCCATAGCGCATGAAGTAAATGCAGCGTGTTCACTGTCTCGTTTCTTTTCTTTTCTTTTATTGCTGTCACGAGGGTTCTGTGGACACTCTGCTGCCCAGTGACCTAATTGTTTGCATTTATTACACGGAAACTTCTGTTTTAATTGTGACTTCGTCATCTTTACTTGCTGATTACTTGTTTGCCGTTTTCTTGTTTTAGAAACGACAAAAGCTGCACTTCCATTAACGTCTTGTTCACGCAGTTCAATAGTACAGAGTTTTTCAATCAATAAATTCAAGCTTTGCTTTTCTGTCGGTATCGTATCCCAGAGATCCTTAAAATTGCCGTAGAACCCAGCGGTTTTGCAATACTTTGGCATTCTTCTGACGGTCAACCAGCACCCAGGTATTGTTTTCCTTAAGTGATTGAAGTTCTTCACTAATAGCTTGCATCCATTCTTCCTTCTCGTTTGACTGCAATATTTCTGAAAAACAGTTTGGATCTTTGTATCCAAGTGCATCATCTTTTAGATGGAATCCAAACTCTGAACCCATCTTTGTCATTAACATATCCAACAAGTCGTCTAAAAACTGCCTTATCATCAAACTTGGAACGGAATTGTTTGTTAATGTGAACATAGCAGCCTGTGCCAAAAATTCTGAGATGATCAAGTCGTCCTACTGGTCGATTAAACCATAGTTCATAAGGGATTTTATTTTCAACTGAAGATTTTCCAGTACGATTTATTAGGTAGACTGCTGTGTTACATGCCTCTGCCCACAACCCTTTAGGTAATTTACTCGGATTTAGCACTGACCGGGCAGCTTCAACAATGGTCCTATTTTCCCGTTCAGCCACACCATTTTGTTCAGGAGTGTAAGGAGGAGGAATCAGTAGCTCTATTCCCCTGTCTGCAAGCAGTTCACTGACATTCTTTCACCATAATATGTTAAACTAAACGATGGAACTTTATTTTTGTGTACGGCGCTAAAATACAGAGCTCACGATTCCAGTAATATGCAATAGTCTAGTCGAGGTCAGTGAGCTCCTTATTGCTAGTGTTACTAAACAAATATGAGAGGAACACACGCTAGGCAAATAGAGATAAAAAACATAGAATAATTAACATACAAAAGGTAAGAAAAACAAGGAATAAATGATTCGTGCTTCGCGCGAATAAACCCAGATAAACCCAGCGCCTCTGGCTGCGCGCATGGTACTACTGATGCGCGCGCGAAAATTTGACACACACACACACACACACACACACACACACACACACGGTAGGCGGCTGCGGGTCATTACATCTGCATACAAATGATTTGTCAAACAATATCGCTACAAACGGTGTTTTGAACGCGAAAACATAGTCGTTGAACATTGGTAAGAAATTTTCAATTGGTTTAACGAATGATAGTGGGAATTTTTCGGAAATTTGTGGTAAGGTCTTACGGGACCAAACTGTGGAGATCATCGGTCCCTAAGCTCACACACTCCTTAACCTAATCTAAACTAACTTACTCTAAGGACAACACACACGCCCATGCCCGAGGGAGGACCCGAACCTCCGACGGAGGGAGCCGCGAATGCCGTGACAAAGTGCTTCAGATCGCGCGGCTACCTCGCGCGGCCAGATGATGGTACTCCTTAAATTGTATGACTGTAAGATAATGTGTATAACAGAGAGAGATAACCCCACAGTATATGAACTCATAAGAAAGCAATGGTAGAAATTAATTATGAGAAAACACAGTATATTCAGTTCTGTACAACAAATGGAGTAATGCCAACAGCTGATGTAGCAGACAAGTAGGAGTCAGTAAACAGGGTAGAATGCTCCAAATTTTGGGTGTACATGTTGATGGAAACTTGAGCTGGAAGACGCATATCTCAGCATCTCAAAGAGTTAAGTTCGGTTACTTTTGCCCTTCGAACAACTGTTAGTCTTGTAAACAAACATACTTCTTGACATACTTCACATATTTCCATTCAATAATGTCTTATGGAATATTTTCTAGGGTAACTCATTACTTAGAAAGAATGTATTGATTGTAAAAAAGTGAGCAGTAAGAATAATATATGACATTCACACGTGGTCGTCATGTAGGTACCTCTTCAAGGCATTGTAAGTGCATCATATATATATCACAAATTTCATAAGAAAGTATATATATATATATATATATGATGAATAAACATATATATTCTTCTCAAATTGCGATCAAATGGCTATGGATTGTATGTATATACACTTCCTAATGAAATTCATCATAAATCATCCATCGCAATTTGAGAAGAATAGTGACGCCCATACCAACAGCACTAAAGGATAAAATTGCCTTTATGAAAGCTGTCATTGACTCAGAAAGTAGTTCAATATGCAGAAAAAAAAACAGAGAGTTTGATGAGTTGCCCAATAAAATAAAATGTCTGAAAGTTTTAAATCTAACCTAAACTCATTTCTCCTGGACAACTCCTTCCATTCCATGGGCGAATAGTTATTTAAAAATTGGAAGCCTGTAAAAAACCGCTAGTTTTTATTTGTAGTTGCATGATGAAGACAAAAAGCTTATATCGACACTAATGTAAACACTTATCATGTATACGCATCCTGTAAACTAACCCATTCCGCATCGTTTCGGCGGAAGGATGGATCAATTTAACGACACGTCAGTGTCGAAGTCGTTAAGACGGAGCACACGTTCGGATTACGAAAGAATGGGGAAGGAAATCGGCCGTGTGCTTTCAAAGGAACCATTCCGACAGTTGACTGGAGCGATTTAGAGGAATCACGGAAAACCTAAATCTGAATGGTCGGACGCGGAATTGAATCTTCGTCCTCATAAATGCGAGACCAGTGTGCTAATTACTACGACACCTCGCTCGGTACGCCATTTCGATAAAAAGATTCTTCAAATGATCTATGGAACATGTAAGAAACCAACGACCTAACTAGTTATAAGATTAGTGGTCAATATATCGAGCATATCACGTTTTATTTGGAAGTAATTCTAAGAAACAACATGAAATCGAAAGATTACTTAAAATCAGTTTTATGGAAGATGAAAGGAAGAGTTAAATTAGTTCGAAGGGCTCTAAGAATTGTAATACATCTGCAAAGGAAGTGGAAAGACGCTAATGTAACCAATGTTAAAAGTTTGAAGGCCTTGTCAAGCATGAATGATGAGAGATGGTTCAAATGGCTCTAAGAACTTTGGAACTTAACAGCTGAGGTCATCAGTCCCCTACACTTAGAACTACTTAAACCTAACTAACCTAATGACATCACACACATCCATGCCCGAGGCGGGATTCGAACCTGCGAGTGTAGGAGGAGCTTCGTGGTTCTGGACTGAAGCGCCTAAACCGCTCGGCCACCGCAGCCGGCATGGTAAGAGACATCGAACGGATTCAGAAATGCGTTGATGGGATCGTAACAGGTCGGCATACGCCCTACGAAAGCGTAACAGGAATGATCAGTGAACTAAAATAAAAATTGCTGGAAGGAAGATGACGTAGTTCTCGCAAAACCATAGCAGATGCATTTAAACAACATATATTCGTAAGGAACGATGCGACCTTTATGTAGCCACCATCATATACTTACATAGGCATCATAAGAATAAAATAAGAGACATTACCACACTTACAGAATCTTAAAAAGTCTTTCATTTCGTGAACGGAGCAGATCAGAAAATCGATAATATTATCATAATGTATCCCCCGCCACGCACTGTGCAGTGGCTTGCGAGGTATGTACGAGGGTTATTCGGAAAGTAAGAAACGATTGGTCGCGAAATGGAAAGTACAGTGAAAATCTGATGAAGCTTTGCACAGATGCGTTGGGCACTGTGTCTAGTACACCCATCGATCGCATCGTGTCGCTCTTTTCAGTTCTGAGCTCACAGTGAGAACATGAAGATGGCTAGAAATTAGCGTCTCCCACCAAGTATGAGGGCCTGCCGAAAGATTTCGCCTGAAGCTATGTAATCCACATAACGTAACTGTCATGCGCTTCGTTCTACACGACAATTCTCGGCTGCACTCTGCAGGAGCAATGAAGATGCTCCTGCAACATTTTCGATGGGAAGTGTTTGATCACACACAATACAGCCCGTAATTGGCTACCCCTGAGGTTCATCTCTGCTCAAATGAACCGCTGGCTATGAAGACAATATTTTGACACAGACAACGAGCTGCAGTCTAGAGTAGAAAATTGTCAAAAAGCACTGGCGGCTGTCTTCTGTAACGAGGGAACTGAAAAGTTGGTACATTGCTACGACAGATGTCTAAGTCTGATCGTGGCTGTGTAGAGAAGTAGCTGGAAGGTGTAGCTAACCGTTGCAGATAAAACAGTTTTGATGTTCACTGTGGTTTCCATTTCAGAACCTGTCGTTCCTTACTTTCCGAATAGCCCTCGTACGTTGCAGTCTCTTGCTCACTTTCGTCGCCAAGACGCACTGTCCCGAGTTAGTGAGTGAAATTATGAGTACAGAGAAGGGCAGATAATTGCAGAATGGACAGATCAACCAGGTAGAATTTTGGATCATCTTTTATGCTCGTGTATTATGACATTTCTCGAAACCGAAAATCTCCTCTGCAGGAATCAACATGGGTTCTGAGGGCAACGATCGTGTGAAACCTAGCTCACTATGTTCGTCCACAAGACCCAGAAAGCAGTAGATACAGGTTCCCAGTGTAGCGGCGCCACCGTTTAGGATAGGGAAAGTTAGTTTTGTGCGATATTCGGAGCACAAGTTACAGCCAGGTGTAGGCCGGATTGCAGTAAGTTACGCATACCAGCAGTTTCGAAGGCAAATAGAGGTCACAGGGGCGTAGAACTGCCAGAGAGGGCACACACAGCAGTTTCCAAGGCGCAAGTCACAGGTAGAAGAGGGCCACTGGCCAACCTAAGTGTTATGCATAAGTGAAGTGAAGTGGCGCACTTGGCAAAACAGAGGCGTACAGACGAGTATAAATAGGTGCCGTTTTCTAACGAGATTCATTCAAGTGTGGCAGCTCTCCTAGACGGCGGGGCATGTCACACAGCCGAGCTACATGCAGCAACAGATGGGGTGACAGTGTCCCAGTCCATGGCAGGTCGTTGGTTCGACCCTCTGAGGCCGACATGGGGTTTGGAGCCAGCCAGTGGTGGGATACTTTTCGGCTCGCTACTATGGGCAGTCGTCTCGGCTCCTGACACTCGCCAGAGATTTCCCAAAGCGAGGGCAGCAGATTCGGATGCCGGATAGCGGGCGCTTGTTCGTCGCAGTGATCTCAGCCACGCCCACGAGGAGAAGGACACAGCTGGCCACCCGCGGCTTAAACCGAGCAGCGCTGAGTCGGCTGGTGGTGCAGCCATCCTGACATCATTGGAACTCAGCAGGCCAGCCAAGGCAGGCAAGACACAGCATTGCATTGCACAGGCTGCTGGGGTGCATCCTCAGCATTGTGGGGCTCTGTGACACAGACTGAGGTGAACGGAGCACTGCAGTGGAAGGAAATAAATCATTTGGAAAGTTCTCGCCAAGTTTTAATACAGCATCTCCTGGCACCCAACCACTACATGTGGTGTCTTCCCACTACATTTGGTCATCCTGATACATTCAGTGGCAGAAGCCACCCACAACACCAGGTAGGTGCTGTGTTCCTTGACTTCCAGAAGCCATTCAATATTTTTCGCATTGCTACCTCATGAATAAAATATGAGTGTACAGAATATCAGACCAACTGTGTCGCTGGATTGAAGAGATTCTAGCAAACAGAACACGGCAGGCATTCTGAAAGCAGAGAAGTCTTCATATGTAGATATAACTTTGGGCTTGCCCCACGGGAGTGTTACAGGACCATTACTTTTCACAATATATGTGAATGGCCGACCGGATGGCGTCGGGAGTCCCAGGAGGCTTTTCTTTTATGATGCTCTTGTGTATAAAGACGTGAAGCTAGAAAATTGTAGGGAAACGCCAGGAGACCTGGAGAGGATCGACGCATGTTCGCAGGAGTGACAATTGATCATCAGCGTAAACAAACGTAACTTATTGCGAATGCATAGACAGAAAGAATCTTTATTGTATGATTACACGATTGCAGAAGAAACACTGAAAACAGTTATTTCCATAAAATATCTAGGAGCATGCGTATGGAGCGATTTTAAGTGAAACAATCACGTAAAATTAATCGCTCGTGAGGCAGATGACTGAGATTCAGTGAAAGAATCCTCAGAAAACCTAGTCCATCAACAGAGGAAGTAACTTACAGACCACTCGTCTGACCAGTACTTGAATACTACTCGTCAGTCTGGGGTCCACACAGAATACATGTGACAGATGCAATAGATAAGATCCAAAGAAGGGCAGGATGTTTCGTTGCAGGTTCATTTAATAAGCGCGAAAGCGTCACTGAGACGCCCAGTGAAATCCAATGGCAGGAGCTGCAAGAGGTTCGGCATCATGGTATGGTCTACTGTTAAAATTACGAGAGTATGAGTTCCTAGAAGAGTCAACCAATATATTGCTTCCTCCTACGTATAACACAGGAGCAGACCATGAAGATAAAATTAGATAGACTCAAGCCTGCACATACACATACCAGCACTCGTTCTTCCCGCTACCTATAAAAGGAAGAAATTACAGTGGTACACAAAGTACACTCCGCTAGATACCGTAAGGTGGCCTGCAGAGTGTAGACATGGATGTTGATACTTGGGAATTTTCTGGTGTAGTCCCGGCATCAGCTGAGTATAACGTGCATATGCATGTATATACCAAAAATGTGTTGGACGTCGTTATTTAATAGAGTTAAACGAAGTGTGTTGTACGGTCCGGCTGGTTGAACTGCTAAATTAATAAATAGATTTGCTTCATTGTTATAATCATGTCTAAATGGCTCTCTCCCGGCACACTGCACACAATGTCTGCTTTCGTATTAGCACAGATGGCCCCCTCTACTCACAAACAATGGCGCGAGATACATATTTGAAAACGTAATCTGCCTCGGCCAGGGAACGTCGCGAATTATTTAGTAGGTGGCAGTCTGAAATACTGTGAAGCGGTTGTGCTAGGAGGTAGCAGTGTGGTCGTGAATCACTTCTCGTTGAGCCCTTGGAGCAGGCACACGTGGACTCACCACTGCCTCCCATAAAGATAGACGACTGTAGTCCCAGTAGAGGACTTATAATAGCTTCATTGAATCATTATACAGCGTGTTTCAAAGTCCAGGAACACTTTAAAAATTATATTGTAGCCGAGTAAACTTGTAAGTTTTTTTCAACAACATTCAGTTCACATACATTCCATGTGGGAACAATGTGTGATACATAGGTTGAAAGAGTAAACTTGCAGGTTTTTTCAAGAACATCCAGTTCACACACACTCCACGTGGGAACATTGTGTGAGCCTACAAGCGTTGACTCGATTACGAACTCTTGCCACTCACGGGCCAACATGTGTTCCGAGTTTGTGGCTGTTGCTTATTCAATTCTCTATTCAACTCCACAACACCACCTGGAAGAGGAGGGACGTAAACAAGGTCCCTTACAAAAACCCATAAGAAGAAATCGAAAGAGGTAATATCCGGGGACCTAGGAATCATTTTAGCACACAATAGTCTGTTGCTCCACCACGACCAGTCCAACGATTGGTTCAGGTATGCCCTAAATGTGGGGTGCACCATCGAACTGAGGGACAAAGTCATCTGGTGCTTTTTACAACAATGGCATTAACCAGTTCTGCAATATCTGAAGGAAGGACTCTCTAGTAACAGTTTGTTCTTCAAAGAAGTACGGCCCATAAAGTTTCTTGTGAGATACGGCAGAAAAAACAATTGACCTTAGGAGAACCTCGTTCGTGTTCAGGAATGTTGTGAGTGTTTTCTGTTCCCCAAATCCTACAACTATGCCTATTTACTTTTCCATTCATATGAAATGTTGCCTCGTCCGAAAGAATTATCGAATTCACAAAACCACCATCAGCAAAACTCGAAAAGCTGGTCTTTGTCTTTAGGACATAGCTTACACAAACTGTAGTCTGGTATGGTTTCATGTTTAATTTTTTACGCAAAACACGCCAGACAGTCGTTGTTGACGTTTCCAACTCAAATGAAGCCCTGTAGAGATTTTGCCGGACTCCTTGTGAAAGCTTCTGTCACTCGTTCAGTGTCATTTGCATTTACGCCTGGCCGACCACTTCTCTTCTTGTCACACAAACACCCAGTTTCAATGAACTTTACGTGCCAACTGTGGATTGCTTTTCTGTTTGGTGCCGGTTTTCCATACTTCATGCTAAATTTTCTTTGGGCATCCGGTGCTATCTTAGTGTTATCAAACTCTAGCATGCAGAAAGCTTTCTTATCTCCAGACAGCGTCGTCTTGATTATGATACCACCTAGTGACCATACATGAAACTACACCTCACACCTGCAACGAGAAAAAAACTTACGAGTTTACCCTTTCAAATTATGTATATTGTTGCTTTTTAATGCTACTCATTCGGTTACAATTAATTTTTTTAAAGTGTTCCTGGAGTTTTGAAACACAGCTAGACCCTACGAATTGATTGCTTTATGGCACACGCCGTAAGTTTTTCCGAGTTTAATTACGACTGATCGCAAAGACAGGACTTGAATAAATGTGATGGCTCCGTAGGCTTTTTGATACGAGAGCGTGATGCGTAAGAGAGAATTAGCCTTGTGACACTTACGAACGATGTTTTAGTAAACAGTATTGCACAAAGACTACCGTGACTCGTGGTATGAAATGGGGTATGCAGCGCCACCGTACAACTGTATTACGACTTCTTGGTTTCAGTCATACTAACCACATCGCATTTTTCGATACACAACTTGCAAAAGAAAGGGAAAATAAGTAATGAAATACAAGTCGTGTTAAAGACGCATATTATCAGATGACCATCAACAGTCAGCACTCGAAATGTTGTATTTTCGGTAAGCACAAATACATTTTCTGCACTGTCTGACTAAAACAGTTCATCTTTATGCATCGACGTTTAGCCCCATATATAGCTAGGCCATAACTTCTAAAGGTAATCGTAACTTCAGTTTGTGGATAGAGTGTCCGACACATTGTACACTTTTCAGGGTGCGAGGAGGTTTAAGACCGACCTTTAGAGAAGATGAGTTCTCAGAGGTAAGAGTAAACCACAACGTACTCAGCGTGGGACATACCCATTGGGGACCGAAGGAGGCCACAGATGTAAGAAAACCGGGGGGATGGTTGGCTCATGAAAATTTTGTAGCGATGGCGATGACTCGTGAATGCAGACATGCATCCGCATCTATTGGGTGAAACACGAAAACCAACTAATAGTGCTAGAAAATTTCTGTCTTCTGCAGTAATCTAAGCGAGAACATAGCATGACTCATTAACCACAGAAGTTTCGTTAGGAGAAGGGAACTTGTTGCGTCATAAAATTTTCGTTGGACGAAGCTCTGGAAATATTGTGCTGTTGACTACAGAGATTCCGGCGCTGGGAGAACCAGAAGACATTTCCTCTAAGATCTCCATAAAGGAAAAGACTTCGTCTTGGGGCTGCAGACAGAGGACACTTCAGTACTGCAGAGGAAGACGTTTTCGCTAGAGATGCCGGGCAGAATTTAGTATTCTCAGCCACTACTGTAGCCATCATCTGCAGCTGAATATCAAATGGTTCAAATGGCTCTGAGCACTATGGGACTTAACTTCTGAGGTCATCAGTCCCCTAGAACTTAGAACTACTTAAACCTAACTAACCTAAGGACATCACACACATCCATGCACGAGACAGGATTCGAACCTGCGACCGTAGCGGTCGCGCGGTTCCAGACTGTAGCGCCTATAACCGCTCGGCCACCCTGGCCGGCAGCTGAATATCAGCAGAGTGGTAAGCATGGACCGCCAGTCGCGACGAGGGAACTGCGAAGTTACTTGCTTCACGTCGGAGTTTCGTTTTTCTGAATTAATTCACGCAGCCAGCTAGCTGCACTCAATATGAACTTAGGCGAAAAAACTGGATGGAGAGGAATTCCGCCTATACACGACACATTTGTAGGTTTGCATTCACCCATACATGTTTCAGCATTTTCTGTGCTACCTTCAGTGTCTTTGTTTGTTTATTTTCCTTCTGTAAAATTGTTGTTACATGTAAACCTTTTGCTGGCCGGGGGGGCCGAGCGGTTCTAGGCGCTACAGTCTGGAACCGCGCTACCGCTACGGTCTCAGGTTCGAATCCTGCCTCGGGCATGGATGTGTATGATGTTCTTAGGTTAGTTAGGTTTAAGTAGTTCTAAGTTCTTGGGGGCTGATGACCTCAGTAGTTCAGTCCCATAGTGCTCAGGGCCATTTGAACATTTGTAAACCTTTTAACTTAGTACAAAATTTTTACATATGTAAAATCAGCGATTACTGTCAAATATTTTACATTGATTTGCATACAGTACAGAACTAAGACATGTATCACTGAGTTGAGGCATTCTATGTTGTTTGTTTACAATATGTTTAAGGATCCTACTTTTGTAGTACATTTGAAAATAAAGCGGCTGTATCCGTTTGTTTACATACCTTACATGAAGCTACTGAATGTTTCTGCTAGTGGCTTACAGTCTACTAAGCAATCTACAGATTGTCATTTGCAAACAGCAAAACGTTGTTTTATTTTTCTGTTTATTATACGTTTCCGGCCATCAACCAGTATGTATCGTGTTATTTAGCGTATTACTTAAAGCTTTTGTTACTGAGATGTTTTTGCTTTGTTTGTGTCTCAGTAGCACGCTTATTTCTTTAGCGTCTCTCGTAACACATGCATTTTCAACGCTTTGTTCGCCAAGCACAGAAATTTCGCCCCCATCGCATGTAGTTCTGGCTGTGCAATGTTCACTTGTTTCGTAGTATGTTTGTTTGGGATGCGGCGAGCGGATTAGAAGTGCTTTTGACGTTTGTGGTGTTCAGGTAGTTCGTGAATGTGTGTGTGTGTGTGTGTGTGTGTGTTTTGTGCTTTCAAGACAGCGAAAGGGAGAGAGAGAGAGAGAGAGGGACTTGTGGATAGGCACACACAGTGAATGGTGTGGTGTCCTGTAAGCAGAGAAGGGAATTTTACAGGGTGATCATATGCGGTTTTGGGGTGGGTGTTATTTATATAGTTCTTTTCCTGTGGCACAAGGGGTTTTATTGCACTATTATTTCTACAATAGAAGTAAACTACCCAAAAATCATTAACCCAAGGAAATGAAGTACTAAACGAATACACATCACTTTGCAATGAAACACCTTTTTGCCGCAATAGAAGAACAATATAATTAATGCTCATCCCAAAACCGCGTATTATCAGCTTCCTGTACATGCCTATCCACAACTTCCCTTATTCCCTCCTCCCCCCCCCCCCACCCCTCTCTCTCTCTCTCTCTCTCTCTCTCTCTCTCTCTCTCTCTCTCTCTCTCTCTCCCTGTTGGGAAACACACATACTCACACAAACTAAACACCACACATGTCAGAAACACTTCAAATTCGCGCCCCACAACCCTAACAAACGTGCCAAGCAACACGCCGACATGTGAAGGCGGCGAAAAGTTGGTGCATGACCAACAAATCGTAAAAAACGCGTTTGTCACGAGGAACACGAAAGAAATAAGCGTGCTAGTTCGACACAAAGTAAAAACATCTCAACAACAGAAACTGCCAGTGACGCTAAATAAACACGAAAGGTAGTGACTCTCGGTCACAAACGCGTAAGCAAGCCGGAGTGGCCGAGTGGTTCTAGGCGCTGCAGTCAGGAACCGCGCTACCGCTACGGTCGCAGGTTCGAATCCTGCCTCGGGCATGGATGTGTGTGATGTGCTTAGGTTAGTTAGTTTTAACTAGTTCTAAATTCTAGGGGACTGATGGCCTCAGAAGTTAAGTCACATAGTGCTCAGAGCCATTTGAACAAACGCGTAATAAACGGAAAAATAAAATAACGTTCTGCTGTCTGCAGATGGCAAGCTGTAGATTGCCTTTTACTATATGTAGATCAGTGTAAAATATTTGACAATATTCGCACATTTTACAAATGAAAATATTTTGTTTTGAATGGTTAATATAATAACAATTTTGCAGAAGGAAAACATACACACTAAAGATAGCACAAAAATTGCTGAAACATGTCTGGGTGAAAACAAAACTATAAAGTTGTGTTGCATAGGCTGAATTCCTCTCCAGTTTTCTTAGCAAACATGCAAATAAGAACTGCAACGTTCACAAGATGAGAAAGGTGGCGCTTATTCGTACTTATCTGCATCTTTTCATTAGTTTATCAACTTATTCAGTAATCATTGGCGATTCCTTTGAACACCTTTTTTGTATCATTCCTATTTCAAATCCACCCACCCGTGCCAAGGTCTTTCGTACATGTTTTTGTGCCATTTTGTAACTATTTGTGTTGTTTATTCAGTGGCTGGCATTACATTTGATCGTTATAGTAACCTTCACTTCTATGTAGCAGCTTGATGGAAACTTTATCAGATTACCCATGTGAGTTGTGGTACCCGTGTTTGATGTTTAATTTGGCCACCCGTGTTTAATTCAGACATGTAATTAGTTATCTACGATATTGCACTGCCTGCCTTGTTAACACAGGCATCTCCGGAAGAACAGGCACTACGGATACTGCAACCTTTATGAAATACATGACGTGTATTCACAGTTGCGAATATGGACAACCATCAGCCGTACAAGGGAATGACGACAATGAAATTTCGTGCCAGGCTGGGACTCGAACCTGGAATTCCCGCTGTACGCAAGCGGTTGCCTTAACCGCTTTGGCTATCCGTGCGTGATCCACAGCCAGATCCAAACTTCCATATGTCGTCGTTCCTGCGTTACAACCTGTGCTCGTACACACTTTATATAATTCCCGTACAGGACAGGGCATCTTTAATTGACAGCCGTTGCCTGGCATCGGCCAGTAAATACGATACTGCAGTGCCTGTGTTGTTAAGAAAGACGCTATGTTCCTTCGGACAGGCTAGGGTGTTACAAGGACATTATTCTCTGGGCAACATGCAGGTAGGCGCTAGCGTCGTGGTGATGGCCATAATAACGAAAATTTAGACATGCGATAACGAAAAGTATATGAAACGAAAAATATGTTGTTTTAGAATATTTATGTTGGATTGCGCGTTGATAGCCACAACAAATTCGTTTTGATAATGTTCATTTTAGGTAGCTTACACACATACACACATACACACACACACACACACACACACACACACACACACACACACTTTGCGCATCGTAATCTTTGACATCAGATGCATTAAATTACAGAAAAATATTCGTAAGCGTGGATAGTGGACGCAAGTGGACATTGCTAGCTGTGGGGTGTCTCCACATATTGGCAACATACATGAAACGTAAATCAAAGACAGATAAACAGATAGTCACAAATTAAAGAGTGAATGAGATACTGGCGTATGTGGCAGACAAAGACGAACATGGAAAACTGTAGGTTTTTACTTGAACTAGGCTTTTGCTTGTTAGAACATGGCAATATAAAATAATGAAGAACAAATCGGTTACAAATAAACTAACAGAGTTAAACAGTTGATACGTGAATAAAACAGTGAAAGAGTTAACAAGCTTACGTAACAGATATGTCTAAAGATGGAAAGCTGTGGATGTGACCTATGTTGGTTCAAATGGCTCTGAGCACTATGGGACTCAACTTCTGAGGTCATTAGTCCCCTAGAACTTAGAACTAGCTAAACCTAACTAACCTAAGAACATCACACACATCCATGCCCGAGGCAGGATTCGAACCTGCGACCGTAGCGGTCTCGCGGTTCTAGACTGTAGCGCTTAGGACCGCACGGCCACTTCGGTACCTAAGTTGTATTATTAATTGTGTGCTCATAGAATGGTAAGTTATGAAGTTTATTGTAGATGTTTTGGTGCCAGGATATCTTGATAATTCAAGGAAAAATAAAGTCCTACGTCATTTAAGTTAGCTCGTGAAGGAGTTTATGAGGTGATTTTAGCTTGTGCATTTAATCTCTAACTGTCCAAAGAGATCTGTCTGTAAACCTTTGCCATCAACGAGTAACACAGAAAGTTTGTCGTTGAAATATAGAAGTCAAAAGACTAATGACTTCATGTAGAATAAATGCTTTCCTTTGTTGTGTTTCGCAATAAGATGGCGAAATATTAAAAAAGTTTGGTGGGTGCTGCGTTCCAGGCGCATACTCGGGAAGTGCTGCCCTGCGAACTTTGTCCCCTCCAGCCGACCTGCTTGACCCGCCCTCGCGGCCCCGCCTACCTCACTCCTGCCCCTCCCCCCCGCCCTACCTCTTCAGTCCAGCCTCCCCCTTCCCCGCCCACCACAATTTCCGCTGCGTCGCATCCAGAAGGGTCGTTATTGACGCCCTGGCGGTGATCGAGTAACCCCAGCCAGCAGATTCTCCTTTGCATGTTCTGCGGCCTTCTGGCAGCGCTGCAATGCCTCATTTGCGCTACTGGCTGTAACGGGATTGCGAACAGCGATAAATGATTTGAGTCTGCAAGTCTCTGAACTAACTGTCGATGCATATATAGTTTTCTGGGCTGCTTGCGTCATTTTTCATCTCAACGTTGCAGTCGCACAACTGTTATCTTCATCCGCAATCAATGTTTTACAAATGTCGCTATTCATTGTCGAAAAATGCAGTGCTGCTTCAGTATAAAATAGGAAATTCAGGTCAGCTAACTAACCGATACCAGATGTCAGCTTCGACCCCTAACGTAATGATGAAGCGGGGCGTGACATATCAGTTTATGGAATGTAGATTGTGTTGGCAGTCTGATCTGCTGCGTAGCCCGTGGTGTAGGTTAGGTTGGAAGAGGACAGTGTGGGTGTCAGCTGTCGAAGTGATACCGAACGCTTTAGTTAATCCGGAAATTCTAACCGTCTCTTGCTATAACTAGAGAAAATTAGAATATGAATGTAAATATAAACAATTGCGACCAGTCACTTGTGACATTTTTGTTTATCTTCATACATTATTTTTCGTGCTTTTTCAGGCTCGTCTTCAAATGACGTATCCAGAAGTTAGTTATTTATTTTCGTAGCCATTTGCTGGGTTCTGAGTCTGTGAGAAGAAGTTAGGAAAACTCGAATGTGACGAAAAGAATATTGTTGTTAATATCCACTAACCAGCTTCCATTTTCATTGTCCCGTGACAGATAATGTAGCATCTGAATGCCCCACCTGAAGATAAGCCTGAAAAGGTTCGAAAATTAATTTGTGGTTATAAACAAATATTTCACTGGCGACTGAGTAAATTAGTCTGATAGAATGTCACCTCATTTGAAAGTGGAGAGAGGAGTGTTTCAAAGTAGTGCTCTCTTAGTGCGAAAATTAAATGATTTCCAGTCTCAGTCATGACCACGAAAGGCAAAGAAAATCGTCCCATTGCAGGGAGTCCTAAAATGATTAAGATCGAGGAGATGGCCAGGAGTTTAACATACAAAGAATAAGGTTGTCAATTAAATATTCGTACCGTAGAACAAAGAACTCTGATTTTTCCTAGAGCAGTCTTTATAAAGTATATACGCATCCAATAACTTACTTCATACAACCATAAGCAAAACATTGAAACATAACGGGAAAGAAGCGTTATTAAGAAATTACAAAATGAAAGGGCCGATAAAAAAGTTTCTGTTCGAAGGGCGTATGGTCCAGACTCGACATGCCAGTCAGGAAAAATCGCGGTAAGCATTGAGGCAATCATCTTTCTAACGCACCAGGTAGTAAAACAGTAAAAGGTAGTAAAAGAGCGTGTCCTCCCTGAAGAAGTCCGTACCTACCTGCTGCACATCCTCGTCAGACACGAATCGCTGACCCTTCAAGGCATTTTTTAAGGGACTGAAAGATGGGGAAAGATCAGGACTATAGGACTGGTGCTTGGGTGTCTCCTACTTGAGTTGGCTTAAGTTCCGGGTTACGATGTAAGAAAAATAGGGACGTGCCTTGTCAGCACTGTTCTTGGCGCACCATTCCACAATGGCGGTTTTCGTCAGACATGCTGTCCTATACACATTCTTCATTCTCTGAAGGATGTCTACCAGTATTTATCCTTCGGCAGCTAAGAAGAGGATAACAGCACTATGGTCCTGTTTGGACACCTTTGGTAATAGCATAGCCATAGTTCGCGTTTCCGCATTTGCCGCACACACATAAGAATGACACCAATCCAAACTAATCCTTTGCCTATACGTCAGTGCTTATTTTACTACATCGGAGTCCCGCTACGTTGCACATACGCTACAGCAACGCTATCGAACGGAAACTTTTTGATTGTCCTTTATAAGTACTGGATCAGAGTGTTGTACAACATTTCATTACTCTAAAAACTAAACTTGATTCTACATTTCAGATATTGTTGGGGGAAACCTTTCGATATATATCAGAGATATCAGCCGGCCGGTGTGGCCGTGCGGTTCTAGGCGCTTCAGTCTGGAACCGCGTGACCGCTACAGACGCAGGTTCGAATCCTGCGTCGGGCATGGATGTGTGTGATGTCCTTAGATTAGTTAGGTTTAAGTAGTTGTAAGTTCTAGGGGACTGATGACCACAGATGTTAAGTTCCATAGTGCTCAGAGCCATTTGACCCATTTTGACCCTCGAGATATCAAAGAGATCATTGCACTCATAAGAGGTCATTCGAAACGACAGGGAGGGGAAGGGACGTATCATGTGGCGATGGTGAAGATAACTTCTCATGATCGAAACATTGCTCACGCTGCTTTAAAACAATGGTAGATTACCACAGGCATCATTACGAATGCTTGTCCAAGGTAGTGCAAAGTAAATGTATATCGAAACTCTACAGCCTGGAGCCTGGTAACGAACGCGAAAACCGATAGCGTCTTCCGAATGCGCAACCGCTGATGTTCGAACAAGGGCAGTTGGGTTACACAGCCTTGTTCCAGAGTTTTATGACCTCGGAGGGATCCATAATTTTCCGACGTCAGTAGAAAGGTCTCCTGTCAATATCTGAGAAATGCAGCTGTCGACTTTTACCTCTAGAATACAGGAAGCAGATAATGCCTTCGCTCCACAGAGGTTTCCCACCCTGCCAAGGCGCCAACCGACGAAAATGAGGACGTATTTTGTATCATGGAGCTACTTTTAAGAAGAAGAAGGCACTCAGATTTGCAGCGATTTGTGCTGGTTGTTGATATTTTGAAGAAATTACTAAATATTCTCTGGATGATTGTCATAAATCAAATTCCAGGATACTGTGTAAGGTGGTAGAATAAATGAAGGTCAATTTCGCACCTTACATAAGAGTTTTATACATTGTAATGGGAAGGTGAATATGACACTTCACTTAATTCGGCGTTAATGAGCAGATTTGCCTGTAAGTACCGGGTGATCAAAAAGTCAGTATAAATTTAAAAACTGAATAAATCACGGAATAATGTAGATAGAGAGGTACAAATTGACACACATGCTTGGAATGACATGGGGTTTTATTAGAACCAAAAAAATACAGAAGTTCAAAAAATTTCCGACAGATGGCGCTTCATCTGATCAGAATACCAATAATTAGCATAACAAAGTAAGACAAAGCAAAGATGATGTTCTTTACAGCAAATGCTCAATATGTCCACCATCATTCCTCAACAATAGCTGTAGTCGAGGAATAATGTTAACAGCACGGTAAAGCATGTCCGAAGTTGTGAGGCATTGGCGTCGGATGTTGTCTTTCAGCATCCCTAGAGATGTCGGTCGATCACGATACACTTGCGACTTCAGGTAACCCCAAAGCCAATAATCGCACGGACTGAGGTCTGGGGACCTTGGAGGCCAAGCATAACGAAAGTGGCGGCTGAGCACACGATAATCACCAAACGATGCGCGCAAGAGATCTTTCACGCGTCTAGCAATATGTGGTGGAGCGCCATCCTGCATAAACGTCGTACGTTCCAGCAGGTGTTTATCAGCCAGGCTGGGGAGAGGCGATTCTGTAACATATCGGCGTACCTCTCACCCGTCACGGTAGCAGTTACAAAACCAGAATCACGCATTTCCTCGAAGAAAAAAGGCCCGATAACGGTAGATGTGGTAAATCCAACCCATACTGTGACTTTCTCGTCGTGCAATGGAGTTTCCATGACATTCTAGGATTTTCGGTAGCACAAATTCTGCAGTTGTGGGCGTTGACAGACCCTCGGAGCGTGAAATGGGCTTCTTCGGTCCACAACACGTTACTCAACCAATCGTCATCTTCCGCCATCTTTTGAAACGCCCACACCGCAAATGCCCTCCGCTTCACTAAATCGCCAGATAACAGTTCATGATGCCGATGGATTTTGTATGGATAGCATCGGAGGGTACGCCTCAGTGCCAACCAGACAGTAGTGTATGGAATGCCGGTGCGACGTGCGACTGCAAGAGCGCTGACTTCCCCGTGCATACCGGTAGGCCGGTCGCGGTGGTCTAGCGGTTCTGGCGCTGCAGTCCAGAACCGCGGGACTGCTACGGTCGCAGGTTCGAATCCTGCCTCGGGCATGGGTGTGTGTGATGTCCTTAGGTTAGTTAGGTTTAAGTAGTTCTAAGTTCTACGGGACTTATGACCTAAGATGTTGAGTCCCATAGTGCTCAGAGCCATTTGAACCATTTTTGAACCATACCGGTAGACGAACCCGCTACAGTCTCCATTTCTTCCTGAACTGTCTCAGCGGCATTACACCTTGTGCTCGGTCGGCCACTACGGTGTCTATCGTCTAAACAACCCGTGGCTTCGAACTTCGAAATCATTCTCGCCACAGCTGCATTTGTCAACGGACCTTTACCCGTTCGAATCCCCTTCCTATGGCGACAGGATCGTAAAGCTGAACTAGCACATTCCCCGTTCTGATAATACAGCTTCACTAAAAGCGTCTTTTCAGGTAACGTCAACATGCTGCGACTGCTGGCGCATCTGATTCTCTCTCTCATTATAGCTCCTTTCATACACGATTGTCAAGCGCAGTCTCTGACGTTTTGCTGTCCAGCGCCATCTGTCCGACATTTTGTGAACTTTGTTTTTTTTGTTCTGATAAAACCCCATGTCATTCCAAGCATGTGTGTCAATTTTTACCTCTCTATCTACTTTATCCCGTGGTTCATTAAGTTTTCAAATTTATACTGACTTTTTGATCACCCAGTATGTAATGCAAAGGATATGGCACTCAATCGACGGTATTAACACACGGCTCCTATATAATGCATGTCAATCAGCAGAAGGTAAAACAAGCAGCGAGAGGAAACGTTTTCTGTGGAAGAGGCGTGGGCAGAAGCAGAGGCCACACCATTCGGGAGGCACCACGAAAAGCTCTTAGTGGTCGTCCCGCGGCAGGAGTCAGCGACCGGTTAGGTGACACATACTGGAGAGTAAGTAACGGGCCACCAGAAGTAGGACAGAAAGAAGCTTTAGAAATGGATTCGAATTCCAAATGGATACTAACGAAACCAGTGATGCAGTTGATCACGTGGACAGCGAATGGTACACATCTGCTGTATGCATGTAGCATTTAGGCGTCTGGAGCGGGCACGAACCAGGAAGGAGTAAAGTTCCGAGATTTCGACGCAGTTCAATGGTAGGGTCCTTGCGATTGGTAGAGAGAGTTTGCACAAAACAAGAGGAATGCTCCTTTTGGTCGAAAAAAGCTGTGATTTGGAGAACGAAAGAACCCAGGTGGGGAGACAGTTCCGTTACGAGGAAGACGAGTGAAATTTTCGGGGACTCTTCTCTGAACTGGCGTCAAGTGCAGAATGAGGCGCATAACACTCTTTATGAAGCAGAGCAGAAATTTGTGTGAACATTGCATTCACTGCGGCTGAAATTCAGCTAGATATTAGCTGAAGCGTAGTTGAGCTCCAACTGTGGAAAAATGATATTCTAGCCACGTGCGGGCATATCGCCATATTGCAAGACTAGGGATGAGTACTTGTTTTCTCACATAACGAGAAACATAGGGAGAGTTTCTGCTGAAAAAATCAGAAAAGGCTTAATTAGTTTTTATAGGAATTTCAGTGGACGAGAGCAGCCATGCAGACGACAGCTCATCGGAGCTAAGGTAAATACCGTGAGCAGAGGCGTGGACTTGTTGGTTCACCAGCTTGCGTCCACTGTAAACTCGAGTGACCTTGGGTAATCTTTTGCTCAACTTGTCACAAAACTAGCCATCTTCCGTAGACTTGATTGTCTTCCTAAATACACTCCTGGAAATTGAAATAAGAACACCGTGAATTCATTGTCCCAGGAAGGGGAAACTTTATTGACACATTCCTGGGGTCAGATACATCACATGATCACACTGACAGAACCACAGGCACATAGACACAGGCAACAGAGCATGCACAATGTCGGCACTAGTACAGTGTATATCCACCTTTCGCAGCAATGCAGGCTGCTATTCTCCCATGGAGACGATCGTAGAGGTGCTGGATGTAGTCCTGTGGAACGGCTTGCCATGCCATTTCCACCTAGCGCCTCAGTTGGACCAGCGTTCGTGCTGGACGTGCAGACCGCGTGAGACGAAGCTTCATCCAGTCCCAAACATGCTCAATGGGGGACAGATCCGGAGATCTTGCTGGCCAGGGTAGTTGGCTTACACCTTCTAGAGCACGTTGGGTGGCACGGGATACATGCGGACGTGCATTGTCCTGTTGGAACAGCAAGTTCCCTTGCCGGTCTAGGAATGGTAGAACGATGGGTTCGATGACGGTTTGCATGTACCGTGCACTATTCAGTGTCCCCTCGACGATCACCAGTGGTCTACGGCCAGTGTAGGAGATCGCTCCCCACACCATGATGCCGGGTGTTGGCCCTGTGTGCCTCGGTCGTATGCAGTCCTGATTGTGGCGCTCACCTGCACGGCGCCAAACACGCATACGACCATCATTGGCACCAAGGCAGAAGCGACTCTCATCGCTGAAGACGACACGTCTCCATTCGTCCCTCCATTCACGCCTGTCGCGACACCACTGGAGGCGGGCTGCACGATGTTGGGGCGTGAGCGGAAGACGGCCTAACGGTGTGCGGGACCGTAGCCCAGCTTCATGGAGACGGTTGCGAATGGTCCTCGCTGATACCCCAGGAGCAACTGTGTCCCTAATTTGCTGGGAAGTGGCGGTGTGGTCCCCTACGGCACTGCGTAGGATCCTACGGTCTTGGCGTGCATCCGTGCGTCGCTGCGGTTCGGTCCCAGGTCGACGGGCACGTGCACCTTCCGCCGACCACTGGCGACAACATCGATGTACTGTGGAGACCTCACGCCCCACGTGTTGAGCAATTCGGCGGTACGTCCACCCGGCCTCCCGCATGCCCACTATACGCCCTCGCTCAAAGTCCGTCAACTGCACATACGGTTCACGTCCACGCTGTCGCGGCATGCTACCAGTGTTAAAGACTGCGATGGAGCTCCGTATGCCACGGCAAACTGGCTGACACTGACGGCGGCGGTGCACAAATGCTACGCAGCTAGCGCCATTCGACGGCCAACACCGCGGTTCCTGGTGTGTCGGCTGTGCCGTGCGTGTGATCATTGCTTGTACAGCCCTCTCGCAGTGTCCGGAGCAAGTATGGAGGGTCTGACACACCGGTGTCAATGTGTTCTTTTTTCCATTTCCAGGAGTGTAGTACCAAACTCTGAACCGGAATTGGACGATTTGTCATAGTACTGGCCAACATCATGACATAGTCGCAGGAATAATTTTGTAAAGAAACTTCTAGTTAAAATTCACCATTGTTGTGTTTAGAATTATTTCACTTTCAGAGAACGAGATACGTTCGTTTGACAACAGTCGTAACATTGTCATATTGTAAACTGTGCAAATGCGTGTATTTCTGTGATAAAGCTCTCCGTCTTCAGGTCACAAAACTCCTCAGTTGGCATCACGAGGCTGAGTGCACCCCGAATTTCTGTGATAAGATTGCAACATTAAACCAAAAAATATTTACAGCTTACACAGTTGTTGTTCTGACCTCATAACCTTACAACTGGACTACAGTATCTGGCTGTGATTGTCTACTCTCCGATTTTTGTTGGGGGTGAAAATATGCATGTAGATTTATCCAGACATGGAAATAAAGTTAATATCAAAAGATCAAATACAGCAGAGCATTAAACTACAGCAAAGGGTGTGAACATGCTTGTAGTGGATGGTTCCAGGGACTTCAGCTGTTCAGTATGAAATGAAAATTAAAACGCCTGCAGCTGTCTATTTTGAATTTAATTTATTTGCTCAGCCAGTTTTGATTTTCCATTACACCCTATTCAGGTCTCCGTGTAAAAACAACAATGACAACATAAGCGATTATTATAGGAGATTAGTGTTTTTAACGTCCCGTCGACAACGAGGTCATTAGAGACGGAGCGCAAGCTCGGGTGAGGGAAGGATGGGGAAGGAAATCGGCCGTGCCCTTTCAAAGGAACCATCCCGGCATTTGCCTGAAGCGATTTAGGGAAATCACGGAAAACCTAAATCAGGATGGCCGGAGACGGGATTGAACCGTCGTCCTCCCGAATGCGAGTCCAGTGTGCTAACCACTGCGCCACCTCGCTCGGTGACAACATAAGCAAGCTAACAAACATACCAGTAAAAGTAAAGAGAGAACAGTTTAAAAATTTTGCTGTTATTATGCTGAATTCCCGTTATTGCCCAGGTATATTTTCGTTATAATCTTCTACTTGTCCATCTCCCCCTTCCTCCCTTCTCTCTGCTCATCTCCTCCTTCATCCCTCTATCTCCATCTACATCCCCTCTCCATATCTACCACATCCCACCCCCACTGTCTATCTTCTCTTGTCCCTCTCTCTGTTCATCTCCTCCTCCCCACACTCTCTATCCATATGCTCCCCCCACCCCTCTCCTCTGCCCATCTGCTCCTTCCAACATCACGCTCACCGCACCAGCAGGATGGTGGCTCTCGCCCCACAGTATTTCTTCGCGGATCGTAACTAATTTTTGAAACAAATTTGGTTAAAATCATTCCAGGAGCTTAAAATCAGTTTTCTATCTGTGACTTTGCCTACATACGTATATTTCAAATACGTTAACCTATATTTGAATCACTGATTGCAGAAACAGCATTAGTCCATGCGTGTTGATTTTGAGAAAAACGGAAAAATAAGTTTGTGGGCCTGAGTATTCTATTTTCTTTGACAGCTCTATTTTACTTTGAATGGCACAGTTTCTGGTGATGTCCAGACACTATTTTCAATTATGTTTATGATCAGATTGTATAATGATTTAAATACGCAAAGTTCGTGGACATGTGCTGTTTCTGAAATCAGTTGGTTGCCAGAAATGTAAGTCTTTGTTATTCAGCAGTTTATTTGTAAGTTTATTATCTTCAATACAATATTATTAGGCTACATAACAGTTTCTGAAGATCCGCTATATTATTTCTCATTACCAAAATTCTTATTTTATGTGTATATAACAGATTGTGAACAGCTACTTTTAACTACAAATTACAATCAGGTAAATAGCAAGCTTAGTGAAATATTGCTTGTACCCATGTCTATTATTCACTGTCAGGCCCTCTGCTGTCTACTGAAGGCCAGTTGTAGAGAGCTCTGTAAAAGAATAGGTGGTCTTCAGGGATATACGGCTCCAATTTCTTGAGTTCAGCTATTTAGTGGTACACATTTTTCGTATGCTGCAACCATAGGTAGAGTTACTGTTGTTTTTAAATCAAGAAGTAAACGAAAAGTGTGCGTCACCAGGCTTCCAATGTATGGTTTTGCAATGACGTTCCCACTACACTCACTGTTGTACTCAAATCCCTTGAATTCTCAAACGGTGAAGGATTGTTTCTCATTCCTTGTGAGCACTTTGCTGTTCATTGTTTCCAAAGACAAGGCATTGCGTTTGTAAAATTTAGGCCACCATTGTTTGAAAGCCAGTACAAACTCTGTTGAAACAACTTTAACCTGTTATTCGTTAAAGGTGCTTGCAGCAACAGTAAGTTCTACGAACTGCATGATGCTCTAAATCCTATCGAAAGCAGGAATTTTCCTCTTAATCTCTGCAAAGTCCCTGTCACAGGGTAAGAATGAATGGCCTCAGACCGGGAAATAATGATAAATTCTGAGTAAACACTGAGATGCTGCAACTGCCATGAGGAACCTGACCATAGTATTATTCTTACTCTGCCCTGGGCAGCCATCTGAAAATATATGTAAGTATTTTATGTTTGGTGGCAACTCGTTCCGTATGTAATCCAGCAGAAACGTGCAGACTTCATCGGGACCCTTCTTTGCTACACCTTCGTGATAAATGTAGAATGTTGCATATCTTGTCTTCAGGTTGTGGATATTGAATACATTAACATTGAGTTGCCGAAGGTAGAAAACTTCCTGAACTGGAATGGTAGCAAGGGACAAATTTTGCATAAAATCTATGGCAATACCTGCAACATCCTCGTCTTTTTGACACAATACTTGTACTTCACGAATACGAGCAGAAAACTTTGCAGCCCTGCGTTTATGAACCATCATGTCTGCAGCGGCAACCCTCTTAGCCTTTTCATTCAGTGTTTTGTTTCGTAATTTATTTTGAAGTGCTTCACAAGTACCACATGTGTCAACTTGTGGTCGACCAAATGTAAGTGAAAAACGTTCTTTGAATATTTTAAAATAAAATTCATACTTAATATTACTTGCTTCGGGATGTAACCTGAACTGCTCATGCATTATTATGACATTAAGTTGGCTATTTAAATAACGCTGTTCTCTTGTGCCATAGTGAGTAATTTTTTGGGGATAGGAATTTATGTGATCAATTATCAAACTTATTTCTGCACCACCGATTTGACTTCCCGATGCATTTTTACCCCTCTGATCACTAGGCGACTTTCCTCAAGCAAGCAGATTGCTTATCCTCCTTACCCTTTGGTTTGTGACACCATGGATACTTAAGAAAGCTTTCTTGCATACCTCTGATCATCCAGTGCTGGAATTAATAAAATACTGCAAATTGTTGCATCTTGGTTTGCAGTTGCCTCCTTCCGGTACTCTTCTTTGTCCTCTGGAAATATTACCTACAGTATTCAGCCCTTGGAGATAAGAATCTTGTACGCCCTTTGATGTCATGTTGTAGAAAAGTGAAATACTTCATTTCTTTCCCCTTCAGGAATTCTTCCAAAGCAGTTTCTACGACATCTACAAAGTTACACAGATATTTCAGTCACGCAATAAATCATTAGTTTACTATTTTACTGACGTATAACCTCCCGTATTACAACATTACTTACTTGCAGTCCACACCAATGCTTTTCTTTGAAACTAACTTTCCACTGTAGTTTTTGTACTCTAAACCTTTAATTCGCAATCTTTTTATGATTTCACGCTGATACTCAACATTCTTTACACCTTTTTTCCTCTTTCTACTTTCACCACCATCATGTACATCCATATCTTCCCTGTTCAACATTGATGTGCTTCACAAAGAAAAACCGTGCGAACACAGAGATGATATTACACAACAGGCTAGTCAACATTGGCTGCAGAAATAGCACTAGTCCTGAACAAGTGCTCTTTCTCCTCTCACTCATAACGTCGGGATCTTGTTTGTCACATTAAGAATGGTGGACTAATGTTGTTTCTGCATTCATTCGGTAGAGGTAGCGCCATAACATGGAAATCAGCTCTTAACTCAATTTAACCAAAAAGTGGACAAGTGTTGTATCTGCAATCAGCGATTCATTTAATATACTTCACGCATATTTGTGCACATACTTAATCTGTATCTCCAACGAATTTCGCCCTGCAGTTTCATTTTGACGCAGCTCAATGTTTATACTAATGACATCTTCTGGAAAATGGGCTGTATAATGATAGTTTTGCAGATACATACATCCTGTGGTATGTGTGTCTACTGTCTGCGAAACTGTTGTGAATTGAGTTAGTAGTAAAGAAGTAATAAATTAATACGTCATGCGCGTTGCGGTAGTTTTTCACGCATCTGTGTTTATGATGTCGTATCTCCTGAAGTATATGTCATACAGTGATATAGTTTTGCTGGTACATTCAATGGAAAATGTGAATGCTGTTTGCAAAATGTGTTCGGCGTACAGCTGGTAGTAAAGAAAATTATAATAAATTAAAATGTCGCTCTTCACGCGACAGTTTTACTACATGAATAGCGAAAATGTAGTAAACGACGAACTTCTTTCCTTTCGTTATTTTGGGGGAACTGTCAGAGAGAAAAGTTTTCTTAAAGATTTGAAACTATTTGTAATGTTTGTTACAAGTCACTAAGTGCTCTCATTCTGAAATACTGGATGACTTAAGTAAGGGTATTGGGGTACCATGGGCTACATTGCTACTTCACTTCCACAACCACCCCTATGACAGATAGGTGGTTCTTACCTTCTTCCTTACCTAGTTCTTAACTAGTTTTCCGCCCAGTTTAATGCTGTCCCGCATCTTTTCCTATCTTGTAGAGTTCTCTACGTAACTATTACACAAAACATCTGCTGTAATCTGTCTGGTATATTCTAGTTTTGTTCTTCTTGTAAGGAACCGGTCAATAACTTATCTTTACAACAAAGATAAAAAAAATTAGTCGTCAGCTGCACAGAAAACCCTTTTGGTTCACTTTACCGGTTTCAACAGTTAAGCTGACATCTTAGAAGTGAAACAGGCTCAAATCATTGACAAGCTGTGACCAATATGCTGGCTGACTTTCGTCGCACACGCTATGTACGATTCTTTATTTGACAGTTCGTTATTTGCTACTAATCGCACATACCACATATTTTTAGCGATGTCTCTCTATTTAATCGATATTGTAGTAAAGGGTACTACCGTCTGATTCTGATTTCGACTGAACATCTTTTTTTGGCGCTGGTCAATAGCAGGTACGAATTTAACAAAATGCATAACATTGTGCTGCCTGTGAAAATATTATTTATTCTGCTACCGGTTTAGGTCTTAAACCATCATCAGCGACAGAAAAATTATAGATTTATCACATGTCATACATGCTTTGACATACGTTACAACTCAAAGCCTAGATTGCCATGTGGTGTCGAGTAGTAACGTATGTGAAAGTATGTATGACATGCTAATTTTTCTGCCGTCGTTGTTGGTCTAAGACTGAATAAATAAAATTATCACAGACAACGCAGTGTCATGCATTTTGCAAGATTCTTATTCTGACGTTGGTTTACCAATGATATGAGCGTATTTCACTTCTGTAGATGACAGCTTAAACTGTTGAAATCGGTAAAGTGAACCAAATAAAGATGATTTTTTTGGGCAGCTGACGATTGACTTTTTGTCTTTGTTGAAGTTTTCTGCAGCTGCTGAACTACAGCTATGAACAAAATCATAAGCTTATCTTTTGTTACATGTACTACTAATCAATACATTAAAAGAAACAGATTATTCGGTACACTCCATAAATTTACTATACGATACAGATAAATTCGAAACCGTAATTTCGTATTCGGCATGCACTTAATAACATCAGTTAATTAGTTTTGTACACATACACAGATAATTATGTTCAAACATGGATCTAATATAAATAATATTAATTTTACAATGTTTCGAAAATTTAATAGTTTCTCATATGTTTGATTTATTTCAAAATTTATTCATTCAATTTTATTTCCATTTGAAGTCATCGACATTAAAATAGTTAGTTATAAACTTCAACAAATAACGTCAAAGAAAACATTATCAATAAAAACTCTTTCGTTATGCAAAATAAATTTTTTAGTCGATGACCTTTGTTGTTCTGAGGTTAGTTGTGAGACGTTTCCTTTGTTTGTAGTCCGCGGGAAGTTGTCGGAGCCAGGGAGCGGAACGTGACTCTGAGAGGTTGAAATCTGCATGTGAAGCGTAGTTCGTACTGCGACAATACGATCTGCGATAAAACACACTGCAAAAAGTATCGCGCGACGCGACGCTTATCCGTTTGACGCTCGTGTTCTCATTGCAGCGATACGACGGGCAACAACACATCACGTATCACGTTTCTGCCTCAGTTACGATCATTCGCTCTTTTCTGAAAAAGAGCTTGTGGCTTATCATTATTTCATTATTTAAAGCTCAGGAAACTGAAAAATAAAAGAAAGTATTGGGTACACACCCTTACAATGCTATAAATATCAAACGTGGTTCGACTGTGATTTCTCAACACCAACACAAACCCCACGTTTTCTACCGAACGAATCGAGGCAGTTTCGAATCTCCGGAAAAAGTAGTATCAGCTACTCTGACAGAAGAGGACACAAATTTTCGACTTGGTGTTTCACCTAACGTAAATTGGCGCAAATGTTTGAGTGACATTAAAAATCCCACAATGACAGGTTCACTTTTAGTAAGAACATCTAGTACAGTACTTTATTCAATGTGGTGCATGTATAAGTAATGGTTACATTTTAAAGCTAGTGTATCATTTCTACAACTGTTGAATTTCGCGTAGTAGGTTGGAGAATATTCGGAAGAAACGTTACTGCAATTGAAGTGTGAGCAGTCACCACCGATGGTGTTGCAGTGGGTGGTGAATTTCGAGTAGGTGTAGACATTGTGTTTGAAGAAATGGAGAAGCCCCAACATGAAAGGGAAAATCCTTATGTTTCCTTCTCAGCTGCGTCCAACTGCTCATTCAGAAGTAACACGAATTTACCTTCCAGATCTCTTTTACACTTGCCACGGAGTTTCCTGAAATCAGGGAGTATAGATTGAAAAAATATCCAGTCAGCTGATGAACCCTGGTGTCTTTTCATTTCGGTAAGTTGTTTTCATTTCCAGCTTTGGCTTGTACTGCCAGCGTACTAAAAAGAGAAAGACAAGGCAACTCCATACTCCACATAGCAGGCAGCCTTTGCCTTGCGTATGACGCATAGCTGTCAATTTTGTCGCTGACAACCTACAGTATATTTCACGTATTTTCTCGAGAATGGAAAGAGGTTGGCTCTTCTTTCGCTTTTAAAAACGATTTCGATAGTCTAGCTGTATTTTGTCTGCAGCAACGTATGGCCTAAAATTCACCAAACCTAAAGTGGCCAGCCACTACATTCTTCAGAGTAAACTTCTCAAATTTTGCCCAGTGTTTTTCTTATTTTCGAAATAGCGAACAGCTCATTATAATGTGAGACATGTGGGACTATAAGTAGTAAAAAAATCAATTTTTTTATACCGATAATTTCCGTAGAATCGAATGCGAAAAACTGTATTACGGCGAACTCATGAAAGACAGAGGTTTTTAATTTTTTACGCAAAATGTAAAAGCTTTACTAAGAAACTAACTAGAGAGCTGGATGACGCTTTGCTTCATTTACAAAAAGGAAATTTTTTAGACGTGCACGTATCTCGCGTAAAGATGCCAGTGGTTCATGGAATGTAGAGAGTTAAAATGAATCGTGTATAAAACAAGTTCACGTTGTGAATATCTGCCACACTGAGTGGGCGGAACCAGTGATATAATCATCATGCTCACGAACACAGTGGTTCTAAAAGTGATTAAAATTGATGTGTAGAAAGCAGTGTGCAAACAGTGCAGCCCTGTGAAAGAACTATCTGTGAATACGTTGAAAGTTTCATTGGCACAGTGGCACAGTAATTGTAAGCGCAGCAGCCACTAATTCGCTCCATATTGAACCTTGTGCAAGGGAAGATTTCAGTTTAGTTGTCCTCGTAATTTTTAACTTTATTCGATAAGACCAACTCTCAAATGTTTCTAGTATCTTGTTTTCTGGATCTGCAGCAGCCCACATTTCAGTTTCACATAATGTGGTGTTCTGGACCTACACTTTCCAAAATTTCCTGTCAGTTTCAAAGCGAAATGTAATATCGGGAGAGCCTGTTCACTGAAGAAAAATTTCCTCACTTGTGCCAGTCTATTTCTGCCTTCATTGGTTTGACCATCCAGTGTAATCCTGCTTCGTAGATGAGAGAATCTTTCCACGTTTTCTACTACTACAATGTTCTCAAATTTAATGTTAATGCGAATCATTATTCTCCTTTCTACCATTCATCACTTCCGTATCGCTCCATTTATCTGGAAGTACCATTTTCATTTGAATACGTGGCCCATTTCTTTCAACAGGCTTTATATGTCTTTCTTACATCGAAACAGGAAGGTCTGTCACCTGGGAATCTTAGCACTCTTTTCTGTTCCCCTTTAACTTTTATTCCTCATCTGAATTTTTCTTTCACTTGCTTTGATGCCTGTTCGATGTACAAGTTGAATAACAGTGGAGTTAAGCTCCTACTCAGTTTTACACAGCTCCTAACTCGAAAGAAAATGACTAGTAATGCAACAAGGTACCTTCGGCATGCACCATTTGGCGGTGTGCGGAGTATATACGTATATGATTGCGGAGTATGTATGTAGATGTGGATGTAGTACTTCTCATACTTGAACTTCTACTTTTATTACTCGCAGTTGGGTTTTGTAGATGCAGTAGATTATTCATTACTCTCTCTACTTTAGTCCCAGTCTTCTAAGAATTGCCCTAACACTGTCATCTCCGTACATCCATTTCTGCTGGATATTGAGGGAACAGCTGTTTTAACACCTTAGATACAGTAAGAATAACACCATTAGTTGTATTTACTGGTGTTATTCTCACACAACTGGTTTCTGTGCTCCAGTACACCATCTTCAGAAACCTATAACTTTCAGCTGCTCAAGTTGGTAATGGCAGTCACATGCTGCGTGATTCAGTTGCTTCTACCACTGTTATTTCATGCAACCCGCAATGTTGTAGCTGACTTTCATAAATCATGTTCGAGTTTTCATTATTCTCTCGCTCGCTACGCGAAGTATTAGTCCTACAAAAAAATGAACACGACCTTTTTGTAGGAAATGAAATGTAGTTAAATTTTGTACTGGGATACGTTTTCGTTGTAGGCCACGGTTCTTGAATTATTGAAGAAAAACGTTCAGAAGTGACATTCAAACGCACCTCCACGTGACATTCAACCTCAACAGTCAAGATTTCTAGTATGTCGTTCGTGACACTTCCCCACATTGCTATGCAAAAGTTTCCAACCAGGCGAACTATTCCTGATATTCGACTTTCCTTCGGTCTCTGTTGATTGGGTTATTACGACACCAGCATTGTGGCCTACTTCGATAACATTACCAATTTAAACGTGCCCGCGAGGGTAACAACGAAAAATGACTTTTGTAAATGTTACACCAAAACTAATTGCATTGACAATTCGATCCCAACTTAACTCTTAAAAGCACAGTAGTTTTGTAGTCACAGGGCCTGGCGAGTATAACGATGTAATTGTTTACTGTATGCTGTTAAAATAGACAAAACCGTTAGGTAAAATTTACGCAAGCGTCAATGTTAATATTTGTTAAGTGCTCAAATGGTTCAAATGGCTCTAAGAACTATGGGACTTCACATCTGAGGTTATGAGTCCCCTAGACTTAGAACTACTTAACCGTAACGACATCACACACATCCATGCCCAAGGCAGGATTCGAACCTGCGACGGTAGCAGCAGCGCGGTTCCGGACAGAAGCGCCTAGAACCGCTCGGCCAGTGGCCGGCTGTAAGTGCTCGACTAAGCTGATGGCGTGATAAGGCCAGACGATAAAGATCAAAGAAAGGTCGAATTTGGGAAATAATTTGTGCAGTCGCTAATATTTGTACAACAGCGTCATCAGCAACATACCAAAAATCCTGACAGGTGGGGACTGAGTGTGGGAGTGGGTCTGCGTTTGAAGTCACTTTTGTACATTTTTCTAATTCGCAAATTACGGCCTCTAGCGAAAAAGAATTCCATTACAAAATTTAACTACATTAAATTTTCTACAGAAAGGGCCTGTTCATTTTTTATGTAGGACTAATACTTTGCGAGTAGCGTGCGAGAGAAAATGGAAATGCCGAGCGTGGTTTACGAAAGCCAGTTATAACATTGCGGGCTGCGTAAAACGACAGCGGTAGGAGTAACTGACTCACTGTGCACCATCTGTAGACGGCCCAAAACATCGGCGGCCTCGAAGCTGAAGCTTATTGTCGGTCGTGTGTGTACAGCGGCAGCGTACGTATGATTCTTGGTGTCCACGCGATGATCCGAGAGTCGCAGAGGGGCCTGAAGATGATGTCTTGTAACACCGAACCAGCTGTGTATGAGTAAAACCAGTAAACGCAACTGATAGTGTTATACTTAAAGTACAAGTTACAACGTCGTTGTCATTCTGTCTTGTTTCGTCATTGTCACTGGTAGGCGCTCACTATTAGAGAACTTATTTTCACACCTTTTCAAGCTCTCAAGAAATTGTGGGAAGGAAGCTTTTCGTTCTTAAATATGCTAGTTTACGGAAGATTAGCGAATGCTACGAGACGCAAAGTATACAAAGAGCCTACCCACACAAAAGGTTCCAGGACACCAGTTCACACCTGCCATCAACGAAGGAGCGAGCAGTGCTCAACACTGCAGAATATTGGTGAGAATAATCCATGACTCGCGTGGGTAGCGGCATCAAACCAGTTTTTAGACTGACGACAATATCGGCGACGACGACGAAGACGACACTCTAAAAATATCTTGAAACCAGCAATGAAGGCATGAAATGAATTATGTGCATTCAGTATCCTACTTACACACTAGAGGATATTCCACAAACTGATTATACAGGGTGTCCCAAAATAATGTATACACTCTTTGAAACTGAACATGTCTGTAATGAAAGGGGTTAGAAATAAAATTTTAGTGGTATTAGATGCCTTATGGTCCGACTTCAGGCGGTAAATGTTCAAACTGGTGCCCGTCCATCGCAAAACACCGTCGACAACGACCTACGACTGAGCGACATGCCAACTTTATATTGTTTCCAACGGATTAGCATCACAGACTTGCTCAGTTTGGTCTCTAAGATCATCCAGTGTGTATGGTCTCGCAGCGAAAACTGTGTTCTTGAGAGTACCCCACAGAAAGAAATCTAGAGGAGTTAAATCTGGAGACCGAAAGGGATACTACACACTCCCTCTTCATCCCATCCATATGTCAGGGAATGTACGATTGAGAAATGCCCTTACATCCAGGTCAAAGTGGGGTGGCGCCCCATTCTGTTGAAATTAATAATCTTCATTTCCAAACACAACGCTGAGACCAGGAGCTATCATTTCCAGCATCTCCTGGTACGAGTCGCCCGCGACAGTGTTGTCAAAGACGTACGGCCCGATTACCCCTCTAGAAGACACCACATCAGACTATTACTCCCGGTAGATTAACATGCTTTTGCTCGGCTACGTATGGATTCTCCTTGGCCCAGTACACCCAATTATGGCGATTAATTGTTCCATCAAGTTTAAACGTCGCTTCATCTGACCAAAGAATTCGATCATGTAAACGTTGCTCTTCCTCACTTCTGTTAATGAACCACTCACAAAATTCGCTTCGCCTATCAGGTTCATCCTCGTTAAGAGGATGGAGAAGTCTTGGAAAGTAAGGCTTAAAGTTCTGAGACCGCAAAATTCTATGAAGACTGCTTCTGCAGATCCCAGTCTCGCGAGAGCATTTCTTCACAGATCTCTTCGGGGATCATGTGTACGCCTGCATTACTGCATCAACACTCTCATAGTCTGTTGAACTTCTCTTTCGTCCGCTATGCCCCATCTTCATATCGTGTACGGTTCCTTCGACTTCAAACTTATCTCTGATTCTTGTAATTGTTTCTCTCGTCGGTGGTGGTGTTCCAAATTCAAGTCTCCAACATCGGCGTACCGCACTCACATTCTCTGTTTTCCAGTAACACTTTTGCACCCATTTCCGTTGTTCAAACGATAACGCTATGTTTCCTGACAATCCTCAAACAAAAGAAAGCATTGTTGTATTTTTCACCACCTTCTAAATTATTACCCATAAAATTGTATTTCTGTATCCTTTACTTAAAGAGATATTCTGTTTCAAAAAGTGTATACATGATTTTGGGACACCCTGTAATATTGCATTCAGTTTTAGGTGCCAACACATGAATTGTCAAGCATTTGGTAAATCTTTGTTCATCTTCCCAGATTTCTCGAACTAACAATTTACATTTCGAGAAACTTTTTTTTACAATATTTTATATAACATGTTACATGTTATTAATTCTGACTAATGTTTATTTTGTGACCATATACTAACATACGTAACACATTATTTCTGTGCCTGTTGAGATAAGAGTTCAGAGGAGCAAATATCCTATTTAGTTGTTGATTGGGGCAGAGATTTTATGAGCCTTCGAGCTTGGCCCATTGGGGCACCTAATCTCGGTTGTCAACTGCACATGATCAGCAACTGTCAGTTTCTGCAAACCCCTGTGGGCTAGCGGTCTCGCTTTCATCTATAGCCTGGACATGATGCGGTAGTTTCTACGAATCCACGGAAAGAGAGCTGGAGGGGAGAGTCCCAATGCTTAGTGAATGTGATCGTCTGACTTGGCTAAACTTGATGTAGAGTCAGAGATTTCCTGATGACAGCTGATACTCACGTGTTCGGAAATAATAAAATTGGAAGTCATTTCAGGTGGCAGTATACGCCGGAAAATTGTTGTTAGTGGGGAAGCGGGATTTCCAATACAAATGTTTGAGTTTGAGGAAAAAGGTCTTCGCCTCAGGGCTGATTGGTTGAAACGCTAGAATATTTGAACACTTTTTGGGACCTACTCAGTGATTATGAAAGTTGTGGGTCGGATGGCAGCCTTCCTGGGTGTAGGAGTTGAAGGTCAGCTGGAACAGAAGTGCTGTTTGATAGTATTCTTGGTCTCCGAAGTAAGTTACAGCTTCACAGGGATCTACAAAATTCATTGTACAGAATGGAAAGCCTATAAGCATTAGCAAGTGTGTTCGCCCGTGCAGTTGTAGAACCCATCAGTTTCATTACGATTTTGTTGTTGTTTAGTGCTCGTGTACTTGATTTTTTGGTCAGCTATCATGTTATATCGTGTGTGGCTGGAACCGGCGATGATGGAAGAGAAGGATATAGCGAGATTTAATTAAATTTCATAAAATACATTTTTTCGTAAAAACTTGAAGTTGTTTCGTGTGACACACTGTAGGTTAACCATTTCAATAAAGTAAACTCAGCAACCAGCCACTGTCAATAACGCTATTTATTATATACCAAAAGTGCGTTTTCTGTCTCGAACCGACAAGTTCATCTTAAGACAGCTGTTCAAACTTAAAATTAAAATATGCGGTCCATGTGATGTTCGCAGATTGTGGCGAAAGTTCGTCGGGCTGATAGCCCCCTACAGCAAAAAAACTGCCCAAGTGCGAGTAGGATTCGAGCTCTGAGAGTTCCGAACAAAATTATATATAGTTCATCCATCCTGGGAATCGAAAATCTAACGATTTTTGCCTGTTATCAATATCGATACTGGTAACATCTTGGTTCCGGGAATTCCAAGCCCGTGTCAAAATCTATACAGTACTTTCTGAGACTATCCCAGTTATACAAAAAGAAACTAGCAGAGGCTTTCATTATATGTATCTAAAGAAAGAAGATTTATTTAAAAAAAATAATTTACTTACTAAAACATGGTTGCAACTTACATTTTATGTTTGTATGCAGTAATGTTTGTCTGTCATGATTTTGACAGATGACGAATGCAATGTATGTTCAAACGACAAAATGTATTTCTATGTGATAAAATTTAACAAGTTTCAGATTTTTTACTTTACTTTTACTGTAAGCCCTTGCCGAATTTCGTGATTCTAGTTAAACGGGAAGTACCCTATAGGTTCTAATGCGTGAGTTTGCAAGTGTCAAAATATGTGACATAAATAACCGAATCTGTTGACTGCATTGACTCGGAGGCTTAAATGTTTTACACCGCCATGGGACCATAGGCTTAAATGTGTGACATAAATCTGAACTTGCTACGCCAACCTATTCAACAGAAAAAGGGGTCTTAAAAGACAGACAGATAGGCGGACGGATAAAAAATGATAAAAAATATTTTTTCTTGTGATATGATTACAAATTAAAAATTTTCGGATTGTTTCCTTTAGTTTCACTGTGAAACTTTGCTTCTAGCTAAATTTCATGATTGTATGTCGACAGGAAGCACCCTATAAACTGTTGATGAGTGAGTTGTCGGGTATCCAAAATATGTGACATAAATGACCGTACCGTTTGAGTGCATAAACTTGAAAGCTAACAATTTTTACCTAATCAAGGGACCAAAGACCTCAATATGTGACATAAATTTGAACTTGATACGCCGAACTGTTCCAGAGAAAAAGGGTCTTAAGACATACAGATGAATAAAAACCGACGAAAAATACTTTTTTCGTGTGACGCAATTACAAATTTACAATTTTCTGGTTTTTTTCCTTTACTTGTACTCTGAAACCTTACTTATTACGAGATTTTATGGTTCTATGTCAACGGGAAGCACCCTGTATATTTTGATGAGTGAGTTTTCGAGTATCAAAATATGTGACATAACTGGTCGTATTCTTGCGTACATTGAGTTGGAAGCTTACAATTTTTACACCGGCAGGGAACCATAGACTGAAGTGTGTGACATAAATTTGAACTTGATACGCCACATTGTTCCAGACAGAAAGGGTCTTAACAGACGGACAGACAAACAGACAGAGCATAAAAATATGACAAAATCTTTTTTTCGTGTTACATAATTACAAATTAACGATTTTCGGATTTATTTCCTTCGCTTGGACTGGAAACCTTGCTTCTTGCCAAATTTCAATATTGTAGTTCAAAGGAAAGCACCCTGTACGTTTTGACGAATGAGTCATCGAATATCAAAATATGTGACATAAAGGGCCGTGTCTTTTGACTGAAGTGACTCAGAAGCTTGAAATTTTGACACCTCCAAGGGACCATAGAATCAACAAAGGTCACAAATTTTAATTTGATACGTGTACCCGTTCCTGAGAAAAAGGGTTCTTAGTAGTGGAACGAGCGGACGGACATACATACATACGGACAATAAAGCGATGTTCCGTATAAGGGGTCCGTTTTTACAGATGAGGCACACATTTTCAACTGTCCCCATTGTTTTATATCAACCCCTGTCGACAGCGTAGGGTCCTGGTTTTATTATCGTTACATACGAGATAGCTGCACGGTCACCGATAGTATCCGTTCTTTTGGACACTCTTACCGTGTTCATACGTTATATTGTTAGTCGTTTATTTCCACTCTCGTAGTCTGAATCTATGGATTTCGCTAATAATTATAACAAAGCTGATCTTTCACACACTCAGTCTACCACATAAACAAACAGCAATTGGCATTCACCAGTTAGGGTTTATTTGGCTGAGCTCATATAGCCCCGTCCGCTTTTGTTTGCGCTAAAGTTTTTTATTTATAGATGCGACAGGGATTCCCCTGTCAGAGACATCACGTACACCATACCCGCATTCAAAAATCAACTTATGATTCGTTCAGAAATAAACATAAAATTTGTTCAAAAATGTTCAAAAACCAACTGGGATGCATCTCAAAATCATATGAATAATCGATAGACCAAAGAGCGCTGGATGCTGTACGTTTGTGAAACAAGGTTTTTTTCTTCAGGAATGTGAATTTGGCGGCCCCTGAAACTGCCGCCCGGGGCAGATACCCCGGTTTGTCCCCCCTTCGATCCGAGCCTGCGTACTACTCGCGTGGATATACTCGGCTCTATCTTGGTCGATCCACTATCGAACAGCACGTGGGGCTAAAAAAGGGGCTATGCTGTGATTACGTCCCAAATCTCCCCTTACTCTTGCAGCAGATCTGAAATATAGTGGAGGTATGAGGCTGTTGAACCAATGTAAATGATTCAATGGACATGGTACAGCGGGGCTGTTCCGCTCATTTCAACTGTAAGCCCGATGCAATATGACATGAAACTTTTTAAAAACCTGTCAATGTGATACAGTTACGGTATTTTCATTGCGAATACATTCCAGTATATAAAAGGCCGAAATTCCTTTACAGGAACAAAGTATTAAACAAACATGTGAAGAAGGCAGAAATTACAGAATATAAAAATGGTGGGGCTATTTCACCCAGTCAAGATGCTATTCTGCCCAGTGTATTTCAGTATCAAAATCACAGGCATTTACCACAAGTTATTTTTCGTCCTTTTGCATCCACACACATTTCGTGAAAACGTGTAGCACATTGCTGCCACTTTATCTAGAGGAGCTGCCTATAGTACTTGTTACTGTTTGTCTCATTCTTCCTCGGACCATGAAGCACTTGTCATTTTCCTTTTGCATGCACGGAACGTTTCAAAAGAAACCAAGAACTTCACAGTAAAACATCTATTAAACTGATAACTTGACTGAGCGGAAATAACCCCACGTGTACGGGGTGGGAAACAGCCTCATGTGCAAACGTTTCGAAAGACTCGACACATCATAACTTTGTGGAAAACGTCAGCAGTATTTGTTGATACACGCTCTGGATACCCTGTGTTCTTATACAAGTAACAATACGAGTTTAAAATTTTTAAGGTTATATTCTTTAACTATGGCAATAGTCCATAAGAATCTGCTTGCTTATGAGTTTGTTTTTCTGTTCTGTCAATAAATTAACAGAAAACACCCTTACTACATCCACATGCAGCGACACAGAGGTACTGGCACACGCTGAAGCCAAAACGACCTTGACTCTGTGACTAACTAGAGCACAATTGCAAAATTTATTTCAGGCGGATTAGCCCAATGAGCGAAATAGGTACCCTAATGTATTGGAAGCTATGTGATACTGTTAGATTCGTATTGTAGCATGCTCCATTTGGGAAAAAAAGTTTCCCACGAAACGCTACGCCGTCAACGGAGACTCTGACACCATTAAACTGTCGTATTTCTAGCGTAGTAATCATTTCCTTTCCTATACGACCTGCAAATAGAGCGAGGGAAGAAGACTGTCTATATGCCTCCACATCAGCGCTAATGTCTCGTACCTTATCTTAGTCGTCCTTACACGAAGTGTATGTTGGTGGCAGTAGAATCCTTTTGTAGTCAGCTTCGTTGGTTCTCTAAATAGCATTCCTCGAGAAGAGCATCACCTTCCCTCCAGGGATTCCCGTTTGTTTCTCGAAGTATACATACACTAATTTGGCGGGTGCCAATAGGAATGCTTCTATAGGGCTGTATTCTGAGGGAAGCCTAGATCTGCAGGTTCGTATACGTTTGGTGGAGCCGACGGTGGCTGCTGTTCTCATGCGGGCAGGGATGGGGGCAATGGGTGAGGGGAGTGAAGCTTCCTACTGCCCCCATAGATCGACGAGTCTGAGCAGGATGAGTCCTAGAGCAGTATACCGGAATTCTAAGTGACTTTCTCCCACCATCTTAACAAGGCAACCGACTGATAGCGTAAACGGCGTTGGATATCTTCAGCTATCTGACACGGTTACTACCCATTTGGGTATCGGAAGAAGTAACTGTCTACCTGTGGGAAGTTCCCGGAGATGTAACAGAAGCTTAAAAGTTACCTGGCGGCTGTAATCTGACTGCAGGAAAAAATTACCCACGATGCTAAGGGACTCTCATGATCAATTTAATTAATTAATCAATCAATTTGATTCCAATGACCTGCCACTGGACAGGTGTAAGTGAGGGCGAGAGTACCAGGGATAGGATTCGCGAGTTGGAGCGGTAGTCAGGCGTTTTTTCGTTGCGGCGAGATCTTTTCAATCTCCCATCCACACAAGGGTAGAGATGACCATCGTAACAAAATCAGTTATATTACCGAATTTATAAACTAATACCTAGTATTAACTGATAATTACAGCTCCTCTGTTGCACTACCTCAAGAGATTTCATAGATGTCGAGGCCTTTGGCTGCTTTAAGAGAGTTTCGAAACTGAGGAGACATCTTGTGATTGAGGTAGGACATGCTCTTAGCACTGTTTAATATTCTAATCCTGTGATGGAGGATGTAACAGATATTAAGCTGATAAGAACAGATTTTTTTTTTGCCTGATGAGAGAATACTTAGAGGAAATATAGCCTAGGTCATATTGTACAGGATTTTCACAAGTAACGATACTTTAATGATGTGAAAACGCGTTTATGCTCTGATTTCTTCTGGCTTCGAAAATAACTCATATAAAAGGGAGGAATCTAGATTTTGCGTGGGAAATTCGAAGTTCATGAACAACAACGTCTCTGTTTTGTATTGGGTAAAGCGAATTTTTTGAAGTGGAGAATCTGTCAGGATGGTGTTGCAATTCCGCACCTGCTTGTCTTGCAGTGGGCTGTAGCCAGTGGCAGGAGTGTCATGAGGTTTCTGACAACCAGATGCCGCGGCATAGCCTCTTGCAACCGACGTGTACAAAGAATGCTCCGATCTGTTGGTTCATACCCGCAAGTTCCTCGGCCGCGCTCATGGCGCCCTCTGGGTAGCTGAATAGCGAAGTAACCAGTATGCTGGTTGAGGGGCGACAGAAGCGGACACGTGTGTTGCGTGAGAAGGTTCAATATGGCGAGTGTTTGCGCTGGATGATTATTCACCTCATGCAAACTGATCGGTTGACAGCTTGGCCATCACGGTGACAGTCTTTCCGTCCTCTGAGCGTCTGGTAGGGCTGGCGTGCGGATACCTGGAGTCGGCAGCACAGCTGTCGGCATAGCAGGTGTGGCAGCGTCTTCCAGCACTCCTCCAGTCGGCGGATGGCATGTGCTTTGCAGTCACGAGTGGGTGTGATGAGAAAGTTGTTTTCGCCAGATATGTTTAATGTAAAGCGGAAACGTTGTGAGGGAGGGGGGTGCTTTAGTTCTCAAACGTCAGTGCATGCAGTACCTCAGATATATTTAGCAGTATTATCTGTTTGTGGTGGAAATTTAATTACTTGACTTGCAAAATGTATGTGTAAGATACTCAAACGTTGAAAGTATGCTGATCAGCCAGAACATTATAACCAACTAACTAATAGCCGGTATGTCCACCTTTGGCATTGATAACAGTGGTAACATATCATGGCATGGAAGCAATGAATCCTTAGTAGGTCGCTGGAGGGAGTTGGCACCACGTCTACGCGTATACATGTCCCTTAATTCACATGTTCAAATGTGTGTGAAATCTTATGGGACTTAACTGCTAAGGCCATCAGTCCCTAAGTTTACACACTACTTAACCTAAATTATCTTAAGGACAAACACACAGACGCATCCCCGAGGGAGGACTCGAACCTCCGCCGGGACCAGCCGCACAGTCCATGACTTCAGCGCCCTCGACCGCTCGGCTAATCCCGCGCGACTCCCTTAAATCCTGTAAATTCCAGGGGGGGGGGGGGGGATGAGCTCTGACGCCACATTCAATCACATCCCAGATGTGTTTGATCGGGTTCAGATCTGGCGAGTTGAGAGCCAGCACATCAATTGGAAATCGCCACTGTGCTCCTTGAACCACTCCATCACACTCCTGGGCTTGTGCATGGTACATTATCCTGGTGAAAAATGCCACTGCTGTCTGGTAACAAGATCGTCATGAAGCGGTGTACATGGTTTGCAACCAGTGTATGATACTCCTTGGCCGTCTTGGTGCCTTGCATGAGCTCCACTGGATCTATGGATTCCCACATGAATGTTCCCCAGAGCATTATGGACCTGCCGCCAGCTTGTCTCCGTTCCACAGTACATATGTCAAGGTGCTTATGCCCTGGAAGACGACGAATTTGCGCCTTACCATCAGCATGATGAAGAAGGTATGGGGATGCATCAGACCACACAATGCTCTCCCCCTTGCTAACGTCCACTGCCGGTGGTCACATGCCCATTTCAGCTGAAACTGCCAATGTTGTGGTGTTAACACTGGCACGTGCATGGGTCGTCAGTTGCAGAGGCCCATCGTTAGGAGTGTTGAGTGCACTGTGTTTTCAGATGCACTTGTACTCTGCCCAGCCTACGACATCCAACATCTGTAATGGGGGTGGCTCCCCAAACCCGCAACATCTGGAGATGGTTTCATCTTAGTTTCACCTCGTGCTGAAGACACTCACCACAGCACTGCTTGAACAAGCAATAAGTAGTGCAGTTTCCGAAATGTTCATGCTGAGCCTCTGGGCCATCACAATCTGCCCTCAGTCAAACTCAGATTGCACTACTTCCCCATTCCATAAACAGAGGGTACGCTCACCAATACTACATACATCACGCATGTGTCTGACTAGCAGTCAGTCATCGCCAGGTGGCGCTGCTATCACCTGGACGAGTTTACACAGATAGCAATTCGGTGCTCATAATGTTCTGGCAGATGATCAGCGTATGTTTTATTACAAGAAAGAATCGTCATAAGGTGGTGGAGAGTGTTTTATGTTATCTATTTGATCGGGATTTCCCAGAGGGTGGAGAAGGAGGAGGGGATGAGAGGAGGCATGACGGGTTTCTCAGAAGAACAGATTATCCCCAGGTGGTCCCAGATCAATCCCAGGGGGCGTAAACCACTTAGTAGAACAATAGGTTACAGGAGGGGATTCTAATTGATGAGTTTAATTAATGAGCATATTCATTTGACATGAAAAGTGTGCCAGAACTCTCTTTGCCGCACTGCTATAGTCATCCATCTGATGGACAGTGACTTCTGAGGGATTTCATCGGCGGGATCAAAATGTTGTTTGTCAGGACGAAAGATGACTCGACCAGCTCACTCAGAAGTTTTATTTGGAGTGGCCTACAATTCTGAATACTATCATCTACAAGGAAATGCATCATGGAAACACCCCAAGTTACTGAAATACCGTGGAACAGTTACTGTGTCATCTACTTCGACTTATTTTCTGCAGATAGCGCTCTCAGAGCAGTTTTCTATCTACAGGACAGAATCTATCGCTCCTCAGAGGGCACTGGAGCAGATGAGACGACATGTGGCCAAAACCTCATCTTCTCCTCCGATTCCCATAGTGCCGTGTTGCCACTGGAGGCCGCGCTCAGCAGACAGGGTGGTCCTGGACATTTGGGACCTGTTCTTCCCCACCATTTTCTAATAGGTTTCAGTTCACATTTGAATATGGGAAAACGAACTTTCTCATGCGTCCGACAAGGCTTGTTTTCTCCCATATGCTCCTTGTTCAGTATCACTGCGAGTAAACGACTCACGGAGCACTTGTGGAGAAGGCCCGGAAGCTGGGAGTCAGGTACAGTAATCTTCGCTCACTAATATCTACAGAATCACTTTGGCTTACCACCTTCTGGCCACCATGAGCAAAAAAAGTAGCCCATTTATAGCTAAGAGTGTGAAACTTGCGGAACATGAGTTTCGTGTTTGCTTAGATTTAGTACAGGAGTAGGGCAAATGTTTTGTGGTCCTTTTCTCCTGCCAGTGTGACAATGGTATGTGGCAATGTTACCTTATTCTATTGTATATTGTGTATTGAACCGGGGACCTAGAAACGATGGAGAGGCTTTGTCCCGCCATAGCCCTCAGTGATCCACAACCCCACAACACACCACAGCAGACCACCCACCTCACCGCTGCCCCACACCAAACCCATGGTTACTGTACGGTTTGGCCCCCAGTCGACCCCCGGGAATGTCTCATACCAGACGAGTGTAACCCCAAATGTTTGCATGGTAGAGTATTTATGGTGTACGCTTATGTGGAGACAGTGTTTGTGCAGCAATCGATGACATGGTGTAACTGAGGGAGAATAAGGGGAACCAGCCCGCATTCGCCGAGACAGATGGAAAACCGCCTAAAAACCGTCCACAGGCTGGCCGGCACACCGGACCTCGACACTAATCCGCTGGGCGCATTCGTGCCGGCGACCGGCACGCCCTCACGCTGGGGAAGCTGCGCGTTAGTCCGCGCGGTTAGCCGGGAGCGGGTGTTACCTTATTACCATTTGATAAAGTTGTAGTGCTTCAGATTTTGAATATTTGTGTTAAAGAAACGCTGTTTTTTCTTTCATGTTGAACGAGCAAGTCCCTGACATGCTGCTCCAGCGATGATCTGCGACGCTGCGAGTGGCAGTGTGGCTCACTAAAACAGTAAACCGGAACAGTGCCAGGAAGAGTTGCTAGACTGCATGTCAAGAGAGACTTTGTACTTTGTTGTTCACAAAACCTGAATGAAAAATGTTGACTATTGTATGCTTGTAGTGTCTTTTCAGATGTAACATCTTTCACGGTGTGCATATTAAAAGGTGGAGCTACAATATTTTGTCTTGCGTACGCCTCTTGAGTAGTGGAGTACCTCACCGACATAGTTAATATTGCGGAAAATATTATTCTGTTCACCTAAATTTTATTGAAAGTGGACAAACTTGCAATGAGTTTGTTTAAAAGATACTAACTACAGGAAAGGTGTTGGTTTGAACCACAATACAAATTTTAAGGTATTTGATTTGAACAAGTCATTCACAAAACAATTACGTGAGTATTGAGAATAGCGGTAAAGAGTAATCTCTCTGAAAGTGGTTAGAAAAACGGAAAACATAATGAGCGATTGGAATTATTTTACACAGAGTGATCGTAATAGATTTATCAGCTCATAACATAAAGAAGCATTTATACGAAAATCATTCAGAGATATATAGTCAAACAGCATCTGTGAATTATCGATCTCAGCGGCAACACGTTGTTGTTTTTCATAAATGAATATTTTCTAACTGTATTAACGGAAAGGGAATGAACGATTTTCTCTGTCTTCTCTTTCGATAAAAAGTCTTGCATCGTACTTGGAAGATGTAGATAACAAATCTGCAACCTGTGGAGGCAATAAACTTCACAAAAAATGGCTCTGAGCACTATGGGACTTAACTTCTGAGGTCATCAGTCCCCTAGAACTTAGAACTACTTAAACCTAACTAACCTAAGGACATCACACACAGCCATGGCCGAAGCAGGATTCGAACCTGCGACCGTAGCGGTCGCACGGTTCCAGACTGTAGCGCCTAGAATCGTTCGGCCACCTCGGCCGGCAATAATAAACTTAACAGAAAGAAGATAAGTATGCGGTGAGACGACAATATTCAGTATCAAACAATCACTTGAAGATAATATTTTCTCGCTATTTTATGGGGACTAAAATTTCACGATAGTAAGAGTTCAAACCGATTCATGTCTATATAGAGCTAACGGAGTGTTACCGGACAGCGGAATGTGATATTAAATATTTTCAAAATCATTTTTCCCAGCTTTGTTGAAGCAACCACAAAGTTCTACATATGTTTTGCCACTGAGGACCTCTTGGTAGGCTCTTTCCAGTATAGCAGAAAACAATACGTCGTTTGTTAAAAAAAAAAAGAGAGAGAGAGAGAGAAAATTTTTTCATTATTATGTAGGTAAACAACTCAATCCAGATGGAGTGGGGGGGGGGGGGGGGGGAGACCGGTGAAGTGATATGGAAAGAAGACGAGTATTTCTGGTCAGATGAGTATAGTAGTGAACAATTAGTGATAGGATTGTTCTCATCAGTATGGACAACAAACCAACAGCAACAACGATAATATATATATGATGTCGCAAGCTGAAGGTGAAGAGACAGAGAATGTATATGAAGATATTAAAAGTGTAATTCATTACGTGAATGGAGATGAAAATCTAATAACCCGAGGGATTGGAATGTGGTTGTAGGTAAAACAATAGAAGAAAGAGTTACAGGAGAATATGGGTTTGGTACTAGAAACGAGAGAGGAGAAAGACTAAATGAGTTGTGCAATAAATGTCAGCAAGTAGTAGCGAATACTCCGTTCAAGAATCGCAATAGGACGAGGCATACGTGGAAAAAGCCGGAAGATACGCAAAGATTTCAGTTACATTATATCATGGTCAGGCAGAAATTTCGAAATCAGATATTGGATTGTAAGGCGTATGCAGGAGCAGATGTAGACTCAGATCACAATTTATTAGTGATGAAGAGTAGGCCGAAGTTTAAGAGACTGGTCACGAGGAATCAATGCTTAGAGAAGTGGGATACGGAAGTGCTAAGAAATGAAGAGGTACGCTAGAAGTTCTCTGACGCTATAGATACTGCGACAGCCGATGGCTCAGTGGGAAGTTCAGTTGAAGAGGAATGGACATCTCTGAAAAGAGCAATCATGGAAGTTGGAAAAGAAAGATAGGTACAAAGAAGGTAATTGCGAAGAAATCATGGTTAAGAGAAGAAATACTTCAGTTGGTCGATGAAAGAAGGAAGTACAAATATGTTCAGGAAAATTCAGGGATACAGAAGTACAAAACACTTAGGCATGAAATAAATGGAAAGTGCAGTGAAGCTTGGGCGAAACTGGTGCATGAAAAATGTGAAGAAATCGAAAAAGAAGTGATTGTCGCAAGGACGTACTCGGCCTATACAAAATTCAAAACAACCTTCGGTGAAACTGAACGCAAGGGTGGTAACATTAAGAGTGCAGTGAGAATTCCACTGTCAAATGCAGAGGAGAGAGCCGATAGGTGGAAAGAATACATTGCAGGCCTCTATGAGAGGGAAGACCTGTCTGATGTGACACAAGAAATATCAGAAATCGATATAGAAGAGATAGGGGATCCAGTATTAGACTCAGAATTTAAAAGAGCTTTGGAAAACTTAGAAGACTTAAGATCGAATAAGGCAGAAGCGATGGATAACATTCCATCAGTATTCCTTAAATCATTTGGGGAAGTGGCAACAAAACGACTATTCTCATTGGTGTGCAGAGTCTTTGAGACTGGCGATATACCATCTGACTTTCGGAGAAACGTTATACACACAATTCTAAAGATTCAAGAGCCGACAAGTGCGAAAATTATCGCACAGTCACCTTAACAGCTCATAAATTTAAGTTGCTGACAAAATATAATATACAGAAGCATGGGAAAGAAAACTGAGGATATTTTAGATGATAATCAGTTTGACTTTAGGAAAGGTATAGGCTCCAGAGAGGCAATTCTGGCTTTATGATTGATAATGGAAGCAAGACTAGGAAAAAAAAAACCTTTCATAGGATCTGACCAGGAAAAAGCGTTCGACAACGTAAAATGATGCAAGATGTTCGAAATTCTTAGAAAAATAAGGATAAGCCAGAGGGAAAGATTGGTAATATGCAATATGTAGAAGAGCCAAGAGGAAACAATAACAATGGAAGACTAAGAACGACGTGCTCGGATTAGTAACGGTGTAGCACAGTGATGACGTCTCTCGCCCCTGCTGTTCAACCTATTCTTGGAAGAAGCAATGACAGGTGAAAGGATATCAATGATAAGATCCGCTGATCACATTGCTATCCTCAGTGAAAGAGAAGAACAATTACAGGACATGAAATGAACAGTCTAATGACTACAGAGTATGGACTGAGAATAAATCGAAGAAAGACGAAAGTAATGGGAAGTAACATAAAATGAGAACAGCTAGAAACTTAACATCAGAGCAGGTGATCACGAAGCGGATAAAGCTTGGAAATTCTGCCACTTAGGCGGCAAAATAACCCATGACGGATGGAGCAAGGAGGACCTAAAAAGAACACTAGCACTGGCAAAAATGGCATTCCTGGCCAAGAGAAGTCTACCAGTATCAAACACAGGCCTTAATTTGAGGAAGAAATTTCTGAGAATGTACGTTTGTAGCACAACATTGTGCAGTAGTGAAACATGGACTGTGGGAAAACAGGTAAAAAAGAGAATCGAAGCGTCTGAGATGTGGTGCTACAGAAGAATGTTGCAGATTAGGTGGACTGATAAGCTGAGGAATGAGAAGATTCTCTGGAGAATCGGAGAGGAAAGGAACATACAGAAAACACTGACAAGAAGAAGGGACAGGATGGTGGAACATGCGTTAAGATATCAGGGAATAACTGCTATGAGGCTAGAGGGAGCTGTAGAGGGTAAGGACTGTAATGGAAAACAGAGATTGGAATACAGCCAACAAATAACTGAGGATATAGCTTGCAAGTGCTACTCTGAGATCAAATCCATCACAAGACTGATGACTCAAAAAGAAAAGTCTCAAAATATATGTACACTGTTAGACATATCAGATATTTACGAGGGCTATTCGGAAAGTGAGGAACGATCGGTCGCGAATTGGAAACCACTGTGAAAATCCGACGAGGCTTCTCACAGATGTTTTGGACAGTGTCTCTAGTATGCCCGTCGATCGCATCAAGACGCTCTTTTCAGTTGTGAGCGTACTGTGAGCAAGTAAAGGTGCCTAGAACAACAATGTCTTCCGCCAAGTAGGAGTGCCCACTGAGAGGCTTCGCCTTAATGAATGCAGCCCACCTAACACAACTGCCACGCACTTCCTTCTTCATGGCAAATCTCAGCCACACTCTGCAGGGGCAGTGAAGATGCTCCTGCAGCCTTTTCGATGGGAAGTGTTCGATCACCCACAACAGAGCCCTAATTGACTCATCCTGAGTATCATGTCTGTTCTCATGAAACGCTGGATACGAAGACAACACTTGGGTGCAGGCTACGCGCTATAGACTAGTGTAGAGAATTATCGGAAAGCACAGTCTGCTGCCTTCTATGACGATGGTGTCGGAAATTTGGTATAACGCTCCGACAAATGTCTAAGTCGGAGTTCCGACTAATACAGAGAAGTACTTGGAAGTTGTATCTGAAAGTGCAGAGAAAACAGTTTTGATTTTCACTGTGGTTTCCATTTCGCCACCGATCGTTCCTTACTTTCCGAACAACCCTCATAGTTGATCGTTGAAAGAAGGATGTACAAAAATGTTCAGAAAAATACAGGAATACAGAACTACAAGTCACTTAGGCATGAAATCAATGGAAAGTGCGGTGAAGCTTGGGCGAAATGGCCGCATGAAAAATGTGAAGAAATCGAAAAAGAAATAATTGTCGCAAAGACATACTCGGCCTATAGAAAAGTCAAAACAACCTGCGGTGAAATTGAAAGCGAGGGTGGTAACATTACGAGTGCAATGAGAATTCCACTGCCAAATGCAGAGGAGAGCTTACACATATTTTCGTAGTACCACAGATTATTTGTTTTGTGTATAAATGGACCAGAGAATAGATATTAAATTTTGTTCTAAGAACAGAATAAAATGCAGCAAAGTTATGGACTGTTAACTAATGGTTTCTATGAATCATCTATGAGCAAAACAAGGGTTTACGAATGTTACAAGCGTTTCGACGAAGGCTGTGAAGACGTTAGAGATTATGAGTTACCCGTATCCCTCAGCATATCAATGGATGAAATCGTGAGAAAGGGGAAATAATTACAAACCATAGCCGGATCACAGAGCAATTGCTGATTATATAGGAATATCAGTGGGCTCATGTTATGAAATTTTTTCGTATTTTTTTTTGGACATGAGACGTCTGGCAGTAAAATTTATCTTTAACAGCGGTGAATGCAATTTGCTCAGAAGTCACTAGATGAAGTCAACAATGATACAGAACTACTGAAACGTGCCATAGCAGGGGATGAAACACGGGTTCACAGACATGACGTCGAAACTAAGCATTCTGGATAGCCGGGTCTGAAAGAAGCTCGACTAATCTGAAGTTATACTCAAAGACGGACGTCATGTTGCTTCTAGAAAGCCACGCGGGACGATAAGTGGTCTGTACTGAATCAGATCGAAGCCGATTTGAATGTGGGATGGCGGGAAGGGTGTCAGTCATTCATTTCCACCAGCGCTGTACGCTAACACGTGCACCGCATACGCTTCAGCAGCCAACGACCGATCAGCCTCACTTCGCTGACGTCTCAACACAGGAACCGCTGGCTGTCTTGGCTCTTGAACGTCGTCGATAGACCATGGAGTGTTTTAACTTGAATCCACATCGTAGAACTTTGCCGACACAGGACACGTAGCTTCAGGGGGAATACATCACAGACCTTTACAACTTTTTAGTTGGATTCACCGATCCAATTTACACGTCGCCACTGTTCCGATTTTTTTTTCTGAGGACTGGAAACAGATAGAAACACGAGGTTTTTTTTGAAAAGAAAAATACGCATGCACTCGTTTTGAGTGCGTGACAGAGATTGCAGCATTGTACAGCACACAGAAATCTTGTGGCAACGGCGAGATTCAGGACTATTTTTGACTTACATTCTGTTTCTCCAGTTGCATGGTGTAGCACTTATTGAAACTGATCGCCGGTTGAGTGAGACACGCGGTGATGGTATCATGGATGTGTCTAATGAGCGTTCGTGAGCGCTACAATTCAAAGAAGGCTGAACGTCGTGTGGCAACAAACCAGGAAAATTTCGGCCTCGCAGCAACCGGTCTGTAGACATGACCGAGCGAGTGGACAAAGTTGTTTTGGAGGATCGCCGAATACGTATGGAACACATCGTCTCTAAAGTTAGCATTTCCGTAACACTTATGCGTACAATCCTGCATGAAGAACGGAAACTGCCAAAATGTGCTCCAGATGGGTGCCACGAATGCTGACGGACGACCACAAGGCCTTGCTCGTGGTGTGTACCAGTGTTGTCACGTGACGAAGGCATTGTCATTCGTCCATTGTGACTTTGTACGGGATATGGATATCGTTTGTCAATCCCGAAACGAAGCACCATTCAGCTCAGTAGTCGCACATACACTCACCGCCACCAAAAAAAAATTCGGCTATGCGCCAATGACGGAAAAATGATGGTGGTCATGTTCTGGAACAGCAATGGCGTAATCGTTATTCATTGCGTTGCAAAGGACACTACGGTGACAGGTGCGCTCTTCCAAGATGTTTTGAAGAACAAACTCCTTTCAGCACTGCGTGAAAAACGGCCGGAAAAGGCTGCACGTGTGCTCTTTCGCCAAGGCAATGTACCAGCGCATCGGGCGAAAGCGACGCTGCAGTTTGCTTCGTGACAACAACTTTGAAATATTTAATAATTTACCCATCTTCATGAAGTATTTGTATTGATAGAAATAATCAGCAACCAGCTGCACAAAATAAACTTTATTTCCTTTACTGGTTCCAGGCATCTAGTGCCCTTCTTCAGAAGGTTGTAATTATCTCATTATTTGTGTGTGTCAAAAATAAAATGTATGTAGTATATTGCTGTGGTCATGCTGTTCGAAGTGCCTGTACAAAAATAGTATAATGAAACCAAATAACAAGTAAGTTAGGTGATTTCAGATGCTCCCTGCTCATATGATGTGGCTCTTAGAGACTTTCGGCTGTTTGCATTCGTGTGTGAAAGCAGACTCCTAAAGAAGCGTTCGCAGCTGTCATGGAACCATGATGTCGACTTTGTGAAACATGTGTACGTCTGCCGGGAGATTACGTCGGTAAGTGACAGAAGTTTCACAATTTTCGTGTGATTAGTTTGTGAAGGAAAAAAAAAACTGGGAGCCGTTATACGAGGGCTATTCAGAAATTAGGGATCGTTTCCGCCTAACGCCGCTAGGCGCGCGCCGATCGCTTATATTTTGGTAAGTGCGTGCTCAGCAGCTCAGTCGGCATCCATCTGTGACAGAGGGAACGTCTCTGAGAGTCTGATTTTTTCGATATTCGAATTTGAAATGTGCGCTGCAATCGAAAATCCCGTCAGCTGTGAGGTGCGGTCTGTGATACGGTTTTTGTTGGCAAAAAACCTAAAACCTATAAAAATTTATCGTGAACTGTGCGAAGTGTACGGAAACAACGTAATGAGTGAATTTTCCGTCCGGAAATGGTAAACTCGGCTTAAAAATGGCCGAACCAACTTTCATGATGAAGAGAAGAGTGGACGCCCGAGCATTGTGACTGACGATCTTGTCGCTATAGTTGATGAAACGACTCGTGGAAACCGTCGCTTCACAATAACGGAGCTTTCACTTTCTTTTCCCAAGTTTCACAAACTTTGTTGTTTGAATTTGTCAATCAAAAGCTAGGCTACCACAAATTTTGTGCACGATGGGTGTCCAAAATGCTTACAGAGCACCATAAAGAACAGCAAATGGAGGCAACGTTGACATTTCTGGAGGCCTACCACAAACATGGTGATTCATTACTGAGTCGAATCGTAACCGGTGACGAGACTTCAGTGAAACACATCAATTGGGAGACACAATTACATTCCATGGAGTGGGGGCACACAAGGTCACCCCAGAAACCAAGAAAATGCTTGCAAACCTTGTCAGCGAGGAAGTTGATGGCGACAGTGTTTTGGGATAGGCAAGTTGTGCTCCTTATTGATGTTCTCGAACGTGGAGCAAGCATATATTCTGCCTGGTACTGTCAAACTTTGCACAGCCTTAGAAGAGCAGTTCAAAACAAATGCTGAGAAAAGCTGACATTTTGTTTTTGCACGACAGTGCCCGACCTCACGTGGCAAACTGCACTAAAGAACTCCTTAATTCATTCAAACGGGAAATTTTCCCTCATCCACCCTACAGCCCCGATCTTGCACCAAGCGACTTCCACTAGTTTCCCGAGATGAAGAACTGGCCTGCAACGCAGCGCTTTGATGACGACGCGGAACTCCAGGCGGGCGTGACCCACTGGCTGAAGTCTCAGGCGGCAGAATTTTACGACGAAGGTCTTTCAAAGCTTGTCCACCGCTATGATAAGTGCCTCAGTGTGTTTGGTGACTAAGTGTAAAAGTAGCATGTCAGTCGCTCTTTCAGGTGTATATAATAAAATGAATTTCTTGTACTTAGTTTTTTATAATGCCAAAACCATACCTACTTTCTGAATAGCCATCGTAACTTGAATGCACCTCCTATCCAGGCAGGAAGTGTTCATTTATAATCTGGGTGTGTTCACATGATCGCAATAAGGCCTCAATGTCCGTCTGTTACAAGTGGACGTTTTGCGGACATTCTGGCAAATCATCTGCTTCCGTCTCTGATATTAGAACACCCTGATGGACATGCGATGATTCCGCAGAACAATGCGACATGTCACCGCTCTTTGTTTCCACGCAAGTGGCTTAATGAACACTCCAGTATATTCACGGCCATAGCTTGCTCCAACTATGGAATGACGTCGGTGACCATGTACGTTCGATGAAGCAAGCACCAAACACACAAGAACAGTTGTGTGTAATACTACTAGATCCTTGAATCAGTATCACTTCTGAACGATTACAACACCTCGTAGAGTCCACGTCTCAACTTGTCGCTGTAGCTCTGAGGACTCACGGAGGAGCAACTCGCTATTTCCTCTGAATGCACCCCCTCAATTTCCTTCCTCTTCCTTCCCCAATAAGAGCTCGCGCTCCCTCACTAATGACCTCGTCGTCGACGGAACGCTTAACCCTAATCTTCCGTTTTCGTTAGGTGCAGTTGTGCTGGTATTTCCGAGTACGAGTCTGGTGCTTGAATCACAAAACCATCTGCTTAACGACCTGCTTTATGGGTAAACTAGATCCCTCGATAAGGCCCGTTAGTTTTGTGCCCTAAGGTAGTTCTTTTGTGGTGAGTGATGTCTTACGTGTGCGGAGCGTTGGTGATTTTGCTTGCCTGGGGGTGTAATTGTGGCAGTTTGAGTTTTCCAGGGCGTTGTGAAGTGTGATCGTGTGGCTACGTTAGTACATCTACAGATTTAACTATTTGAACAGAAGATAACGAGTTGATGTTCCTAACCAATCACGCCTTAAGCATTTTCTTTGGTGGTGCTAGTAACGAGCTCAGTGGTTCAAATGGCTCTGAGCACTATGGGACTTAACATCTATGGTCATCAGTCCCCTAGAACCTAGAACTACTTAAACCTAACTAACCTAAGGACAGCACACAACACCCAGCCATCACGAGGCAGAGAAAATCCCTGACCCCGCCGGGAATCGAACCCGGGAACCCGGGCGTGGGAAGCGAGAACGCTACCGCACGACCACGAGATGCGGACCGAGCTCAGTGATTACAGTTTACATGAACTTGTAATTACTTATTTTGTCTCAAATGAGAGCCAACTTAAACGTAATGAAGCTGATAGAGTGAGTGATAATGAAGGATGTAGGTTGCAGTAGGTACTGGGAGATGAAGAAGCTTGCACAGGATAGAGTAGCATGGAGAGCTGCATCAAACCAGTCTCAGGACTGAAGACCACAACAACAACAACAACAACAACTGAACAAAGAAAAGCTAATACTTGAACAGTTACGAATTACGTAAGTCTGCAGAAGTTTGACAGTAAAAGAAGAACTGAATCCTTAAAAGTTAAGTATAAGGAAAGCAACATTAACCATTGTAAGTAACAGATAACACCATGCACAGCGACAGAATAAAGTTAAATCATAATTTCCAAGTTCGCCTTAGTGTGTATCACCGCACGTTTAAGCGATATCAAGTTTATTTTGTTTCCTGAAAAGAGTTTTCAAATCAAATGGTTCAAATGGCTCTGAGCACTATGGGACTTAACTACTGAGGTCATCAGTCCCCTAGAACTTATAACTACTTAAACCTAACTAACCTAAGGACATCACACACATCCATGCCCGAGGCAGGATTCGAACCTGCGACCGTAGCGGTCACGCGGTTCCAAGCTGACGCGCTTAGAACCGCACGGCCACACCGGCCGGCAAAGAGTTTTCAGTCGAGATATATAGGTCAAGTGATGCTTTAGATACCGTGTGCTGTTAGTTGCCGTGATTTTCGGCTATCTGCATTGGCGTCGGTGTTTGGTTATCTGTATTAGAATCGGGTTTCTCGCTTGATCAATACAGCTAAAGTGATGTTTTCAATACCAGTTACGGTTGGTTGTCGCTAACTTTGTGCTTTTTTGTGATTTTGGTACCAACAGTTATTCGTGTTTTTCTTGTTATGTTGGTTTGCATATTTTAGTATTTTCGAGATCTTGTGATTGTTATTTCGGATTTTAGTTTGTCCTCGCCAAAAATCACAATTTCCCATGTTTCTTCCGTTCAGCTCAATATTAACTATGAACGATTTCTACGATTCTGTAATTGATGTAGACACAGTTTCGCGTCCTGGCGAAGACTGACTGTGAACTCATGGCCGCCATTTTGAAATCACGTTCGTATTGCATTACAACGTTTGCGATGACGTCATTGGTCAAGGTCGGAGGGTGGTCCAGTACACACTGTGATTCCATTCCCAGTTCGGTAACACAGTACTGTTTGCAGCACACGCGGCCGCTTTCGCCCCTCGGGAGCTGAGTCCCCGGCGCTCGATATGGCGACCCAGGAGGTCAAGCTGCAGTCCCCGGCAGCGGTACCCAAGACTGGTCCGTGGCTCTGCCCTGCCGTGGCGCGTGTCATCAATGCGGAACCAGTCACAGAAATCACCTGACTACAAACTGCCGTGGTAGTCCAATTCCTTCCGTCGTTTGCCAACCGCCTGTTCCTACACCCGAGTAAAACACGCTGCATTTGTCCGTAACGCTTCTGTGGTAAGAACGGACGATGGCTCAGAGACACTGCTTTCATAGATTCTGTGTAATATCCATTTCTATCGGCTTACCTTACTTATTGAAAATATATTACCAAATTACTTTCGTTACGAAACTCTCTCTGACACGACCACAATCCATGTCACGATGATCGTTTTAAATTTATTATTCAGTTGCAATATTTAAAGTTTTGAACATAGTTGCTGTTCAGCGACGGTGAATGTAAATGAATGAGGTGAGAAAATTAGCCACCTAGCTGCAGGTGTGAAGTCTTATAAAAAAAAACCTTGATTATAGTTTCAACAATTGTAAAACTTTCTGCTTCAGAAGTACATCGACAGGTAAAATCACATATTGACCACGACAAATTTCAGAGTAAAGAAGCTCATTTGAAGTAATTGGTATGTTTGACCATCAGTAAAACAAAATAAAATCCGTTAAAAACCATTCGATTGGACTGATCTTAGCGTAAAAGTCTTTACTTTTAAAGTACGTAGAATGTGAAGACTTTTACACTTACAGCCAAATCTCCAGATGTCTGACGCTCAGATCGGTACCAAACGTTTTATATCGAGAGAGTATCAACCAAAACTCCAATTTAGTTCGTATGGTGTGGTGTCGCCCAGCAGAACGAGCGTAAACGTTAATTAAAAGTACCACCAGAACTATTTGGAGTACATCAAAAGCACAACTATAAGTTAGTCCACATGTTGCTTCCGTGGGGAAGCTGGTAGAACGTTAAATCCTTATGCTAAGCGTCCTGGGTTCAAACCCAAACGGCAAAGAAGTTCTTTTTTACTGTATTATATATGAAAGTGTTATACAGGACAACGTGTTTATGACATGTAAAAGAGCTGTTTGGAGTTTACGGCAATGTTCTCTTGGCAGTCTCCTTTCGCTTCTTTTCTTTGAAAGAAACAGACCGATAAGTACATTTGTAGTTTCACAAATACACAGTCAGAACACAAAAAGAAGGAAATAATTGCATCACACGTGCGGAAGTAATAGTAATAATAATAATTAATAATAAACAAAATAATAAGATCAATAATAAGTACATAACGTTCAACTAACGAAGTGAAAGCAGGTTTCCAAAAGAACATCGCTACAAACTCCGAAAAGCCCTTTTACATGTCAGTAAAATGTTCTCCCATATAACAATTTCACGCATAAACAGTTTACAAAAATTGCCATCAGTGGGGACCGGACGCTCTACCTACTCACTCACGCGAGATCTACAATACTTTTCATGTGCTCCATAGCTATGGTGACACTTTTATTGGACTTTTACGCATGTTCTACTGGACGACAGCACACAACACGAACTAAATCGGTGTTTTGGTTGGTACTCTATCGACAGACAACGTTTGGTACCGATCTGAGTGTCTGGCATCTGGAGGTTTGGGTGTTAGCCCAATTCCAGTGGGAATGTTTCTTAATGGGTTTTATTTGGTTTTATTGATGGTCACAAATACCATTTTACTTGACACGAGCTTCTTTGCTCTGAAATTATTCGCCATCAATACGTGATTTTTCGTGTCCCTGTATTTCTGAAGAAGACAACTTTACAATTGTTGAAACTATGGACAGGGATTGTTAATAAACCTTTATACCTGCAACTGGCTGGCTGGTTTTCTCACATCATTCATTATTCAGTTATTAGTCGCCCGGCTGACCTAGAGAGAGCGGTACGAAATCTGGCTACCAATCCTGAAATTTCTATTTTATTACATCGACGAATATAAGATGTTGGATCGTTCCCTCCGTATCCTATTTTTCAAACGTATTTAAACTGCAGCACCAAGTTACGATAGTAAAAAAGGATATAAGAATAGTACTGATCTTAGTTACTAGCCTGATCAGGACGCATTCTTCAATTAATTTATGTTAAAAAATCTGTGATGTCTACATATTAAGGGATCTCTGCTCCTGAGAGAAAAGTATATTGTACATTACGAAGTGACTGATATTTTCATCGTCAAAAGCAAGCAGACAGGGTTTGGGGTCCTGAGCGTGCAGTAAATTCAGACATAAAGCATATAATTCAAATATTTATTCAGTTTTTAACTGGTCGTCCAGTTTATTTACATTATTATCACAAACACACAGATATATATGTCACATCTGGAGAGTCAATGCATCGCCTTCAGGGCCCAATTTATTTAGTCATTCACTCATCCAGTCTATTCCATCGATTACACCATGATCGAGAACATTCGGGAAGATGGATTGGGTCAAGGTCAAGATACAAACCAGTAGCCGGAAGTAGCTTTCGAAAACCAATTCTGTACCAGAATCTCAAATCAAACACCTTTCAGCCGTCTAATTTCTAAACTGTTATTTTATTGGGCTACCAGTTTCGGCGATATATTACGCCATCTTGAGGCGGTTCCGGTCAAAATAGCGGCCAGCATTCAAAGACTGGTATCTGCAGATTTCTACTTCATACGGCGATCACTGCAAACATCATCTGCATTTGAATCGACAGAAGATGTTTGAAGTGATCGCTGTATATCAAGTAGAAATCTACAGATATCAGCCTTTGAATTCTGACCCCTATTTTGACCGAAATCGAGATCTTCCTACAGGTCGGTCAAGGGACCTGAAGATGGCGTAGTAAATCGCCGAAACTGGTAGCCCGATAAAATAACAGTTTGTAAATTAGACGGCTGAAAGGTGTTTTATTTGACATTCTGTACGGGACAGCCGAGGTCCTGCAACTACCTCCGAAAAGATGGACATCCAGAGAATTCTATATCATTTTTTCTCCTCTGTGAACATTCTGATCGCACGCTAGCAAACTTATACTCCAACATGTCCATGCCTGTGGGATGTACTCGTATTGATTAAAATCTCATTCTTGAGTGAAAATATTTTCAATACAGAAAAAAGTCCATAAATACAAATGATGGCTAAGAGATGTGTCTAAAGTTGGAGGAAGTTGTTAGGTGATGACTGCAACACAGCATGTCCAGGAAGACTTGAACGTGCAGCTGATCGCTTTCTGACTTGAGAAAGATCGAGGCGGACATACCGTCACCTCGCATTGACTGTTGGCTGTAATGCAATGACTGCGTAACGAGTGCTGACTAGATAGACAGGAAAAGTAGGGTCACACGATTGATCGGTTGGCTCTGACGACTAGAAGGATAATAACAGCTGGAATTCGGGCAGAGTTAACAGACACAGTGACACCACGATCCGTCGGGAAGAGATTACGGGAAGTTGGGTGACATCTCGAGTTGCTAAGCGTCGTTTACGGCTGACATCGCATCACTTACAGCTGGTATTTGGATGGTGAAGAGCCAAAGGCAACTGGGACATTGAGTGGCGTACTGCCGTATTCAGTAATAAGTGTCGCTTCTGTCTGTAGCGACTCTAACGTGTTGTAACGCCGGAAATGCATATCCTCCTATCTCCATCTATTGTACTATTATTTTTTTCCTTGCTTTGTTACCTCAAGATATGACATTTCTGTCTCTTTGTATATTGTAATTGTTTTACTGTTTGTATATATATATTTATACATTTATGTCGATGTATAATTGGTTTGTTTCGTAAATATTATTTGTATTTTTACGCTGGGTCTTGCCTAGGGAAGACTGCTATCGAACGATTACGTCGATAGGTCGTGTGAAGAATCAAAGTGTGTAGGATCTTTGGTAGCGTTAACTCTGCCGCGTGAAGCGCGGGCTGAGCACAGGAGTGTGGCGGGAGTAGCGAGTGGAGCAGGTGTGTCGTGTGACGCTCCCGCGAGTTGCCGCGCTTTCGGGGTTTGGCAGCATGTAATTGCGCTCGACTTGCGATGATAGTTTCTGACATGGTGTCGCGGACGGGAAACATTAACTAGCGCACATCAAGAGCCCGTTTCGTCTGGTGACCGTGTCGAGAAGAAGGCGCGCCAACATCCAGCTTCTGCAACAGCGACGGCCGACAATGAGTGACTGTCGCCACCTCCTCGACCGACGGCTTCAAACCTTCAATCAACCGACGAGGAAGACTGGACGCACGTAAAGTTTTAGAACTGTATGGCAGACCTCAGCTTTTCAAACTGTTCCATTTTCGTCACTATAATTACAGCAACTTAGCATGAACTTTTGTTGCTCATTGTCCCAATTGCATTACCAAGCAGAGTCCCTTCCTTTTCCGAAATGAACCCGAGTGTCGTTGAAATTCAAACGCCAGCATTAAAATAATATAGCTAACTCGTTTTCACTGCTTTAATTTCAAAGTTCAATTATGGCATTAATAGCTGGCTACAATATTCAGATTATACAAGCACGAATTAAGAGTGCGAGCTTTGTTACCGTATTTTAGCTTACCTGTGACTGCAGCTCAGCTTGGTACGTACTAAATTTTACTATTGTTAATTGTTCAGAATCATTTAATTCAAGTTCAATCTCTTCTTTCTAAATTGCGTAGATTCAAGTAGCTTTTGAAATGATTGTTGAGGTAGTCCAAGACTAACCGTATTTTACTGAATTTCGATGTGCTTCAGAAAGAAAGCTCACTATTAACTTCAGTCACTAAATTAACTTTCGATTTTCCGGTTTTATTAATTCTTTTGCTAAATTAAGTCAGGGTGTAGCGAAATTTATTACTTCTGACAAACTTTCAGTTTTCACACTACGCGTGTCAACCTTCAGTTGCCACGCTTCTAGTGCTAATTATATGTGTAATAACCTTTCTTTTTCAGTTACTATAGTAATTGTCCTTAGGACTGGCGACCGTGATTTCCCCCAAATCTCAAATACCTAATTACCGCTAGTTAATTGTTAACGTAACGGCTGCACATTTACTTTCTTTATTAACTTTACCCCTTTTCAAAATTAATTTCCAGCAGTTTCATTAGCACATTTCCTTTCATTTAGATGTAACCCTTTCTTCCCTCTTTACCGACAGGTTAACTTCGGTGACGATTGCTTTTGTAGCGGGGCTTTAAATTTCGCCGCGCTACACTCGTTCCCTCAGATAAAATTATCCCGTCGCAGCGGTATAAGCGCTCGACAGCAGAGAAAATACCAAAATTGTAACCTTTTTTTGTTTTCTATCCGTTTTCAATTGTCTCTTGTTAGCGGTAGCTTAAGGCAGACGTGATCGGATGCTGATGTTAAAACTTAATGGCTAATCTTGATCTGATTGTAATGTGTAGACATTGTGGAAGTTATTAAGAAAGTCGGTGGATGGAAGTAGCAAAGTGAATTAAATTGCATACAGTATCAAGATGATTTTCATTGGTATAAATTAGTGATCCCTGGACTATTGCAAGATTTCGGAGCAGATTTTCTCACGCTGAAATGAAGGAGATTTTTGAAGACGTGGACGCCTCCCGAAAGAAGATAAGTTAATCTGGTAAAGGATGATCTCTCGTCTACGCCATTTCCCCCTGTCAGTTACATTCTGTTATTCTCTGTTTCTTTTCAATACTTTTTGTAGTGGAAATTGGTTTAACTTTTGCTCAAAAACGCCACAAGGACCACCCCAACAATAGCTTTTTCGAATAACGAAGTCCGATACCTTTTCTGTTATACAAAGTCCGATTTGCATTTCTTTCCTTCTTTCCCTTTTTCACGGTCTCTTCTCCCATTATTATTATTTTTTTTTAATTAACCACTACACTTTTCCAAAACTCCCATTAGGTACACGCGGTTTCATTTTTCACTGTCATTAAGGTCGGTAAGTGAGGGGGAGGTTACAGTGTCCGTTGACGACCTAGTGAAACGCCAAAGAAACAACGATTCTCGAGACCCGTACCATTCATACTCTCGATACTATGGTGAATTATGGTACGGTGAACAATTGGATATGACAACACGACTGATTTGATAGTTTCTGAATGGGGGCTGAATGCTCTTCAGTACGTGGCAAGAACGGCAGATGCTGATGACATGTCCTTCATAGGAGTCTTAAGAGTACAAAGTCCACAGCCGTGTCAGAAGCAGCGGTTGTGTTTTGGTAACTAAAAAACAAGTTTTTGGGATATTACTCGATAACTGGTAAAGATTTTTGAAAACCGGAAATGGCACTTCTAGATAAATACCTAGAGAATATTCTGTTAAAATGTAAGCAATTTACTGCGTTTATTAATTATTTAGATTTCGCCTTATACCGGATTTCACGTGTAGAAGCACGGCAATTTTAAACCCTTGTATCTTAGCGTTGAAAATTTTCTTGATATCTCTATCAATTTCTATTCGAGATAAGGATCGCAGGAATATATCGTAAAAATTTAAGCCATTTGCTGTGCATAGCCACCTTGGAATTCTCGGCTGGGTTTTGGTTCGCTAGTGACGGCGAAAACAGAGTAAAAGAACTCTTTTTGTAGAGTTTCCTGAAGAGCTACAAATGAACTAATCGTGCCTCCGTAAGTCCCATCAAGCCCACCGTAGATCACAGCAAATGCAACAAGAACCAAACGTTTTTGCCCATTTGCCTTAGCAGGAGAAAGTCTGCAGTGTTCATTCTTTGACTCCGTACCGTACAATAATGGCATGCATACCAACTAACTTGAAGAAGACGATCTATTGACAAATAGTCAGCAGTAATGCAGGAAATATCCTTTTTGTGAAACACAACTAGGCATTTATTCATACAAAGTAATGAGTACTATCGACAGGAGATCCAAAATTGATTCCATATGTCTATATTTCCAGAAGGCTTTTGACACCGTTCCTCAAAAGCGACCTTCAATAAAATTGCTTGTCTACGAAGTTATCAGTTGTGCGACTGGATTCGTGATTTCCTATCAGAAAGGTCACAGCTCGTAGTTAACGGCAGGAAGCCATCGAATAAAACAGAGGTGATATCTTGTGTTCCCCAAAGAACTGTTATAGGCCCTCTGCTGCTTCTAATCTATATAAATGATTTAGGAACAATCGGAGCAGCCCTCTTTACGATGTTTGCAGATGATGCTGGCATTTACCGTCACGTAAAGTCATCGGAAGATCAAAACTATTTGCAAAATGTTTTAGAGTATGGTGCGAAAAGTGCCAGTTGACTCTAAGTAATGAAAAGTGTGAAGCCATTCACAGAGTTCTAAAAGGAAACTGCTAAATGTCGGTTACACGATAAATCACTCAAATCTAAATTCTGTCGGTTCAACTAAATACCTATGGATTACAATTACGAATAACTTAAATTGGAACGACCTCGTAGGTATTACTGTGGGGAAAGCAAAGCGAAAACTGTGTTTTATTGGCAGAACACTTAGAAGATGCAGCAAATCCACTGAAGAGGCTGCCTACCCTACGCTTGTCCGCCCTCTTCTGCACTATTGCTGTGCGATATTGGATCCGCATCAGACTGGATTGACGGAAGACGTCACAAAAATTCGAAGAAGGGCATGTCGTTTTGTATGACCTCGGAATAGGGGAGAGTGTGTCATGGGTATGATATGCGAGTTGAGATGGCAATCTTTAGAACAAAGGCGTTTTTCTTTGCGGCAGGATCTTTTCGCAAAATTTCAATCGCCAATTTTTTCCTCCGATTGCCAAAATATTTTATTGGCCCCCACCTACATGGGCAAAAATAATTATCGTAATAAAACAAGAGAAATCAGAGCTCGCACGGAAATACGAGGGTTGGAACTTTAATAGTGTCAGCTATTTATCTACAGCTCGTGCAAAATAGATACGTGTTTCAGAGTTTTACTGACCTTCAAAGTAGTCACCAGCATTGTGTATAATCTGTTGCCAGCGATGTGGAAGTCTTAGGACGCTCTTAGCAGTGCCAGTTGTGTTGACAGTTCGAGCGGCGCGAGCTGTTGCCCGACGAATTTGTAGCAGCTCTGAAGCGAATGCCGTGAAGTGTTTCCTTCAGTTTAGAAATTGACTTGAACTTACGAGGGCTTAAGGTAGGCGAGTGCAGTAGGTGGTACAGCACTTAGCAGCCCCATCAGTCAGACGAATCAGTAACAGCTTGCACTGTACGTGCTTGAGCATTGTCCTGCAAAATTATGGTCAGGTCCTGCAGAAAGTTCATCAATTCGGTCTGTATGCTGTTCGTTTTTGGAACACAACCTACGACCAGCTTAGAGACAGAACTGATGACACTTTCTGCAGGACCTGACCATAATTTTGTTGGACAATGCTCAAGCGCGTACAGTGCAAGCTGTTACTGATTTTTTGACTGAGTGACTCCCCTGATTTAAGCCCTCGTGAGTTCAACTAGATTTCTAAACTGAAGGAAACACTTCACAGAATTCGCTTTAGAACTGCCACAAATTCGTGGGGCAATAGACCGCGCCGCTTGAACTGTCAACACAACTGGCACTGCTAAGAGTATCCTACGACTTCCACATCGGTGGCAACGGGTTATACATAATGCTGGTGACTACTTTGAAGATCAGTAATACTTTGAAACAAGTATTTATTTTGTACGAGCTGTAAATTAATAGTTTCACTATTAAAGTTCCAACCCTCGTATTTAAGTCTTTCTTTACCCTGCGCTCTGCTCGAGAGTGAAACAGTAGAGGAATAGATTCAGGATGCTTTCCAGAATGAAAATTTTCCCTCTGCAGTGGAGTGTGCGCTGATACGAAACTTCCTGGCAAGACTGAAACTGTGTGCCGAACCGAGACTCGAATTCGGGACCTTTGGACTTGGCAGGCAACTGCTCTACCGAGTGAGCTACTCAAACACCGTCGCACAGCTTTATTGACGGAAATAAAGCTGTGGGGAGGGGTCGTGAGTCGTCATTGGGTCCCAGGCACTTAATTAATTGCAGACTAGTGATGTAGATGCAGACGATGCGGAATTGACCACTAGACGCCACCAGAGGCGGACCCGCCTGTATGAAAGGAGATGGGTAGTATTATGTTGACAGTACTGAAGCAGCAACAGCATAGTGGATCGGTCGGAAGAGCTCAGTGAGTTCGAACGTGGACTTGCATGCCACGTAAATAACAAATCTATCAGGGACATTTGAACCCTTACATAGTTGCCAAAGTCCACTGCTGGTGATGTGATTGTGATGTGGAAACTCGTAGAAATAACCACGGCTAAAGCAGAACCAAGAAGACCACATTTACTGACGGACAGGAACTGTCGACCATTGTGGAGGGTGGTTGCAAAAAATCGCGGGTGAACAGCGGGCTTTCGAAAATGAAAAGTGATGAAATGGTGTTGTTGGGCCTCAACTACGCACCCACAGACTCAAAGTTGAAATATTAAAAGTTTTGGCTGGTTTCGTTGTCTAGGGGCTGCAATACTTAGTTGCCGCATTACAAGTCGAATACTGCTGAGTCAACAGTATACAATACTAATATAAACATGGATCGAGTGGTCAAAGGTTCCTATCACTCGGCAATTGCGAATGTAACGTAAAAATTTATAAATGAAAGATTGCAGTTAAGTAAAATCTGCAGGTACTATCTTAACGACATTAAATGATGAGTACGATAGTAGAAGTACTTTTGAGAATGTGGTATATTTCTGCTAAACACTTATTGGTGTCGATGGTCCAGCAATCAAATAAAATATAAGTTGAATAACAGGGAAATAACAGATTCCTTCTGCACGTAATTAGTTATGAACAACAACATAGCTCGCGAGATATTCCCTTCTAAACGCACACTACGTCTTCACTGTAGAAGCCACGGAAATCTCACAAGTGCACAAGTCAGCACTCCAAAGTATTTTTATTGCCGCGACCACGAGCAAACCGCTGCACACTCTGCGGGTGCCTCTCGCCTCGCGCCCCGCACTTGCCGTGTCCTGTGCGACTGTCCCTCGCGCCGCCCTATTCCGCACTCCCCCGTGTCCTCTCCCGTACCCCCTCACTTCCATACAGTCTCCCCACGTGTCCTATCGCTGAGACTGGCTAGAGTAGTCCCGCCCTGTCTTCAAGCCAACGCACACGCACAAACATATTGAAACACATTCGAACTAGTGGATTTACATTTAAATAACTTGAAATTAAATAAATATCGCTACAGCTGGACCATAAACACACTCTAACACACATTATTAAATACATAAACAAATTAAATAAACATATATCAAAGGAACAGCAACAAAAGGTAGGCCAGTAGCCTAATGTCTCTGTGCTTTCTAAAACACAGTAAATAATTGACCAATTTCTTCATGAATTGCATGTATCGGGTATAAACAAAGACATAGATGAATAAATATATTTATAAGCATGCTGCCACCGTTTTTTCGTGTCACTGTAGAGTACTTATGGCCTGACGTGATTAATAGTAATCGGCCACTTTGACCTCCCCATAACTCATGTACTATTGAAGTTACATGCCTGTAACTCATACCAATTTGGGTTTACACTAATAGCTTTCTAAAGACACTTCCATCGAGAAAATCGGATGAACTGTTTAGATTTTGGAAGTTCGTTGCTGCGTGTTACTTGTATAATTTACAGTCAGATAATAAACTTTAAACTAATAAAGATATTGAAAATCTGATTACACCATCAGAATCATCGTGCAAATAATCGTAACATACATGTTTCTTTTTTACGGTATCATGATTCCTCTGGCTATTATTAAGTTCTGTACGAACTGTGAAATGTCTGCAATGATGGTTTCACAAAGTCCGCCATCTTTGGCACTCCCGGCATGTCTCCTTCATCGACATAGCGTCACCGTGGAATTCGCAGCCATGCTGTTGCTGGACGCTGGCTAACATTCTGCACCACGTGGCCGCCAACGGGCTGCGGCCCGCCGAGAGGCCCCAGCCAACTCCCAACTTAGAATATTTTCAGGGCGCCACAACTCGCCGTTACCTCACATGCGATATGAAGCCACACATTTGTGTAGTCGATGCGACGCTTGAAGTGGTGTAAAGAGTGACACCACTGGACAGTTGATGACTGGAAACGATTGATCTGGAGTGATGACTCACGCACTGCCTTGTAGCAATCCAGTGAAGGGTTTTGTGTTTGGTGAACATCAGGAGAACGTTGCCTGCCATCATGTTTGATGCGATTAGTGCAGTACAGAGGAGATGATGTTACGATATGACGGCGCTTTTCGTGGTTAAGGTGTGGTCCCCTTCAGAGAACGCTAAACGCTGTAGGGTATGAACAGACTATACAGCATTGCATACTGCGTAGGGTAGAGGAACAATCGGAGTCGACGACGGTTTGCACCCTCACAATGCAGCAGCTACGAGGCAATGGTTTGTGGTCAATAATAACGCTGCATTGGGCTGTCCTGAGCACAATCCCAAGCTGAATCCGATGGAACTCCTTTGGAACGAGTTAGAACGTCGTCTTCGCTCCAGACCCCACGCCCAACATCACTATGTTCTCTGGTTTCGCGACTTGAGGGAGACTGGGCTGACATTTCTTCACAGACAGACATCTCGTTGAAAGTGTCCCCAGTAGAGTTCAAACCGTCATAAAGGCGAAGGCTGCGTTCATACATGCGTCATATTAATGTCCACTGATAGGTGATCGGATACTTTTGATCAGATAGTGTAGTTTGCGCTTTCCTGTCGCCCAGTACAGGTTACAAGGATTTGATTTTGTTTCGCAGTGAGACTTCCAGTATTTCTCCAGAAGTCACAGCTATATACGTTACCTACCATATTCCCCGTCTCTTGATTTATATCTGCCAGTACTTATTAAAGACCTTTGCGTTAGAATGTTGTAGTGTACTCCAAATATTAAACACAGAAGCCAAGCTTATACGGAAATAATTTATGGGTCTTATGTTACGGTTGAGTAGTAAATGAGCTGGTGTGTGTGTTAAATTTGTGAAGTGCTTTGTCGGAAAAGACCATACCAAGTGACTTTAACAATACCAAAAGGGGAAGAGTGTGCAAAGGAACTTGCAGAGAAGGAAATACACCTCAAAAAGCACTCAAGAATTATATCTGCGGATCGAGGAAACTGACCGAGAAGAGTGTAAAACCAAAAGAGCCCTCACGGTTAAAGGGACCCGAGCCGAGGACTGTAGGTATTAGGAATCCCTTATTGAAAAGATAGAAGAAAACTTCCACACAAATGAAACAAGAGAGTAATATAGAAACATCAAGGAGTTGCAAGTCAATGTCGTGTTTTTCACGAATGGATGGTAAACCGCCGACCTTGAACGTAGAAAACTGTAAGATCCGTGCAGACTATTCCGAGAAGCAATTAAATTGAAAAAAATAGGAGTGCCACTGAGGACATCCCGCCAAATAGAAAATAAAACGCTACAGTGCCAGAATTAAAAATAACAAGACACTCTGACTCGCATAACGCTTGGAAATACGGCCATGAAGACTGACTGCCGGCCGGTGAGGCCGGAAGGTTCTAGGCGCTTTAGTCTGGAACCGCGCGACGGCTACGCTCGCAGGTTCGAATCCTACCTTTGGCATGGATGTGTCTGATGTCCTTAGGTTAGTTAGGTTTAGGTAGTTCTAAGTTCTAGCGGACTGATGACGTCAGATGTTGAGTCCTATAGTGCTCAGAGCCATTTGAGCCATTTGAAGACTGACTGACTTGCTGTAAAAACAAGCAGTAGAAACTTGAGCGCAAAAACACTATCCACAGATGGGAAAATGGCTGTGATCTCTCCACTCCGCAAGAAAGGCACCATGAAGAATGTCAATACTTACACCAGATCTCCCTCTTATCGGTGACCTACAGAAATCTATCATTCTGGAGAGATTAAAAGCCCAAGTCGAGCATGAAATAGACGAATACTAAGGGGACTTTAGCAACCGTCGTTGAATATCCGAACAGTTCCATAACCTCTCAGCAATGACATACTGCATGCTGAGGTTAAAATAGTATGTACGCTTTAAGAAAGCTTAGGACTCCACAGACTGTAATGACTTGTTTAACATCCTTGACAAATTCGCCACTGACCTGCTGGCCATTGGCCGAGCCACAATGACGAACGACAAATCCAAGGTGAAGTTTCTAGGGTGTCTCTCGCATTCCTTCGTGGTCAAAACAAGCGTACTTCAATATTATGGTCACCCAATGTTGCTTTTCAGTTGCGTTCTCGAGAAGATAAGAACTACGAAAAACGGCTACGTCCCACTGAGAACGAGAATCGAATTTAAAAGGATCGCGACAGACACTCTAACATTTGCCGACGAGATCGGCATTCCCTCAAACGACATAGAAAACGCTAGGTACCAAATCAGCCTGCCAAGCGAAATCATGAACCAAACTGGCCTACAGGTATCCTTCGAGAAAAAAGAAATAATGACTAGCAAGCAAGACGCCCCACCAATGACCTTTTTTTTTAACTTTGTGTTCTGCCTTACGGCAGGTCTTGTCATGGGGGAAGCCTCGCCAGAGAGGTCCACCGCATGGGCGTCTAGGGAAGTAATTCCAGTGGTGGTTTCCCGTTGCCTTCCAATAATGATGATGAAATGATAACGAGGACAACACAACACCCAGTCCCTGAGCTGAGAAAATCTCCGACCCAGCCGGGAATCGAACCCGGGCCGCTTGGCGTGACAGACTGCCGCGCTGACCACTCAGCTATCGGGGCAGACTGATAAAATAAAGAGACATAAAAACAAATATCTAGAAGAAGACGCTATGAAAAATACACTAAGATGACGAAAGTCATGGGATACCTCCTAATATCGTGTCGGAGCTCCTTTTGCCCATTGTAGTGCAACAACTCGACGTGACATGGACTCAACAAGTCATTGGAAGTCCCCTACAGAAATCTTGAACCATACTGCCTTTATAGCCGTTCATAACTGCGAAAGTGTTGTCAGTGCAGGGTTTTGTGTACGAACTGGCCTCTCGATTATCTCCCATAAATATTCGAAGGGATTCATGTTGTAAGTAGGCTGTTCAGGTTTTTATATTGGTAACGCCACGTAGCGCTCTGTATGAAAATTACTGGCTGTGCTGTGTGCAGTCTGTGGCTAGTTTGCATTGTTGTCTGCCATTGTAGTGTTGGGCAGCTGGATGTGAAAAGCGCGTAGCGTTGCGCAGTTGGAGGCGGGCCTCCAGCAGTGGTGGATGTGGGGAAGTGAGATGGCGGATTTTTGAGAATGGATAATCTGGAAGTGTGTCCATCACAAACAGTACATTTGTACGAATGAATGTCATGAACTGCTATATATATTATGACTATTAAGGTAAATACAGTGTTTGTTCTCTATTAAAATCTTTCATTTGCTAACTATGCCTATCAGTAGTTAGTGCCTTCCGTAGTTTGAAACTTTTATTTAGCTGGCAGTAGTGGCGCTAGCTGTATTGCAGTAGTTCGAGTAATGAAGATTTTTGTGAGGTAAGTGATTTGTGAAAGGTATAGGTTAATGTTAGTGAGGGCCATTCTTTTGTAGGGATTTTTGAAAGTCAGATTGCGTTGCGCTAAAAATATTGTGTGTCAGTTTAAGCTCAGTCCTGTACAATTTTTCAAAGGGGACGTTTCAATGTCAAGCGATCTGCGTGGCCAAATCATTCGCTCGAAGTCTCCAGGATGTTCTTCAAACCAGTCGCGAACAACTCTCGCCCAGTGACAAGGCGCATTTTCATCCATAAATTTTGCGTCGTTGTTTGGAACGTGAAGCCCATAAATGTCTGCAAGTGGTCTCCAGGTAGCCGAACATAACCATTTCCAGACGATGATCGGTTCAGTTGGACCAGAGGACCCAGTCCATTCCTTGTAAATACAGCGTACGCCATTATTTAGCCAGTACCAGGTTGCACTGAGCCTCGTTGAAAAGTTGGATTCATGGCTTCCTGGGGTCTGCGCCACTTTCGAAACCATCGATCAGATCTCACCAACTGAAATCTGGACTTACCTGATCAGGTCACTGTTTTCTAGTCGTCTAGGGTCCAACCGATATAGCAGTGAGCCCGGGAGAAGCGCTGCAGGCGATGTCGCGCTGGTAGCAAAGCCACTCGCGTCGGATATCTTCTATGACAGCCGGTTGACGCCAAATCTCGCATCACTGTCCTGTTGTTGTTGTTGTTATTGTGGTCTTCAGTCCTGAGACTGGTTTGAAGCAGCTATCCATGCTACTCTATCCTGTGCAAGCTTCTTCATCTCCCAGTACCTACTGCAACCTACATCCTTCTGTATCTGTTTAGTGTATTCATCTCTTGGTCTCCCCCTACGATTTTTACCCTCCACGCTGCCCTCCAATACCAAATTGGTGATCCCTTGATCCCTCAGAACATGTCCTACCAACCGATCCCTTCTTCTAGTCAAGTTGTGCCACAAACTCCTCTTCTCCTCAGTTCTGTTCAATACCTCCTCATTAGTTATGTGATATACCCATCTAATCTTCAGCATTCTTCTGTAGCATCACATTTCGAAAGCTTCTATTCTCTTCTTGTCCAAACTATTTATCGTCCATGTTTCACTTCCATACATGGCTACACTCCATACAAATACTTTCAGAAACGACTTCCTGACACTTAAATCTATACTCGATGTTAACAAATTTCTCTTCTTCAGAAACGCTTTCCTTGTCATTGCCAGTCTACATTTTATATCCTCTCTACTTCGACCATCATCAGTTATTTTCCTCCCCAAATAGCAAAACTCTTTTACTATTTTAAGTGTCTAATTTCCTAATCGAATTCGCTCAGCATCACCCGACATAATTCGACTACATTCCATTATCCTCGTTTTGCTTTTGTTGATGTTCATCTTATATCCTCCTTTCAAGAAACTATCCATTCCGTTCAACTGCTCTTCTAAGTCCTTTGCTGTCTCTGACAGAATTACAATGTCATCGGCGATCCTCAAAGTTTTTATTTCTTCTCCATGGATTTTAATACCTACTACTAATTTTTCGTTTGTTTCCTTTACTGCTTGCTCAATATACAGATTGAATAATATAGGGGAGAGGCTGCAACCCTGTCTCACTCCCTTCCCAACCACTGCTTCCCTTTCATGCCTCTCGGCTCGTATAACTGCCATCTGCTTTCTGTACAAGTTGTAAATAGCCTTTGGCTCCCTGTATTTTACCCCTGCCACCTTCAGAATTTGAAAGAGAGTATTCCAGTCAACATTGTCAAAAGCTTTCTCTAAGTCTACAAATGCTAGAAACGTAGGATTCCCTTTCCTTCATCTTTCTTCTAAGATAAGCCGTAGAGTCAGTATAGCCTCACGTGTTCCAATATTTCTAAGGAATCCAAACTGATCTTCCCCGAGGTCAGCTTCTACCAGTTTTTGCATTCGTCTGTAAAGAATTCGCGTTAGTGTTTTGCATCCGTGACTTATTATCTGATTGTTCGGTAATTTTCACATCTGTCAGCACTTGCTTTCTTTGGGATTGGAATTATTATATTCTTCTTGAAGTCTGAGGGTATTTCGCCTATCTCATACATCTTGCTCACCAGACGGTAGAGTTTTGTCAGGACTGGCTCTCCCAAGGCCGTCAGTAGTTCTGATGGAATTTTGTCTATTCCCGGTGCCTTGTTTCGACTCAGGTCTTCCAGTGCTATATCAAACTCTTCACGCAGTATCGTATCTCCCATTTCATCTTCATTTACATCCTCTTACACTTCCATAATATTGTCCTCAAGTACATCGCCCTTGTATAGACCCTCTATATACTCCTTCGACCTTTGTGCTTTCCCTTCTTTGCTTAGAGCTGGGTTTCCGTCTGAGCTCTTGATATTCATACTGGTGGCTCTCTTTTCTCCAAAGGTCTCTTTAATTTTCCTGTCCTAACGAATACAGTAGTCGTACATTCCACATTGATTTCTGCGGTTATTACTCGCAGTGTTACATGTCTATTAGCACTGACAAATACGTAGTCGCCGCTGCTCTCCGTCGTTAAGTGAAGGCCTTCGGCCACTGCGTTGCCCATGGTGGGAGTTAAGGCCTGAAATTTGATATTCGCGGCGGACTCTTGACACTGTGGATCTCGCGATGTTGAATTCCCTAACGATTTCTGAAATGGAAATTCCCATACGTCTAGCTCCAACTATCATTCCGCATTCACAGTTCTATTAATTCCCGTCGTGCTCTATAATTATGTTGGATACCTTTTTTACATGAATCACATGAGTACAAATGGCAGCTCGGTGAATGTGCTGTCCTTTTATATCTCGTGTATGCCAATGACCATCAACTTCCATCTGTAATGTGCATATCGCCATCCCATGCTTTTTGTCACTTCAGTGCAGTTTGGACAAAAAACACTTAAAATAGCATATAAAACATGACGAACAATCTACAAATGCCTTTTCCAAAATTACGTACGTCTTCATATAATAATCCTGCAAGCAGGCGTTTTATATGATGCGGAAGCTATGGGTATGTTCTAAGGTGGCAATAAAGGATTCGTCGGAGAGGTAGAAAAGAAAGAAGAATTCTGAAATCCAGTTTCGTGAAAAGCATTCATAAAAAAATAAATCTAGCAAACAAGCTTTCAGTAGAGACGAACGAAATCGCAGATAGTAACCGCAGGAGTACGGCACGCCTTTAGAGTCACAGCAGACTTGTTACTCGTATTTGACTTTTTAGACGGAGAAACCAAAACGGTAATGCCCTGTCTTACAAACCTTCATACACTTTCGACAGATATCACGTCCATTGAAACACAGTGACACATGGGAAGGACAGCCAAAAGCAAGAGGCTTTGTCCCACTGGACGCAGTATTCCACAAAAACAAACTAATAGAAAATGAAGGAATGTTGGCCACTAAGGAAAGTGAAGTCCTATGTCAAGTTCACTAAGGCTTAGCGTGATCCGAGGTGATCCCAACGAAACTTCCTGTTCAACTTTCTTTCTTTCTTGAAGATGGTTTCAAACTCTGAAAATTACAGGACCTGACGGCTGCTTGTGATGTTATCAATCACCGCCATCGCCACGGAAGATCTACGAGATAACTAAAGATTACGGTTTCACCAAACTTATTCATAGTTTATTCCAAAATAGATTTTATGTGGGGTTTCGGGGTCATCGTAGTTGAAGGAGATGTCAAAGAAACGACTTACCACAAGGAAAGTTCATCAATGGTTCAAACAATGGTTCAAATGGCTCTGAGCACTATGGGACGTAACATCTATGGTCATCAGTCCCCTAGAACTTAGAACTACTTAAACCTAACTAACCTAAGGACAGCACACAACACCCAGCCATCACGAGGCAGAGAAAATCCCTGACCCCGCCGGGAATCGAACCCGGGAACCCGGGCGTGGGAAGCGAGAACGCTACCGCACGACCACGAGATGCGGGCAAAGTTCATCAATGTTGTTTAACATTTACACCAATGACCATCAACTTCCAGCGAAAACAAGGAGTTTCCTTTACGCTGACGAACTGGCATTAACGAGATCTTGAAGCCCATCAAACACATGCATTAAGAGCGTTGCGTATCTTCTACTCTAACAATCGACGTCGTCCAAACCCAGCTAACACCCATCTCTGTGCGTTTCATTGGATCGTACTCTGACGTACAAGCAGCGTTGAAAGAATACGAGAATGAAGATGGAAGTCAGAAACAACGTCCTTCGCAAGGTCACTGGTAGTACGTGAGGTTCTTGAACACAAACTCTGAGGACGACGGCTGTGGCAACATGTTACAGTGCTGCGGAGTATTCATGGCCATTGTGGTACGAGTATACAAACGCAAATATAGTTCACAAGGCACTAAACGAAGCATGTATTCTTATTTTCTTATTCAGGTTCTCTGAAACCTACGACACTCGTAAATCTCTACCATCTCGCAATCACAGCGCCAGCAGATAGTTGTGGTGAAGTAATTGTCCACGGGGAAAGAACGGATCAGGCTCAGCAGAAAACCCATGTGCACGTTCGAAGAGCCCCAAGTTTGAGGCCCAGAAAAATTTTCCTCAGGACCACTTCAGGAAGCAATTGTAGATTTCTCGGCTTAAGAATAACTCTACTTGCCCTCTCCCTTCGCATACTGTCCCACTTGGGCATGAAGAGAATTGAATGGTGAGGAGTTTACTCACCCGTCATCGTTCTGGAGTTGGAAGATCTAGATGTAACTTCCAGAAATGGCATTCCACGTGGGTACCCTCCTAATACACAGAGTACTTACTGGACTTTCAAATGTGTCCTCCATCTGCTGCTTGTGACTCCGAGGACAAATGCAGCTGCAGAATTTTGGTGACGGTTCAAATGGCTCTAAGCACTATGGGACTTAACATCTGAGATCATCAGTGCCTTAGAACTACTTCAACCTAACTAACCTAAGGACATCACACACATCCATGCCAAAGGCAGGATTCGAACCTGCGACCGTAGCAGCATCGCGGTTCCGGACTGAAGCGCCTAGAACCGCTCGGCCACAGAGGTCGGCAGAATTTTGGTGAAGAGGAGTGTAATTTGACTGTTCTTTCTTTCATATGTTTTCATTCGTAATAACCATATATTGTATTTGTTTCTGACTCAAATCGAAAATGTCTTTCTCTTTATTCGCACTGCAACTGGGAGGAGTCTGTTACAATTATAACTAGCTGATGGCTCAACCTGTCCGAAAGCTCTTAGGATTAAGGCTCATCGGAACGGCATCAGCACAACATACTTCTGCTTTGTGTTGCTTAAAGGCAATAAATTAATCATTAATGACTAAAAAAACTTATTTTCATTCTACTTTTAATTGCCGATTTACATAAGGCAAGAAAATGAGCAACTCTTTCTTGAATAACCGAGTTGTGTCCATAAATGTGATGAGAGACGCCATTACTCTAACGTAAGGCTTGTCTGTCATCTGTGAAATTAAAAGTGCTGTAGAGCGAGGCAGGAATTGTTTGATGTCATCTGAACAGAGTACTTAAAGAAATGCACAGCCTTTCGTGTACTATATAGTTGTGTTACACGTTAACAGCTCTCATGACGAGCAGCACATGACGCAGAATGTAAAGCCAGCATCCGCGTGTGCGAACAATTTGTGTCATAACTTTGAACGGTTTCCTGTCATTGTGGTTGGTATCGCTGATGACAAAACAGCATGTTGCACATGAGATGCCAATAAATGTCGCCCACACTTTCCATGGGCGGGGTTCCGAGTTGAAGCTTTGCACAAAATTCGCTCCAGCAGGCAGAAAAATTTCGTTATTGAGAATTCCTGCAGCAAATACATTTAATGGCAATGCGTTTGCCCCTTACGTGGTTTCTAATTTGAAAACAACAGCAGTACTTATTACTTACTAGGAATAAAGTCAGAAAACGGATCAAAATATTTCGCCCATCAATCATTGATCAATCTAGCAACTGTCCTCTTTCAGCTTCAGTAATTCAAACTGCACGTGCAATTCTGATCGCAATTTCTTGAATTAACTACTACATCTACTCCTGTTTATATCATTAAGTGAATCTACTATATCTGTTCAGCTCGCAGTTTTGAGTACTTCTGTTGGAAGACAGGATGAACACAGCTCGTATTGACATATCAGGCTTTGTACTAGTTGATTGAGTTATTTGATATCAGGCACGCTAAATACTTATACTCCCGTGGATATCATTGAATAAATCCAATGTGCACAGGCAGTCTTCACTTTTCCCTAAAAGTACTGACTACCTATCTTAAATAGAAATAAAGGCAAGAGGATATTTTCACTGGTATTCTTAACCGTCGTCCTTCCTAAGGTAATCTTACGTCGCAATGAACTGAAAGTTCTTCATTGAACAAAATAAACACTTATCTGGCACGGAAAATAATGGACCTGATATCGAAATTATTCCGAAGAATTCAGAAATTACTCGGGACCTTAACTGCAATCTTTGATCGGCTTGACGTAGTGTCTAAGGAACAGAAGGCAAAGTCTGAAAACAGGTAAACATGCCGACTAAAAACAAGTTAACGGATGCTCAACCTGCCTTGCGCAGAGAAATTTCCCAGTCGCGTGCGAAACTGACGAATGAAATTTCAGGGTCTCAAACTGCGTTGAGCAAGGATATCTCACAAATCTCATATCGCCTTAGGTAATGAGATACCCGAGTTTAAGTGGGCACATTAGCACTTGCCAGGAGCAATTTCACGCTTAACCACATAAGTAACCGAAATCTGCCAGAGCCAAGAAATCCTTTCCGAAACAGTTCTCAGACCACGTTACGAATATGTCTCTGGAACAAGACAAAATAATCAGTGAGCAATTTACCTTACAAAAGGATCAGTTATTTGCTGAATTGCTGGCTTGAACAACTGCTAAAAATACTCAAGTGTAAGAAGCAAAATAATATGACTGTTTTTATTTATCCGTACTGCCATAATAAAATGTACACCCATCCAACGATATGTATGAAAACTTCCTGTCAGTTGTCAAAACAGAAGTTTGTTGAGGGAAGAAACTCATTCCCTTTTATCATTCTCGTTTCCCGGTCTCGTAATGCACCCATATATACGAATAACTGCTAAATCTTGTACTTTGTATTGTTCTGAATAATCATTTGGCGTATTTATCAAAAATGTCTCTCGTTAACGTAGTCACCTTAAATTCCTCGTTGATGTTTTTATGCTGTGTATTTTCTGTTTTTAGGGACCGTGTGTCAAGAAAGGTCACTTCGTTGCTCGGAAGCAATCAAACCGATCGCGGGTCACGTCTTGCTACTTAAGCATTGTATTCCTAACAGAACCAACATCTTTAAATACGAAGATCAGTTCAGTTTTGCTACGACTATTTAAGGTGTAAATTAAAGTAAGAATTTTCGCGGTCAGTCTGCTTATTGAACAATGGCACTTTCATCACTACCCACGGCCGAATACTCTCACCAGTCTATAAGAGATAGCGGTTTCGTTTTTCTTACAGGAATGCATGTTAATGCTCAGCGAGATAATTAATATTTTCAGACGTCTCGAAGTAAATCCAAAGCGTCATGCTACCGCTTCTGTGATGTGTCCTTCCGACGGCAAATCTTAACTTCATGCAATGCAAACTATTGAACAGATTCATTTAACAGTGTCAATTTCATACTTGTTCACTGCTTCCCTATGAAGGGTACCTTACAATAAGCTGACGTGAATAAGATATAAGAAGAAGTGCAAGCTGCAGTAGAAACTCTAGCATCAAACAAAGATAGCGTTAGCGGAGACCTGGCGAAGTGATTTCGCGAGATTTAACCAAACTAGGGACCGATTTTGCTCGTTAGCGAGCTACAAGTATCAGAGGACATCGAAAAAGTACAAAGAAGTGCAGCTCGTTTTACATTATTGTGAAACAGGGCAAAGAGTGTCACGGACATGAGCAGAAAAAACGAGTTGGGGTGGCAAATGGCAACGATTAATACAAAGGGGTATTTCGTTGTGGCATAATCTTTCCACTAAATTACATTCGCCTGCTTCCATTACAGAAACTGTAGCATATATTGTTGTCGCCGACATAGGGAGAAATAACCATCGTAATAAAATAAGAAAAATCAGAATTCGTACAGAAACATTTAAGTGTTCATTTTTCCCACCCGTTGTTAGAGAGTGAAACGGTAAAGTAGTAGTCTTAAGGTGGTCCGATGAATGCTCTGCTAAGCACTTACGTGTGTATTTCAGAGTAATCGTGTAGATTTTCGTGTAGATATACATCTGTAAACAAGGAGCCTACTGATCTGAAGGAAACACTCCAAGATAACCAGACGAGTATCTATGAATCTGCATGGATACAACCAAGAGCTCCGATGTCAGGAAGGGCGCAATGTGACCGGGCAGATCTTGACGTGAAGCCATCACCTCATACGCAAAGTATGCATGGGGCGATGACGAATTATGCTACAGTGATATTAGAAGAAAAACTGATTAAGCTTAGTGAATTCCGAGTCTTTACCAGATAAAAAGAGCATTCATAGGGTCTTATTGATATGAGCTTTTAGAGATTTACTTCTGAGCCGTGGTAAAAATTGCTGTTTTGAAGAGCGCGCCGCAGCGCGTAGTGTGAAGCAGTCGCCCTCCGTTTCTGGCGGCGGCGCCGCTGTGGCAATCGCAACTTTGGTGTCTCCCTCTGGTGGGAAACGGGAAAAATTGACTGTTCACGTGCATTTAAGGGGCGCTATGAGCTCAGCAGTCGATCAGTGAGTCAGTCGAAGTGAGTGTGAGCCGGGTCTGTGTGGGACAGACAGTGTCTGTCTGTCGTCCGGAGTGCTAGTATGTGTTAGGCCGCCAGTCTGCTCGGGATTGCTCAAACAATGGGCATTGGCGGTTGGATCGATTGGTTGATCGGTCGCGCACTGGGACACCAGATGACTAGTTCGCCTGGAGCGTCGGCGCATGTGAGGTCGCCACGTAAGTCTAGTGGGCCGCGCTGTATAGCGAGGTTGGTTGGTTGGTTTTGGGGAAGGAGACCAGACAGCGAGGTCATCGGTCTCATCGGATTAGGGAAGGACGGGGAAGGAAGTCGGCCGTGCCCTTTGAAAGGAACCATCCCGGCATTTGCCTGGAGCGATTTAGGGAAATCACGGAAAACCTAAATCAGGATGGCCGGACGCGGGATTGAACCGTCGTCCTCCCGAATGCGAGTCCAGTATAGCGAGGGGTAGTGGCTTCGCGGCCGACACGAGAGCAACAGGAGTCAACCCACGACGTCGGTCTGGCCGGTGCGAGCTGCGACGCCGTGAGACGGGAGATCGGCGCGCCTTCCTGCGTCCGTTGAAGCGGCCGGCAGCGGACGGTTCGGGAGAGCGTTTTGGGGGGTGCTGCGCCAGGTCTTCGCCAGACATCACACTTTTATTAGAAGTTAAGTGATTCGTGATCTGTCGTTTCATTTACTTGTTAAATTCTACTTGTTTTCTTGGTCAGTCTCTCGTTCCCAGCTTGCTCGTCTGTCTCTCGTCCGCATTTGTTAGGCAGTTAGTGTCTGTCCGTCGGTCTGCCGTACGTTAATAGCTGCCTCTGCCATGTTTATCGGATTCGGTGTTAACGAATTTATTGCTTAAGGTGTAAAGGCCGAATTCCTGAAATATGTTTTTATCTTGCCTATCATCTTGAGAGGAGGTATATGTGTAATGTAGAGCATGTTTGAGCATTTTATGTAAGACTGTATTTCATGGGTTTTTATTTAAATGGTCATTTTAGTATATAAAGTTGCCACTCTTTTACCGTAAGAGTTCTTTTAAAAACAAGTTGCACTTTCGGTGGCAAATAATTTTTAATATGAGTAATTTGTACCATTTCCATCCCTCATACGGGGTGCATAGTTTATGCATTTGTGTGAGTTGTTAAAATGTTTAGTTTAAAGTAATCTGGTGTGTTGCAGATTTGCACTAGTGTAGTCTTTCAGAGGTTGTTGTGAGCGGTCGTGACTACGGCCGTGTTAAAAGGGAGCGGCAAGGTTCTCAGCCCGAAAGCTGATATTGTCAAAAAGGAAAAATTTTGTTATTTCTGCATCAGAATAAATTGTAACTTGATATTTACAGGGTGCTTTCTGAGTATAATTTTAAATCTGTTTTAAAAAAAGGGGTTTTAAGAATAAAAGTTTCCATTTATTGAAAAAAAAATTTTTAATTTGTTTCATCAGTTGCCAATTGGCAACTACTTTCCACGCTCACATAGTGTGATTAAATGTGTTAATGTTCTTGATGAATCGCTAGTAAATAAAGTAAATTCTTTAAGAAAAGATTTTGAAAGTAAAGTCACAGTGCAACTTCCTCGTTAGTGAAACAAAATACAGAATACAAGCAATGTGAATAGAAACTTCCTGGCAGATTAAAACTGTGTGCCGGGCCGAGACTCGAACTCGGGACCTTTGCCTTTCGCGGGCAAGTGCTCTACCAACTGAACTACCCAAGCACGACTCACGCCTCGTCCTCACAGCTTTACTTCTGCCAGTATCTCGTCTCCTACCTTCCAAACTTTACAGAAGCTCTCCTGCGAACCTTGCAGAACTAGCACTCCTGAAATAAAGGATATTGCGGAGACATGGCTTAGCCACAGATACTGGCAGAAGTAAAGCTGTGAGGACGGGGCGTGAGTCGTGCTTGGGTAGCTCAGTTGGTAGAGCACTTGCCCGCGAAAGGCAAAGGTCCCGAGTTCGAATCTCGGCCCGGCACACAGTTTTAATCTGCCAGGAAGTTTCATATGAGCGCACACTCCGCTGCAGAGTGAAAATCTCATTCTGGAATGTGAGTAGATTCTTATATACGGAGACACTACTCTCTGGACAGTTGATGCTGCTGAGTACAGTGGCACATATGAAGAATTTGATTTGCTGGAAGAGTAGCTGAATAACCGTTGACAGTCCTCCCCACTCCTCGCCTCCTTCCCCCCACCTCCGCCGTAATGTCAGGGGGTGGGAGGATGAAAGGATTGATGAAGCAAAACAAACGAGTTGAGAGCCGGCAGAGCGCGCGGGCGTGGTACTCACGGATGAGGAACTGGTGCGCCAGGATCTGTATCCTGCTGACGACGGCCTCTGCGTGCAGCTGCAGCACCAGCTCCTGCGGGTAGGTGCAGGCCTGCGCGGACTGCCAGCCGCGCACCGTGGGCCCGTGCACGTTCAGCTCGGTGGCGCGGTGCTGCTCGTCCTCACCTGCGAACGCCGTCATCAGCCGCTCACTCTCCCTCCTGTGGCACACTTTTTTATGAAGCGTTTTTTTTTTCAAGTAAGTATCATTTTCAAACACGGCCGCTGCGTGGCTGCATTCCGCGATCTGTGCATGCGAGCTGAATACATCCATCTATTTAATTTATTTACTGGATCATTTGTGAAGCCTCTTGCCTTTTAGATACGAGGGCTGTTCAATAAACAATGAGCATAATTTCTGTACGGTCGTAATTCATAGTGCTAGAATTTATGTAATACTATAATTTTCTGCTAGCTTAGTGCTTAACAAACACGTTGTTGTTGTTGTTGTTGTGGTCTTCAGTCCTGAGACTGGTTTGATGCAGCTCTCCATGCTACTCTATCCTGTGCAAGCTTCTTCATCTCCCAGTACCTACTGCAACCTACATCCTTCTGAATCTGCTTAGTGTATTCATCTCTTGGTCTCCCTCTACGATTTTTACCCTCCACGCTGCCCTCCAATACTAAATTGGTGATCCCTTCATGCCTCAGAACATGTCCTACCAACCGATCCCTTCTTCTGGTCAAGTTGTGCCACAAACTTCCCTTCTCCCCAATCCTATTCAATACTACCTCATTAGTTATGTGATCTACCCATCTAATCTTCAGCATTCTTCTGTAGCACCACATTTCGAAAGCTTCTATTCTCTTCTTGTCCAAACTATTTACCGTCCATGTTTCACTTCCATACATGGCTACACTCCATACAAATACTTTCAGAAACGACTTCCTGACACTTAAATCTATACTCGATGTTAACAAATTTCTCTTCTTCAGAAACGCTTTCCTTGCCATTGCCAGTCTACATTTTATATCCTCCCTACTTCGACCATCATCAGTTATTTTCCTCCCCAAATAGCAAAACTCTTTTACTATTTTAAGTGTCTCATTTCCTAATCGAATTCCCTCAGCATCACCCGACTTAATTCGACTACATTCCATTATCCTCGTTTTGCTTTTGTTTATGTTCATCTTATATCCTCCCTTCAAGATATATAAACGTGTACTAGTTTAATTGTTGGCACTCGGCTGTCAGAAGCGGGCAAGCTGAGGCATCTTCACTACCGTCTAGGTAAAGGAAAAAACCAACTGGTTAAAATCGATACCAGAATTTTTGTTCTGAATAACCGGCATTTTTCGGTATTTATTTGGTCTCAGTTACGAGGGTAATCCCAAAAGTAAGGTCTCCTATTTTTTTATTACACTTCTGGCCATTAAAATTGCTACACCAATAAGAAATGCAGATGATAAACGGGTATTCATTGGACAAATTTATTATACTAGAACTGACATTTGATTACATTTTCCCGCAATTTGGGTGCATAAATACTAAGAAATCACTACCCAGAACAAACACCTCTGGCCGTAATAACAGCCTTGATACACCTGGGCATTGAGTCAAACAGAGCTTGGATGGCGTGTACAGGTACAGCTGCCCATGCAGCTTCAACGTGATACCACAGTTCATCAAGAGTAGTGACTGGCGTATTGTGACGAGCCAGTTGCTCGGCCACCATTCACCAGACGTTTTCAATTGGTGAGAGATCTGTAGAATGTGTTGACCAGGGCAGCAGTCGAACATTTTCTGTATCCAGAAAGGCCCGTACAGGATCTGCAACACGCGGTAGTGCATTATCCTGCTGAAATGTAGGGTTTCGCAGGGATCGAATGAAGGGTAGAGCCACGGGTCGTAACACATCTGAAATGTAACGTCCACTGTTCAAAGTGCCGTCAATGCGAACAAAAGGTGACCGAGACGTGTAACCAATGGCACCCCATACCATCACGTCGGGTGACACGCCAGAATGGCGATGGCGAATACACGCTTCCAATGTGCGTTCACCGCGATGTCGCCCAACACGGATGCGACCATCATGATGCTGTAAACAGAATCTGGGTTCATCCGAAAAAATGACGTTTTGCCATTCGTCGTTGAGTACACTATCGCAGGCGCTCCTGTCTGTGATGCAGCGTCAAGGGTGACTGCAGCCATGGTCTCCGAACTGATAGTCCGTGCTGCTGCAAACGTCGTCGAACTGTTCGTGCAGATGGTTGTTGTCTTGCAAACGTCCCCATCTGTCGAGTCAGGGATCGAGACGTAGCTGCACGATCCGTTGAGCCATGCGGATAAGATGCCGTCATCTCGACTGCCAGTGATACGAGGCCGTTGGGATCCAGCACGGCGTGCCGTATTACCCCCTGAACCAACCGATTCCATATTCTGCTAACAGTCATTGGATCTCGACCAAAGCGAGCAGCAATGTCGCGATACGATAAACCGTAATCGCGATAGGCTACAATCCGACCTATATCAAAAGCGGAAACGTGATGGTACGCATTTCCCCTCCTTACACGAGGCATCACAACAACGTTTCACCAGGCAACGCCGGTCAAGAGCTGCTTGTGTATGAGAAATCGGTTGGAAACTTTCCTCGTGTCAGCACGTTGTAGATGTCGCCACCGGCGCCAACCTTGTGTGAATGCTCTGAAAAGCTAATAATTTGCATATCACAGCATCTTCTTGCTGTCGGTTAAATTTCGCGTCTGTAGCACGTCATCTTCGTGGTGTAGCAATTTTAGTGGTCAGTAGAGTAGTACATAGACCTGTTTATTTCTACAATGGTTTACATCAGTTTACAGCTTGAACATTTAGCTATTTTTCGACATACCACTTCTGTCGATGCATTTTTGTAGACGCTGTGGCAGTTTTTGTATGCCCATGTCATACCAGCTCGCCGCTATGCTGTTCAGAAAATTATGAATCTCTTCTTCCACATCGTCGTCGGATGTGAATCGCTTTCTCGCCAAATGTTCTTTTAACTTCGGGAACAGGTGATAGTCACTGGGCGCCAAGTCAGGACTACGGGGTGGGTGGGTGATTATGTTCCACTGAAACTGTTGCAGGAGAGCAACGGTTTGCCGAGCGATGCGTGGGTGAGCGTTGTCATGGAGAATGTGTACGCCCTCGCTCAACATTCCTCTTCTCCGGTTCTGAATTACTCATTTGAGTTTTTTCAGAGTCTCACAGTACCTGTCAGCGTTAATTGTGGTCCCAGTGGGCATAAAGTCGACCAACAATACCCATTTCCGATCCCAAAAACCGGTTGTCATGACTTTACGGGCAGACTGTGTTTGTTTGAATTTCCGCGGCTTTGGCGAAGCAGGATGCCACCACTGGCGTGATTGTTGCTCGGTCTCAGGTGTAATGTGGTATGCCCAAGTTTCGTCACCCGTGACAATGGAGTCCAGAAAGTTGTCCTGTTCGGCTGCAAGGAGGTGAAGAAATGCGCGGGAAGCATCAACTCGTTGCCACATGTGGTCCTCAGTCAGCATGCGTGGCACCAATCTTGCCCACACCTTCCGGTAGTTCAAAGTTTCCGTTAAAATTCTGTGAGCGGCGCTTCGGGAAACCTCAGGAACCAACGTGCAGATATCATCCAGGGTAATGCGCCGACCTCCACGCATGCTTTGCTCAACTTTCAACTCTGTCGCCTCAGAAATTGACGGTCTCCCGCTCCTTTGTTCGTCGTGAATTTCGGTCCGACCAGCTCCAAACTCTCTACACCACTTGCGAACATTTTTGACATCCATACACGACTCACCATACAATTCCGTCAGTTGGCGATTGATTTCAATCGGCGCAATGCCCTTTGAGTTCAAAAACCGAATAAGTGCACGCAATTCGCACTTGGCGGTAACATCCAATTGGAGCTCCATTCTCAACGGCTGCCTCAGCACAGCGTGCGCGTGTTTTACCCACTGCGCGTAAAGCACTCTTCATAACAGTGTGACCAACTACCACGCAAACAGAGTTCTGTAATTATAAGAAAATAGAAGACCTTACTTTTGGGATTACTCTGATACGAGGGCTGTTCAGTAAACAATGATCATAATTTTTGTACGGTCGTAGTTCATAGCGCTGGAATTTATTTAATCTTATGATATTCTGCTAGCTTAGTGCTTAACGAATACGTGTACTAGTTTCATTGTTGGCACTTGGCTGTCAGAAGCGGGCAAGCTGAGACATGTTCAGTATCGTCTAGGTACGGGAAAAAACCAGCTGGTTAAAATCGATACCAGTATTTTAGTTCTGAATAACCGGCATTTTTCAGTACTTGTTTGGTCTCAGTTACAATAGGAGTTTTCCATTTTTTGCTAATAACCAGGCAAAAGACCGAAATATCAATTAGCCTTAGCAGCATTGCTAAAATTTTTCGTTTTAAAGTAAATCTTTTTTAAAAAATAGGAGCAATTTTTATTTGTAAAGTTTGCATTGCTTTCAAATAGTGTATTAGTATAGAAAATGAAAAAAGCGATCAGTGCTATTGTAAAAACCATGTCAACAGAAACAAGCAACAAACACATGGCGAAAAGATTGGTACATCACTGCTGAGGCAATAATATGCCAGTTGTCGAGCGTCGTTAAGGTACGCGTGTGTGTGCAGGGTGCAAGGCGTCTCCCGTATGATTTATACGGTATTTTCTCACTGTCGTCACCTTTGATTCATTGTACTGCGAATGGCACCTACCGTAGTACGGAAATATCTTTACGAAGTGACGTAGCAATGACAAATTGAAATTTGAACAATTCATTCACATTATACAATAAAAACAGAATGTAGCTGATCTGTTGCCTGTGTCTACATAAAGCCGTTATCTGTTTGTAGCCCTTGAAAACGCCCAAATTAACACGAAAAACCTCAACCTTAGTTTTCACCCCAAATAGTGGTATGATCCCTGATTACAAAACGGGTTTTGAGGAAAGTTTAAAAGAATTAGAATCAAAATGAGAATATTAGTGATTTTTTGTAGTATTTAACCACGTATCACTTATCGAGATAAGCAGTGAACGGTGGACGGACTAAGCTTTCTTTTATTTGCCTAATTAATTTAATATTTTCATTCTATGTATTTTGAAACCGAGTGAACTGAAATTTTTAAATTATTGTTCGATTTCTGCGTTTATTAAAGGAAATAATAGGAACAAAAAACTGAAAATTTGTTATTTCAGAAACCAGTTATTCTGAGCGGTTTTAACAGACAAGCTGAAATAGCGTCGAAAAAAAAAACGATATGACCGAAAACCGGTTGTTTTAGCGGAAATCGCCATCCTTAGCTATCGCCTACCGCAGAAATGGAGGTGACGGCCGATGAACAATACGCAGCTTTGAAACACTACTTTCGTCTCAACACCTCTCCAGCTGAGCTCCATGCCATGTTAATGGAGAGTCTGTTCTGTTCTGCTACACAGACCAAAAATGGTTTAAATTGTTTAAGAGGGGAGACAATCAATTTCAGAGTAAGGTGGACCCAACGTTCCATGTACTGCTTAGCAAACAGAGATTCGCTACAAATTCATACGTACCTAAAGCCTCACAGACAAATGAAAACTAAGCGAAGCCATAATTACACTACTGGCCATTAAAATTGCTACACCACGAAGATGACGTACTACAGACGCGATTTTAACCGACAGGAAGAAGATGCTGTGATACGCAAATGATTAGCTTTTCAGAGCATTCACACAAGGTTGGCGCCGGTGGCGACACCTACTACGTGTTGACATGAGGAAAGTTTCCAAACGATTTCTCATACACAAACAGCAGTTGACCGACGTTTCCTGGTGAAACGTGGTTGTGGTGCCTCGTGTAAGGAGGAGAAATGCGTACCATCACGTTTCCGACTTTGATAAAGGTCGGATTGTAGCCTATAGCGATTGCGGTTTATCGTATCGCGACATTGCTGTTCGCGTTGGTCGAGATCCAATGACTGTTAGCAGAATATGGAATCGGTGGTTTCGGGAGGGTAATACAGAACGCTGTGCTGGACCCCAACGACCTCGTATCACTAGCAGTGGAGATGACAGGCATCTTATCCGCATGGCTGTAACGGATCGTGCAGCCTCGTGTCGATCCCTGAGTCAACAGATGGGGACGTTTGCAAGACAACAACAATCTGCACGAACAATTCGGCGACGTTTGCAGCAGCATGGACTATCAGCCCGGAGACCATGGCTGCGGTTACCCCTGACGTTGCATCACAGACAGGAGCGCCTGCGGTGGTGTACTCAACGACGAACCTCGGTGCACGTATAGCAAAACGTCATTTTTTCGGATGAATCCAGGTTCTGTTTACAGCGTCATGATGGTCACATCCGTGTTTGCCGACATCGCGGTGAACGCACATTGGAAGCGTGTATTCGTCATCGCCATATTGGCGTATCACCCGGCGTGATGATATGGGGTGCCATCGGTTACACGTCTCGGTCACCTCTTGTTCGCATTGACGGCACTTTGAACAGTGGACGTTACATTTCAGATGTGTTACGACCCGTGGCTCTACCCTTTATTCGATCCCTGCGAAACCCTACATTTCAGCAGGATAATGCACGACCGTATGTTGCACGTCCTGTACGGGCCTTTCTGGATACAGAAAATGTTCGACTGCTGCCCTGGCCAGCAGATTCTTCAGATCTCTCACCAATTGAAAACGTCTGGTCAATGGTAGCCGAGCAACTGGCTCGTCACAATACTCCAGTCACTACTCTTGATGAACTGTGGTATCATGTTGAAGCTGCATGGGCAGCTGTGCCTATACACGCCATCCACGCTCTGTTTGACTCAATGTCCAGGCGTATCAAGGCCGTTATTACAGCCTGAGTGGTTGTTATGGGTACTGATTTCTCAGGATGTATGCACCGAAATTGCGGGAAAATGTAATCACATGTCAGTTCTAGTATAATATATTTGTCCAATGAATACCCGTTTATCATCTGCATTTCTTCTTGGTGTATCAATTTTAATGACCAGTAGTGTAGTTACGAAGGCTATGCTTGAAGCGTTTAGCGAGTTCGAAATTCTATCGACTTGACAGAAGACCCTAAGAAGTTTTGGTCGTATGTCAAATCAGTAAACGAATCGAATCCGGCTGCCCAAACACTCTGTGTCTATACTCGCATTAAGAAAGAGGATGACATAGAAAGACCGAAGTGCTAAACTTTTTTTTCCAAACCTGTTTCACAGAGAGAGATCGCATTTTAATTCCTCCTTTAAATCGTTGCACGAGTGGCAGGAGATTGATATCCAAATAAGTCAGCAAAAGACAGAAAAGCAACTGAAAGCGCTCATCAGAGGAAAGACCACTGGACGTGACGGAATACCAATTCGAATCTGTACAGAAATTAGCCCTCTTCGAGCAGCAGTGTACCGTATGTCTTTTGAGGAGCGAAGCATTTCTAATGATTGGAAAAAAAAACTCGCCATTCTCATTTTCAAGAAGGATCGTCGAAAAACGCATAAAACTATAGTCAGATGAAGAATATTGGAACATGATTAATGCTCACATGTTAGTATTTTATGATACTTGGGAGGATCGAAAATCTCCTCTGTAGCAATCAACATGAGCTCCGAAAACAATGATCGTTTGAAGCCCCGCTCGCTCTGTTCGTCCACAAGACCCAGAATGGAGAGGGTACAGGCGCCCAGGTAGATGCCATGTTCCTTGACTTCTGGGTGGCGTTCGATACAGATCCGCAACGCCAAACGGCGTCCACAGCGGTGAGGGGGGGGGGGGGGGGTTGCAGGAGGGGGTCGCCTCCTCTCTCCCCCCTCTTGCTCTCAGGGAAAGGAAAAAACATATTGTAGTCACGTGTTTTTCTTTCAATAATTAGTATACTTTTTTAATGGAGTATCAATACTATGGTCTAGTATTTTAGTAAGAGAACAAAGTTTTTAACATTGTCAGAACTGGAACTTTTTTATGGCTACTGCCTGCCAAGTCACCACTCGCCTTCCAAAATATTTAGTCCATGCCCTTCCACGACGTCTGCAAACTATCACATGGGCACCCTTGGCACTGCCACCTAGTTAACAAAATACGAGCGTACGGAATGTCACATCAGCTGCGTGACTGGATTGAAGAGCTTCTGACAGAAAACACAGAATCTCATTCCGAATAGAAAGAAATCCTCAAACATACAAGTAACTTCGGGCGTGCCACAAGGGAGTGTTACAGGACTATCACTTTTTACAATAACGTCGGAATTTCCATGAGGCTTTTCGCGGATGATGATGTTGCTGTATACAGAAAAGGCAACGCTAGAAAACTGTAGCTAAATGCAGAACGACCTGCACAGGATCGACGCTCCGTGTGGGGAGTGGCAACTGACTTTCAGCAAATTGTATGGTTACATGATCGCAGAACAATCACCGGAAGCAGTTACACCCATAAAATATCTAGTAATATACGTAAGGAGCGATTCAAAGTGGAACATTCAGGTAAAAGTAATCTCTGGTGAGGCAGACGTCGGACCGAGGTTCATTGGAAGAACCCTCATCAAATGTACTCCATCAGTAAAGGAAGTAGGTGACAAGACTCTCGTTCGACCAGTGCTTTAAAATTTTCGCGTTACTCTGGGACATGCACCAGGTAGGATTGGTATAGGAAATAGAGAATCTAAAGAGAAGCTGTACATTTTGTTATAGTTTCGTTTAGCATGCGCGAAAGCGTCAGTTGCAGTAGCAGACACTACAAGAAAGGCGTTATGCATCACGGTATGGTCTACTGTTAAGATTACGAGAGTTTACTTTCCAAGAAGAGTCCCCAATATAATGCTTTCTCCTAGGTACATCTCGGGAAAAGACCATGAAGATAAAGGGATTCGAACCCACACGGAGGCTTAGCAATAAAGGTTCTTTCCGTCAACCATACGTGACTGGAACAGGAAAGGGGAAGTGACAGTAGTGCACAAAATTCCTTCCGCCACACACCGCAACGTGGCTTGAGGAGCTTAGATGTAGATGCAAATGTACGGAAGAAAATATCAACACACCTACTGTTATAGTGAGAGAGGAGGTAACCTTGCGAACACTTTCAGAAATACCGCGTTGGTGATACACATGAGACATGTTCGTGGGCGGTGGGTTCCAGGACTGCTCATTTCCGAACAGAAGGACATTCGCGAGTAAGTCTTCATGGAGTTGATATTAGACGTAGATACGGAGTTTCTTCAAAGGTAATCATTGCTGATGAAACTTGGCTTCATCATTTTGATCCTGAGAGCAAAAGCAAGGTTCAGTGTGGAAATCTCCTACATCGCTAACCTCGAAAAGAGCAAATGTGGTTGCTTCTGCAGGGAAATTTATGGTCATCTCATTTTTTGATATTAATGGAATTGTTTATCATCATGTTGGAAAAATTGGAAATTTGTGGGAAGGTCTTATGGGACCAAACTGCTCAGGTCATCGTTCCCTAAGCTTACACACTACTTAATCTAACTTAAACTAACTTACGCTAAGGATGACACACACCCCCATGCCCGAGGGACGACTCAAACCTCCGACGGGGGAGCCGCGAGGACCGTGACAAAGCGCCGTAGACGGCGCGGCTACACCGCGCGGCTATCAGCATGTTGTACCTCCACAGAAATCGCTAACTGGACAATACTACAGGGATATCCTGAAAACTTTGCAAGTCCGTATCAGGCGCGAAACAGCACGTACCTGTGAAACCAGCTGGGTGCTGAACCACGATAATGCACAGCCGCATACTGCACATTTTGTTATCGAATATCTTTCACAAATCAGTGTGAAATACATCTATTATTATCCCTATAGTCCTGATTTAGCTCCTTGTCATTTTCTTCTGTTCCCTAATCCGAAGGTGCATCTTTCGTATGAGGCAATCAACAAGGTGGTCAAAATTTTGTATTCTCTCTTATAATTTACTGTACAGTATCATGCACTTGTTGAGTTTCTTAACAAAATGTAGAATGTTCAACCATCATCACACCCGACATTTGTTGACTAAATGTATACTGCCGAATATGTGGCCCTATTTCTTATGTGTTTCCGCTTTAAGAACGTTAATAATGATATACTGAGTTCTTTTAGCCAGAAAGTCTTCAGTCCAATTGTACACTTATTCAGACAGTCAACATGCACGTATTGTATTTACTGGGCGACAATACTCGATTTGTGTAGAAGGCTTTCTGTGCGTCAAAAAACGCTGCATCAGCCCGAGCTTCACCATTTACTGTCTTCTGCATCCCATGAGTGAGCAAAGTAAGCTGGGTTGTACGTGATCAGTACTTTAAGGAACCACGTTGATTACTACATTGTTGCTCGGTCTCTAGAAAAGTCATCATGCGCAAGCATAATGTATGTTCAATAACTGTGTAAGAAACTGACGTCAGTGAAATAAGGCACACGCCCAGAGCTGTAGACTGGAACGAGCTGCTCCTTTTTACAAACACATGGCAGGAGTCGTTGATCCAGTGACCTGTGTGCTATAAGAATGGCCGGATTCTCCGTATATTCAATACAGAATTAAATTCTTCATTTGTGTGGCCATATTGACCATAGTTGCTTTACAATATCTGGCGTATTTTTGTTCTGTCGTTCTAATTACAAGAAAATACGTGTTTTCTCACCAGCCGCGTTTCGCCTTATTGAAGTAAAGCATCATCAGAGGTCTGTAACTAAAGATATTTCCAGTTTGATTTGTTTTCTACCTCGAACAACAGTTCCTTAACAAACTGTTGGTTTCTACTTACTGTTGTTTCTCCTTGTTTTTTGGTCGGCATCAGGAAATGCTGTCTGCTAGCACGTCTTTGGTTACTTCCTTCGTTAGGTACTGATGTTTGTGCTCTAATTTTATACTGCTTTACATAACTATGCATTTTTACGTTTAACAAAGCACAGTTTCGTACACCACAGTTTAATATTAATTTGTATACTTCTGTGTGTGTGTGCGTTGTTTTGTGGGGTTGTCAACACTTCCACTAGTTCTTCTTTCATCTATCCATTTTTTTTTCATTCTCTGTAATTCATTATATGCGTGTTGTTCCGTGTGATGCAGGAGTAATGAAAAAATAGTGATGGCGTTTTCTTTTTGAGTAGTTGGAAGAGGAAGAAGTAAATTGTATATAGAAATTTTTTTGGGAAGCGAGGAGATGTACGTCTTTACTGATTCTTACGATATTCATATCTTTTTCGTTAGTGCTTGGTCTGTGGTATTTCTGTTGAAGATGGTCTCCAAATGTCAAATGATTTGTACCGTATTTCAGTGCTCTGATGTGTTCTTTATATTTTGTGTCAAATGTCCTGTCAGTCATTCCAGTGAATATTTTTGCTCAGTCTTTGCAACTGATAGATACCAGATTGTGTTTCTGTTATTAGTTGTTTGTTTGGTAAGCAATGTTTATGCTATGTTTTTTGAATATGTTGCCCATTTTATGTCTGAATTCCTTATGGTAGGTCATTGTATGCAATTTTCTTTGGTCGTGTAGAGTTTATGTGTTGACGTGGTTTGGTTAGTTTTCTTCATTATTCGTGTCTTTATTTTTCTGTTCAGTTTGTCCACCAGTGCTTTTTTTATGTCAATTTTAATTCTGTTTGTTTTACAATGGCCAGCTCTTTTTGGTAATCAGAAATGTTTAGGAGGATACTGTTCAGTCTGTTTAGCATGTATCTGACTGCTGCCTGTTTTTGATTCTGCAGGTGGTTTGAGGTTGCATTTAAGATAGTGCCACTTGTCGTGTGTTATCTGTACGTGTCAAATGGGTGCTTGTGTTCGCTTTTTCTTGACGCTATGTCTAGAAAGTCGTGTAAGTTCTTCTTTGATTGTAAAGTTTATGTGCTTGTTTATAGCATTTATGTCTTTGTGTAGCTGTTGCATTTTATTTTTAGGTTCATCTAACACGCATATTATGTCGCCCATGTACCTGTACCAGTAGATGATGAAGTAGCCTTCCTTTGTTATTATATCTTCAAATATTAGTTTTTCTATACGTTTCATAAAAATATTGACTAGTATTCCTGAAATAGGTGTACCCGTGTGGAAACCTTCTTCTTGTATATTGTATTTCACTTGTGTGTAGTATTTCACTTCTTGCCCGTCACATTTTTTCCTCCAATTCACTTTCCATCACACTACTATGCACTTAGGTCCACCCATCTTTGCTTCACCCTCCCCCACCTACTCATAAAAACACTCCATCACTATTGCTTCTTTACTCCTACACAGTATACAAACATAATCAAACGGAATAACAAGCATATAATGAACTACAGAGAACGAAAAAAAAGTGGATAGATGAAAGAAGAGATAGTGGAAATGTTGGTAACTGTACAAAACACAACACTCACACTGAAGTATACAAATAAACAGTGAAGAGTGATGTACTAAACTGTTCTTTATTAAACGTAAAAATGCATAGTTATGTAAAGCAGTATAAAATTAGAGCATAATTATCAGTGCCTAACGAAGAAAGTAACCAAAAACGTGGTAGCTGACAGCATTTCCTAATGTAGACGAAAAAACAAGGAGAAGTTACAGTAAGTAGAAACAACAGTTTGTTAAGGAACTGTTTTTCGATCTAGAAAACAAATCAGACTGGAAATATCTTTAATTACAGACCTCTGATGATGCTTTACTTTAATAAGGCGAAACGCGTCTGGTGAGAAAAAACACGCATTTTCTTGTACTTGTAACGACAGAACAAAAATACCTCAGGAAATATAGAATTTAGCAGGCATCCCACACGCTCCTGCGGTCTGTCTTCTTTCGGGCGATTTGTAGTATCTTTCAATGTCGCGCTTACGTTACTCTGTATCTGTAATTTTCTCGTCTGTGCGATGTGCAGATGCAGAACATACTCTGCCCTGCCAGAAGCGTTCTCTCGATGCTAGTGCATCGAACAGAGCTGGAATCGCAGGGGTTTCCCTGCGCCACGTTCTGACGTCTGCACTTTGCAGATGGATTCACAGAGGAACGGAGACAAAGTGCTACAATAATGTTTGTGCTAGAATTTCCGTTTCAGGCGGGCTCTCATCAAATTTACGATATCTGATCCACAAGTTTCATCTGGCAGAATGTAGCTCGTAATGCTGTAAGAAAAATAGACGTGACTTTTGCTAGTTACGCAGGGAAGCGTAGTAGTGTGATTGCCGTTCGGCCTCTACAAGGTACACTGCATGAACCAAAACATTTTCTATACAATTCAAATGATCCAGGGAAGATTTCCGGCCAGTGATATAGCCCAGGAAGATATGTTTCAACATATTTTTTACTCGTTTCTCTTTTGTCTCTTGCGTTATTCAGTCATCCTCGATTTGTTTAAATACAGTTTTTACCAAAACTGAAAAAATAGCCAATACGTATTCTAAAAGTGACTTCGACCTCTTTGAAAATCCGAGTTACAGCCACTACGCGATGTTTACTTGACAGAGTAAATGAAAACAATGCAATACTTGTCCTTTACTTTTAATACATAGCCAAAATATTTTTGCAGTTAAGTTTCAGTTTGAAAAGTGACAAACGTTATATTATATGCCACCTTTTCGAGAGTTCAAGAAGTCCTTTGAAATGGAAAAAATGGAAACTGTCAATATGACGTAAATTGACGTAATTATACAAAAGTAGAAACAAAGTTTCTTTATTTTTTGTGAAATATGTTTCTTGTGAAATTTTGTGGGTTCTGTTATTTTAGATTCTGTAGGGGTTACCTTGTATTTGATTATTGCATTACAGTCATTTGAATGTGTATTGACAGACAAGCTCTATTGGCCATAGACAGCAGAAGAACTCCCAAACCTGTTAGTGGTATAGGAAAAAAAATCTCTAAAATCCACACCAGTATTATAAATACGAAAGTAACTCTATACGCTACGTTTTCAAGACGAAACCGCTGAACCGATTTCGATGAAATTGGTATGGCGATGGCCTTCAACCTGAGGAAGAAAATAGCCTACTGCAGAACGCAAAAAGTAAAAAAAGAAAAAAAATGAAAAAGGAAATGATCGACTCCTAAGAGGGATGCAGTAGAGAATGGAAAATCTATTTTTCACAATCAGTGAACGTAATCCATGTTAAAAAAACTTATATTTGTTGTAGTATAATATAAAGCGATTTCAACAGCGTGATGCATACATGCGCGCTCCTACCAACGCCCTTCCGCACACACTACTTGACGCCCATACTAGGTGTGCGGTCTCGTCACGCGTCGGGTAGTTTAGGGAATGGAAGGCCGTGCGCACATCACTAGTTGTGCTCACCAGAACAGGCTGACATGTGAGAGCAGCTGACTTTATTTCACGTACAAATATTATAAAATTTGCACTGCGCCAAACTACAAACCATTTACTTTCTTTCTTCCCCTGCTTTGCTATTTGCCGGCCGCTGTGGCCGAGCGGTTCTAGGCGCTTCAGTCCGGAACCGCGCTGCTGCTACGGTCGCAGGTTAGAATCCTGCCTCATGCGTTGCTGTGTGTGATGGCCTTAGGTTCGTCACGTTTAAGTAGTTCTAAGCCTAGGGGACTGATGACCTCAGACGTAAAGCCCCATAGAGCTCAGAGCCATTTGAATCACTAATGCAATTTGATAATTTTAGAAATTCCACATTTTATTTTAGTACAAAACTTGATTCCTTGAAACAATCATCCATTTCGTAGTAGATAATAGATACATTGTAATTTTCGATTTTGTATTAAATTTGGTTGTGATTTTAAAGTCCAATTTTAAAAATTTATTATTTTTTTCGCGCTGAATATTTTTACCGACTTTTTATAAGTAATTGTTAATGAGTTAAGTAAGCAAAGTCGTTTCTCTTACAATTTTACAAAAGTCTGATTAAACTGAGTAGGTATTCAGCATTCAGTGTTTCTTTGTTTATATAACATTTTTTATTGTTTCAATATCTAAAAGGTTTTCAGTCTTTTCAATTACCAAAACAACCTTGCAGAGCTCGCATTGCCGCCCATGGTAATCACACACGCTATTAAGAACCATCTCGTACCTTTGTAATGTGCAGGGAACTATCATAAGCCATTGCATTTCAGCGTAATTATTGTCTTCGAATAAAAGTGTCATTTCTGTTCATCTCTTTGCATGCTTCATTTAGTTACCTTCTGTACCATCTGCAGCAGTTCTTTCTATAAACTGTTCATGTTTCATCGAACTATGTTACTTGACCTATGTTTCAGTGAAACATCATGCGAAAGTTACTTTCGTCCTTACGTTTTGCACACCAATGTAGCAGTACGGTGAATAGTTGTAGTAGCAGCAATAGTAGCAGTAGAGGTGGTGATAGTGGTGGTAGCGGGATGGTGGTCGTCGTCGTCGTCGTAGTAATAGTCCCCCTCAACAAACTCCTGGTAGAAGCAGTGACACTCGTATCGCTTATTATGGGAAGTATAGTTGTATTCCCCGCCAATCACGAGGGTCTCATGTGTAGGCTTCTTCTTTTCTGTGCATTATGTGGCCACTTGGTCATAGTGTGCACAGATGTCCATTGTACAGAGGGCGTTCTAAATGTTTTCCACAGTCGCCTCTTATTATTTTAATTTATGCTGGAGGAGAATGAAATTTTTTGTGAACATACTTGGGACATTTAGCTATAAGTTGGTATAAAAAGTATTTTCTTTTATTTACAGTTAAGCCATAATGGGCACTGAAGTAGATGTCAGGCTGCGACAACGGTCGGTGATGGATTTTCTTTGACTTTTTGGAACCTGGCTTCACAATTAACCGGGACCGTTATTGTTTGTCATTGGACAAGCTGCGACGTGCCACCAAGACCCACAGACCACAGCTTCAGGGTCAGCTCATCAGACTACACCATGACAATGCCAAACCCCATACAGCCCTTATGACGTAGGAGAAAAATCAGAAAAATGGGTTGGAAAATTGTTCCTCATCCTCCCTACAGTCCGGACTTGGCTCCGTCAGATTTTTACCTCTTTGGTCGTCCGAAGGCCCACCTGCGCGGTAAAACATTTGATAGTGAGAAAGATCTTGTCTCCTGTGTCAAGCGATAGTGTAAAAGTCAATCCCCAGAATTTCACCAAAGTGCAATTACATCATGGAAAGGACGTAACAGCTGATGGGGGCTACATTGAGTGGCTCAATGTATAGCTAAATGCTCCAAGTATGTTTACAAAAAATTTCATTCTCCTCCTGCAAAAAATAAAAAAAATTACAGACGACCGTGCAAAACTTTTTGAACACCCTTTGTATCTTCCTCAAGTGTGATAAACACGTGAAGTGTTATCTCACGATTTATGCTATCGATGAAATCAGAAGCTACTGTTTACTTTTGGCGTCCAAAACTCCTCGAGTCTTCAAACCTGCACGCGGTAAATGTTGAGGGAGCCATTTCCTATTACAGGCTGGTTCCGTGTCCATATTCTCTCTTTCTTATTTAATATATCTCTTCAACTTCTCCTTGTGACGTCGGCGTGTATACCTGAGCTCTTGTCGTTGGCAAAAGTTTGCTGTTGATTCTGATGAGAACAATCCTATCTCTGTATTGTTTGCAGTAACTGACACTCTGCCCTACTTTCCTATTCATAACGAGACAGGCTAAAAACCTTCAGACTTCAAGAAGAATATAATAATTCCAACCCCAAAGAAAGCAAGTGCTGACAGATGTGAAAATTACCGAACTATCAGTTTAATAAGTCACGGCTGCAAAACACTAACGCGAATTCTTTACAGACGAATGGAAAAACTGGTAGAAGCTGACCTCAGGGAAGTTCAGTTTGGATTCCGTAGAAATATTGGAACACGTGAGACAATACTGACCCTAAGACTTATCTTAGAAAATAGATTAAGGAAAGGCAAACCTACGTTTCTAGCATTTGTAGACTTAGAGAAAGCTTTTGACAATGTTGACTGGAATACTCTCTTTCAAATTCTGAAGGTGGCAGGGGTAAAATACAGGGAGCGAAAGGCTATTTACAATTTGTACAGAAACCAGATGGCAGTTATAAGACTCGAGGGGCATGAAAGGGAAGCAGTGGTTGGGAAGGGAGTGAGACAGGGTTGTAGCCTCTCCCCAATGTTATTCAATCTGTATATTGAGTAAGCAGTAAAGGAAACAAAAGAAAAATTTGAAGTTCGAATTAAAATCCATGGAGAAGCAATAAAAACGCTGAGGTTCGCCGATGACATTGTAATTCTGTCAGATACAGCAAAGGACTTGGTAGAGCAGTTGAACGGAATGGACAGCGTCTTGAAAGTAGGATATAAGATGAACATTAACAAAAGCAAAACGAGGATAATGGAATGTAGTCGAATTAAGTCGGGTGATGCTAAGGGAGTTAGATTAGGGAATGAGATACTTAAAGTAGTAAAAGAGTGTTGCTATTTGGGGAGCAAAATAACTGATGATGGTCGAAGTAGAGAGGATATAAAATGTAGACTGGCAATGGCAAGGAAAGCGTTTCTGAAGAAGAGAAATTTGGTAACACTGAGTATAGATTTAAGTGTAAGGAAGTCGTTTCTAAAAGTATTTGTATGGAGTGTAACCATGTATGGAAGTGAAACATAGACGATAAATAGCTTGGACAAGAAGAGAATAGAAGTTTTCGAAATGTGATGCTACAGAAGAATGCTGAAGATTAGATGGGTAGATCACATAACTAATGAGGTAGTATTGAATAGGATTGGGGAGAAGAGAAGTTTGTGGCACAACTTGACTAGAAGAAGGGATTGGTTGGTAGGACATATTCTGAGGCATGAAGCGATCACCAATTTAGTATTGGAGGACAGCGTGGAGGGTAAAAATCGTAGAGAGAGGCCAAGAGATGAATACATTAAGCAGATTCAGAAGGATTTAGGTTGCAGTAGGTACTGGGAGATGAAGAAGCTTGCACAGGATAGAGTAGCATGGAGAGCTGCATCAAACCAGTCTCAGGACTGAAGACCACAACAACAACAACGAATCTCACTTTCGTTATATCATTTCTGCTGCTGTTGATAATAAACGATATTCAGCTGATCATAAATCCTCATCTTATTTCCATTTCACTTCACTGACACTACGTACAGACTGAGTTGATGCATTTCCCTTTTCAGATTTTCTACTGTCCTGAACGCTTTCCACAGACTCGTAGTATGCTACCCTTCCGTTAGTTGTTCAATGTTTTCCTCATGGTTACCTCGTCCCGCAGATCCGAATGGGGGAGTAATCCGGCACCTTTTGCCAATGGAGAGGACATCACTGCAATTTTTCAGTTACAAGTTATACATCCTGTGGATACGCATTGTGTCTTTAATAGAGTGGTTTCCATTACCTTCTGCATCGTTGAAAAGTGACATGTATAATCCCTGAGCGGGAGTGACTTTACAGATGGTACAGTCGGTAACTGAAAGAAGTACGCAAAGAGACGAACAAAAATGATACTTTCATTCGAGGACAATAATTACATTGAAGTCGCCACGATTCATGATAGTTCCCTGCACATTAAAAAAGGTGCGACGTGATTCTCAGTAAAGTGTGCGATCACTGTTGGCGGCAACTCGAGCTCAGCAAAGTTGTTTTAGTAATTGAAAATACTGAAAATCTTTGAAATATTGAAAAAATAGAAAAGTTATAGAAACAAAGAAACACTAAATGCTGAATACGTACTCAATTTACCCAGACTTTGAATGGCATAGGAGAGTAAGAGATAAATATTGGCCTAATTTAATTGGCCTGCAAGATAATCTTTAAAATCTGGAGAGAATACTGTGGACAAGAGCCTCATGGATCAGATGAATCAGAAGAACGGTTATATCACTACCACTACACGCTAAGTTGTGCCTAGTGATGGAACGGTACAAAATGGCTCTGAGCACTATGGAACTTAACATCTGAGGTCATCAGTCGCCTAGAACTTAGAACTACTTAAACCTAACTAACCTAAGGGTGTCACACACATCCATGCCCGAGGCAGGATTCGAGCCTACGACCGTAGCGGTCGCGCGGTTCCTGACTGTAGCGCCTACAACCGCTCGGCCACCCCGGCCGGCTCCCCTGGAACTTTTTGTTGTTGTTGTTGCGGTCTTCAGTCCAGAGACTGGTTTGATTCAGCTCTCCATGCTCCTCTATCCAGCGCAAGCTTCTTCATCTCCCAGTACCTACTGCAACCTACATCCTTCTGAATCCTCTACGAGTTTTACCCTCTACGCAGCCCTCCAATACTTACTACTTTAAGCGTGTCATATCCTAATCTAATTCCCGCAACATCACCCGATTTAATTCGGCTACATTCCATTATCCTCGTTTTGCTTTTATTGATGTTCATCTTATATCCTCAAGACACGATCCATTCCGTTCAGCTGCTCTTCCAGGTCCTTTGCTGTCTCTGACAGAATTACAATGTCATCGGCGAACTTCTCCATGGATTTTAATTCCAATTCCGAATTTTTCTTTTGTTTTCTTTACTGCTTGCTCAATATACAGATTGAATAACATTGGGGAGAGGCTACAATCCTGTCTCACTCCCTTCCCAATCACTGCTTCCCTTTCATGCCCCTCGAGTCTTATAACTGCCATCTGGTTTCTGTACAAATTGTAAATAGCCTTTCGCTCTCTGTATTTTACCCCTGCCACCTTCAGAATTTGAAAGAGAGTATTCCAGTCAACATTGTCAAAAACTTTCTCTAAGTCTACAAATGCTAGAAACGTAGGTTTGCCTTTCCTTAATCTATTTTCTAAGGTAAATCGTAGGGTCAGTATTGCCTCAGGTGTTCCAACATTTCTACGGAATCCAAACTGATCTTCCCCGAGGTGGGCTTCTACCATTTTTCCATTCGTCTGCAAAGAATTCGTGTGAGTATTTTGCAGCCATGGCTTATTAAACTGATAGTTCGGTAGTTTTCACATCTGTCAACACCTGCTTTCTTTGCGACTGGAATTATTATATTCCTCTTGAAGTCTGAGGGTACTTCGGCTGTCTCATACATCTTGCTCACTAGGTGGTAGAGTTTCGTTAGCCCTGGCTCTTCCAAGGCTGTTAGTAGTTCTAATGGAATGTTGTCTACTCCTGGGGCCTTGTTTCGACTTAGGTCTTTCAGTGCTCTGTCAAACTCTTGACGCAGTATCATATCTCCTATTTCATATTCATCTACATTCTCTTCCATTTCTGTAATATTGTCCTCAAGAACATCGCCCTTGTATAGACCCTCTATATACTCCTTCCATCTTTCTGCTTTCCCTTCTTTGCTTAGAACTGGGTTTCCATCTGAGCTCTTGATATTCATGCAAGTGGTTCTCTTTTCTCCAAAGGTCTCTTTAATTTTCCTGTAGGCAGTATCTATCTTACCCCTAGTGATATGTGCCTCTACAACCTTACATTTGTCCTCTAGCCATCCCTGCTTAGCCATTTTGCACTTCCTGCCGATCTCGTTTTTGAGACGTTTGTATTCCTTTTTGCCTGCTTCATTTACTGCATTTTTATATTTTCTCCTTTCATCAATTAAATTCAATATCTCTTCTGTTACCCAAGGATTTCTATGAGCCCTCGTCTTTCTACCTACTTTTTCCTCTGCTACCTTCACTGTTTCGTCTCTCAAAGCTACTTAAACCTAAATAACCTAAGGACATCACACACATCCATGCCCGAGGCAGGATTCGAACCTGCGACCGTATCGGTAGTGCGGTTCCAGACTGAAGCGCCTAGAATGGAACGCCACGGTTGATTCATTCATGTACAACGTTTTTCTCCGTGAAGATGGTAGTAACAATCGAAACCGATAGAGAATAAACAAAAAATTGTACAGCTGATGACACAAACATGCTTTTTCCTAATGAAACAGTTTGTGAAAGCCTTTCATCACTTGAGAACGAGTAACGGAGATACGCATGTTGGGAATTACTGATTAGAAACGAAAATAAAGGAATGGATCGGGAACAGGGTGAAGTTGAAGATGTAATTACGACTGCAGTGAGAAAGAAATGGAGATGAGGGTGATCAATAGCAACCCGAATGGATGTTCCCCAAGGACGGCTTTTAGTAGATTCCAAGAGATAAGAATAATACAGAGAGACAACCTAATGAAATGTGGACAGATGGCATTATAAATCACGCAGGAGTAATATGGATATGCGTAAGTGAATGGCTGTCTGCATGGAGAAGACTCATAAAGGCCTTTATCCAACATTCGATGGCAAATGGTTGATGCTGACGGAGATAATGATGATGATGATGATGATGGTGACGCCCTGAAGACACGCGATATATTTAGTAATCGTCAATAGCATCTACAGGAATATAAGACATTCGAATTCAATGGAACGCTCAGTCGTTGCTAATCTGAAAAATAATCTATCTGCTTCTAGTCACATGGCAAGTTTAAACAGGCTGTCGGTCAGAACAGGAATGTTAGCCTCGCACAACATCCGTTCTAGGACAAAGACACAAAGAAAATGCTGTGAATTGCGGACATTTGTTTTCCCGCCCGCTGGTGAAGCGTGTCCAGAGGGTTACGCCGAGGTCACCTGCAATGAGGCGACCAACCGCGAGTGCCAGCACTGGGGAGCTGCGAGGAGCCTCACTGGAGAGCTGGAAGTATGAAGAGGGCCAGCGAGAAAGCAGCACAGTTAGTTAGTAGTTTCCTAAGGAGACAGCCGGCTGGACGAAGCGAAGCAGGAAGTTCGTTCAGCAAAGCAGCGAGGCAGCCTGGTGGACTCCGGGACCTGGGCTTCCAGTGGCTGGCTCTCAACACGAGGCACCGTATCTGGACTGGTGGAGTGGACGGTGTTTGGCTTCGTGGATCTAGAGAAAGCGGCGATGCCAGCATGCAAGTTGTAATTAGTTGCTGTGTGTTTTCGGCTATGATACTTAAAGGACATTATGGTTGTTGTGTTCTGTGCAAATCTTTGTAGGGCAGACGACCGTGTGTGGTGGCTTGGTCAGTTCGAATTCTGCAAGAGGTCAGATTGCAAAAGTACTGGGAGACGGCTGTACAGACTGCAGTATTAAATACTGGGGATCTGCATTTTATTGCTTATCTTATTCAGAGTGTTTTTCATTTGTTCTTACTGCTGGCGTTCACTGATTGGTTGTTCTTATTTATTGTGGCTGTGGTCAGCAGCGAGTAGCCTGGTTTGGTGCGTTCCATTATTTGTGTTCTGTTCTCTTGGTAATTGATTTTATAGCATTAGTTTACGGTGTCAGCCTTCGTGAGGCATATTTTGCGATATTGTATTCTGGGCTAAGATTTTATCATTGTGTGACATTCTTGTTATCCTTATTGTTGCGTTATTATTTGTAGTATATTGTTTTGTTCGCCCTTTCTGTAAACTTGAGGAAATTTTAATGGGCAGATAATTTTACCATATGGTCTGTTGTGTTAGGTAATAAGTTTTGCATTTTGGTAATATGAGCGCTGAATACGTTACTTATGTTCACCTTGTGCACGCGCTCGGAGTTGTCGAATGTGATTAATAAATACACTACTGGCCATTAAAATTGCTACACCATGAAGATGACGTGCTACAGACGCGAAATTTAACCGACAGGAAGAAGATGCTGTGATATACAAATGACCAGCTTTTCAGAGCATTCACACAAGGTTGGCGCCGATGACGACACCTACAACGTGCTGACATGAGGAAAGTTTCTAACCGATTTCTCATACACCAACAGCAGTTGACCGGCGTTGCCTGGTGAAACGTTATTGTGATGCCTCGTGTAAGGAGGAGAAATGCGTACCATCACGTTTCCGACTTTGATAAAGGTGGGATTTTAGCCTATAGCGATTGCGGTTTATCGAATCACAACATTGCTGCTCGCGTTGGTCGAGATCCAATGACTGTTAGCAGAATATGGAATCGGTGGGCTCAGGAGGGTAATACGGAACGCCGTGCTGGATCCCAACGGCGTCGTATCACTAGCAGAGGAGCTGACAGGCATCTTATCCGCATGGCTGCAACGGATCGTGCAGCCACGTGTCGATCCCTGAGTCAACAGATGGGGACGTTTGCAAAACAACAACCATCTTTACGAACAGTTCGACGACGTTTGCAGCAGCACGGACTATCAGTTCGGAGACCAAGGCTGCGGTTACCCTTGACGCTGCTTCATTGACAGGAGCGCCTGCAATGGTGTACTGAACGACGAGCCTGGGTGCACGAATGGCGAAACGTCATATTTTCGGATGAATTCAGGTTCTGTTTACAGCATCATGATGGTCGCATCCGTGTTTGGCGACATCGCGGTGAACGCACATTGGAAGCGTGTATTCGTCATCGCCATACTGGCGTATCACCCAGCATGATAATATGGGGTGCCATCGGTTACACGTCTCGGTCACCTCTTGTTCGCATTGACGGCACTTTGAACAGAGGATGTTACGTTTCAGATATACCCGTGGCTCTACCCTTCATTCGATCCCTGTGAAACCCTACATTTCAGCAGGATAATGCACGTCCGCATGTTACAGGTCCTGTACATGCCTTTCTGGATACAAAAAATGTTTTACTCCTGCCCTGGCCAGCAGATTCTCCAGATCTCTCACCAATTGAAAACGTCTGGTCAACGGTGGCCGAGCAACTGGCTCATCACAATACGCCAGTCACTACTCTTGATGAACTGTGGTATCGTGTTGAAGGTGCATGGGCAGCTGTACCTGTACACGCCATCCAAGCTCTGTTTGACTCAATGCCCAGGTGTATCAAGGCTGTTATTACGGCCAGAGGTGGTTGTTCTGGGTACTGATTTCTCAGGATCTATGCATCCAAATTGCGTGAAAATGTAATCACATGTCAGTTCTAGTATAATATATTTGTCCAATGAATACCCGTTTATCATCTGCATTTCTTCTTGGTGTAGCAATTTTAATGGCCAGTAGTGTATATTTAAAAATGTTAAGGATTTACGTGGACACAACCCCAGCCACATTCCACCCCCTATCGTTTCCTGCGCCACAAGATGAAGTCTATTTGCAGATCTGTCAAAGTTCGGTCGTTAAATGTGTTATCCCTTCTGGCTATATCCAGTTAATTACCTCCATCTATACATAATCTCAAGGTTAAAATGTTACAAATTTGTATATTAAATACTTCGTACATACTTTTGCCTAAATATTCTAGCACAGCCAGGCTGTTCCACAGTATCGATTTGAATGTAGTGGTAACACGTATTCCCGTCAGATCAAGCACTGTCGGGCTTGCCTAGGACTTGGATTGGACACCGTCCGTATCTGGTGAGTGCTGTTGGCAAGCTGGCTGCACTCAGCCCTTGTGAGGCCGATTGAGGAGCTACTTGACTGAGGATTAGTGAACACTGAGGACGGCCGGGAAGCGCTCCTCCACAGCCGGTGGCGCCTCAAGCCCGAGGATGGCACGTCCTGCTCGGGCGGCGTTCGTTTGTTTTTAATACAGTCATCAACAATGTTATGGAATTTGTTCAGTTTATCGGTGCGCGCTGACACTAAAAGGGATTTCCGTACTACCATTTTGATGCCATTATCTGGTTTCACTAAATGATACACGAAGGAAAATCATAAGATATCCATTTCCTGACCGATACAGGCTAAGATTCCCATAAGTAGCCTACAGAGTATGCAATCTACCACTAAAGGTCTTACAGACATTTTCCTAAACCGTGTATGAATGTTTTTGTTAAATAATATATATACAGGGGAAGGTGAATGACTTCATTCTATTCCTGAAATGTGTATCATGACTTGTTTCACCTCGCAAAATATTGTAGAAATGGTCGCAGATCATTGAATAATGTCGTTGCAGATTACGCTTTCCTGTGCGTTGGTTTTCGTCTGGAATTTCCGCTGACATTGGAGACTGAAGTGACAGAAAAATTTCCGTTAATTATTACTAAATAACAACCAACCTGGTTCTTCATTGCGACATGGTATATCCAGAAGACACCCTCCATAAACACGAGCTACGATGAGCAGTTAGAGCCGCGCGGAGTGGCCGTGCGGAGTGCGGAGTTCGAGTCCTCCTTCAGGCGTCGGTGTATGTGTTGTTTTTAACAAAAGTTAGTTTCAGTGTCGTGTGAGTCTAGGGACCGATGACTGCAGCAGTTTGGTCCCATAGGAATTCACACACATTTGAACATTTGACCAGTTAGGCAGTGGTAGTACCCCGATACTACATGCGAACGTTTACAAGTAATTATTCATTTATGTTGAGAGCACTGTTATCTACAGAAAAAGCGAGTAGTTCCCGTGTCACGCGGCTCTTTTCTTCATTGTCTACTATGAGTATGTGCCTGCGTATCCTTTCTGAATACGATTCATTTAGACCGGTTACTTTATTAGCTCCTACTTTTGACCTAAAACAGTCAGTTTTGGTCTTTTCATAGAAGTCGTTCATGGACTGGCTTTTTACTGGGTGAGCAACAAAGTAATAATGTTAAATCTCATGCGACAATACTTTCTCATTTATTCGCTGTTCATACTTACAGATCATAATAACAAAAAAAAAATCATTGTGTTTTACTTTACTCCCTGTAGACCAGGGCAAATTCTATTAAAGTATTTCCAGGTTTCCGTTAATACTTTCCTCACCCGTGAAGCTTAAACCACGCAGAAAAATCTGTAATGAGGCTTAATCGACGAATGTAACACCCCTTTAGGGATACAGGGTACTTACAAATGGTGGAAAAATCGAAATTTTTTATGACTTTACTAAATTCTATGGTCTTTCCTGATTACATTTATATATAAATTATAGGGTTTCAAATAAAAATAACATATATTCCAAATTTTAAAGTTACAGCCATGTGTGTCACCAAGCCCCCTTCATTTCTGTTACAGAAACCAGTATTATTTCGAAAAGAACTGTGAACTTCCTGTTTCCAGTAATTATACATATGATACATTGTATATGTTGATAGCAGTGCAGGTTTCTATTGTCTGTAAATGATTATCTTTGCTAGTATTTACTTTTTTTCGCTGAAGTAGTTTCTTCACTTATTACTGAATGTTTGTTGCCCAAGTGCTACATATATTTGTGGAAGACATATCCTTTAGTGTGCAATAAATACGAACTATGCCACGCATCTAGAAATTCAATAAAAGGAAATTCCGTGGTAGTCAGTTCACAAACAAAGCAAGTCACACTGTTGAAAGTGACGTATGTATCAGTTCTTCAGGGAAGAAATTCCCATATGGTACACCTCCTGGTGATTCAAATTTGTGTTGACAATGACGCTGTTTGTAGTTGATTTGCTGTTGTTGATGTGGTCGTCTTATCTTCTTTGATAAAGGAAGTGGCGAAATGTAATTTAAATGTGATGGTGTACGCTGTCTGGAAATAACTGAACAACAAAGTAGCAAGAAGGGTTTAGCGTCAAAATTAGTTCTTCTGTGTAGATCCTGCAATAAATCTACCTCGAAATGACTTCGAACAGTGTGCATAATTCATATGATGTGAATTTGAAGTTAGTGTATGCAATGCGTGCAATAGGAAAAGGAGAAAAGGCTGCTCAAACGTTTTGTGGTTTGATGGACCTTCCTTCTCCCCCCAGCCCCCCAGTAGGTTCAGCAAGTACATAAAAATACTTTTAGGTGCCTTGATGGTTATTTCTAAAGCATCTATGAAACGTGCAGTAGAAGACACTGTAAATATTAGTGGAACCAGGGGCATTTTTGTTGCACTTGATGGGACATGGAAACGTCGAGGACATCGTTCCTTGAATGGTGTTGTAAGTGCTACTTCTGTGGAGAATGGAAAAGTTGTTGATGTTGAGTGCTTATATAAGTACTGCCACGCCTGCCATGGTAAAACTGAAGCATATATTGAACATCAGTGTTCTAAGAATTAGGACGGTTACAGTGGAGGTATGGAGTGTGATGGAGCTCTACAAATATTTCAGAGATTGGTGGCCGTTTATAACGTTAGATAGACGAAGTACCTAAGCGATGGGGACTCTAAAGCTTTCAATAAAATTAATGAGTTCAATGTTTATGATAATACTTTGGTAACAAAACTGGGGTGTTGCGGACATGTGCAAAAGAGGATGGGTGCTAGATTGAGGAAGCTATGAAGAGAAATGAAAGGAAAGTTGCTATCTGATGGAAAATCTCTGTCTGGCCGAGGCAGATTGACAGAAACTGAAATAGACCTTCTTCGGAGTTATTATGGATTGGTCATTAGACGAAGTGCACTTCTGAATGATGTTACAGCATTAGAAAAGCTGCATGGGCCACCTACTTCCATAAGTTGTCCACAGATGACCACCCTGTTCACGGACTTTGCCCTAAAGGAGCAGATTCTTGATGTGGTTACAAAAAATCAAAAGAAAGTGGTCAAAAATACCATCATAAACATTCTCTTCCTGAGCCTGTTATGAATGAAATAAAACCAATTTTTAGAGACCTGAGTGATCCTGTTTTGCTTAGTAAATGTCTTCATGGGGGCGGGGGGGGGGGGGGGGGGGGCACTCAGAACACAAATGAAAGTTTCAACTATTGCATATGGGACAGATTACCCAAGAATATTTTTGTAGGACTGAATACATTAAAAGTTGGTGTACTAGATGCAGTGATATGTTTCAGTGATGGAGTGATAGGAAGGCTGGAAGTCCTGAGTAATTTAGGCATAAAATGTCGCTCTAATATGGAAGATCAATTGCTTGCGTGTGACAGACAACGGGTGCATGAAGCTGAAAGATTCGCTCTTCAAGTTACCAAAGAAGCAAGAAGTGCGAAAAGGAATGCCAAGATGAAGCTTGAAGATGAAGAAATGCTGCAGGATGAAGACTATGCTTCAGGAATGTTATGAGGGACAGTTTAATTGGACTCATATCTTCATTCGCAAGTTCCTGGAAGTTGTATTTTTCAGAATTCTGGTAAAAATATTTCCTAAAGTTTATAAAGCATTGCTCTAATTTTTTTCTGTAACTTGCAATAGTCCATACTTATGTAGTAGACCTAAGCTGTATTGCAGAATCAACTAAATTATAGAAAAAATAACATTTTTATTAGGAAAAAATGTAAGCTGTGATATTTTTTATCCTTGTAATATACATAATAGATGGAATTAAATAGGTCTAGCACCTCAGCCATCATGTCATACATATCTGGTAAAAATTTGGTCCCCTCCAAATGTATAACATTGGGTTAAATGGTACCTCAATTTAGGAAACATTTTGGAAAAAAACTGCATCATTTTCTTTGTAATAACCCTAAGCAGTTTCAAAAATATTCAAAATACTTCTGATTTGTTTAGAAAGTGTGCTGCATTATCTGATATCAACAAAAAACTGTAAAACATATACATTATAAACAGTGCCTGAAAGAAATAGGTGTTGATTTTTACACAATATTGAGTCGGAAAAGTACCCTGTATCCTTAAAAAAATTTGAGAAAAAGACGTTTGACTTGATACACGAGTAACTCTTCCTACGTTCTGGGCGGCCTGTTTATTTCCTCTTTTAAGTCATGACTGTTCGGGGAAGGTACCATACATCAACATCTATAAGTTTTCGTGCACCAGCACTTTTCCAACAATGTCCAATTTATGGGGGCATATCATAATTGACGTAGCCTTTTCTCAGAGTCTTGTAAGTAAACGCACTCACACAATAAATAGCATTAGTACTGCCTCACTAGCACCGCACTTGTACTAAGAAACTGGACTGTTGGGACACAAGCACATCAAGTATCGCACTCCCTCATTGTCTACACCTTACATTCTGTATTCAAATGACAAATACATACGTATATACACAATAACGGACAAAATTTACAGAATTAAAGGAAACAGCTGTCTTATCACAGACGTGTAACATAGAAAATTGAAATACTGGAAAGTACGTCGCTCATCAGACGCTTGCTTATTTAACGTATCTGGGTAAGCGCAACGGGCTTCTCTGTAATGATGCTGAAAGATGGTGCTCTGTTTACAAAAACAGAATACTCCTGAGGGTGTACCAACGTATGTTTACGTGTGCTCCCGAAACGTATAATTACAGCCTTCCCCAGTCACAACAGGAAATGCTTCGTAGAAGGTAACATGTTTCATGTTCGCTCTACGAGAGGAAGATGAACCCTTCGACCACATTACGGGACATTGTTTCTAACACTGGCACCCTCTCACCCCTACTTGACCTATGTGAAAATGTACATTTCCGTAGCGAACCACCCAACAACACACTTCAGGCGAGTAAACAACTTGGCAACTAATCTTTTACAAAAAAAAATTATGTCAGAGGTAGAAAATAAGAAAACAACTTATACTTGCATACAGCTTATTATTAAAGAGGAATAGGTAATCTACATGCTATGTACAGTGTTTTTCGTGCTGGCGAAACGTTAGAAAACTCATCAAACAAACGTCGGCCGAAGAGCCCGAGACAGATAGTTTGTCAACAGGTGGCCACGAGACCTTAATAAATTTAATGAATAGTCTCAAAAATTGCTGTTATTCTGTGTATAACATAAACGACACGTACTACATGCGTACACCACACTGTACACAGTGAACACATACTTTTGGTAAAAAAAACGATAATAATATTTCTGCCTTCGTATTAATTTCATCTTGTTTTTCCCCCGGACATGAACAAGATATTGTGGCCGGGACGGATAAGACTCTGCAGGGATAGTCATTGTATTTGACTTTATACTGTGTAATAACGGAGTTGTTTACTATTAACGTACGTTAATTTCATACAAATTTCTAAGACGGATAATATTCTACAGGGCGGTACATCATATCCCTGACTGCTTAGTCATTGGTTTCAACGGACTTTTTAAATACCTGGATTCTTTCTGTCATTTATTACGATCTCCTTGGGTAGTTTATCGAATAGTTTTATTCCCTGGTAGAAAATGGTGTTTTGTGTTCCTTATTCTACTTCGAATCATCTAAATAATCCCTAACTGTATAGAATGTACTATTTGAAAAATTTTCTTGATTGGACATTTTAAATATATGGATTCTGTGTTGTGTTTAATCTATATGGGCAATATATTGTACCATCTTATTCCCCGATACAAAAATGATGCATTCTGTTTACTTTTTTTCTCTGTAAATGTAGATTAAGTCTGGATCCTGTCCCATGGTTATGTAGGCTGCCGTTTTTGAGTAATAACTGAAGTTCTTCTTAATGTGTATGCGGACTGGTAGACATACTGACAACTTGCAGTTAGATTCCTCAGCTTTTAAAATATATCCTTAGAGTGAGCCTGATAGCTATTTTTTATTATCCTTATTTCCATTCTCCGTAGCTTGAAAATGTTCTTCCTGTTCTGTGTACTGAATTTCCATAACGTGATTCCGTAGCTGACTATTATGTAATTACAAGGCGTTGTCTGTTGCAATCTGATGATAGTATTAAAAGCGCACCACAAGATAAGGCATCTTCTTGTTAAAATTGTAGTGTGTTTATCCCCTTCAGGTAGCAGTCAAAAACTTTGGTGTTTGGTACAGAAACGATTGAATTATCGTGTATACTTACTGTTACATTACTATTTTCCTAGTTAAACAGAAAGTCAAGCAGCTTGTTTTCTTTAAGTGAAATCTTTGTGTTATTGAAAATTAACCAAAAAATCATTCTTGAAGGTTTCATCTGATTTCTCTACCAGTAGTCTTGCATTGAACACATACAGTATTTTGGGAATCTACATCTTACTGAAATTGTTATTTGGCATTTCTGTCTACTACATCTCGACAACCGACACTTGCATTTCCCCCAGTCTGAAGTCGGGATCGTCCGCATCGCTAATATCACACTCTCAGAACGGTAATTGACGATTGTAGCGGGACTTTGAATTTCGCCGCGCTGCACTCGTTCCCTCAGACATGAATTGTGTCGTCGCAGCGGTATGAGCGCTCGACGGCAGAGAAAATACTAAAATTGTAACTCTTTTTTGTTTTTCTATCCGTTTCGATTGTCTCTTGATAGCCGAAGCTTAAGGCAGACGTGATCTGATGAAGACGTTAAAAAAAACTTATTAGCTAGTCTTGATCTGATTTTAATGTGTAGACATATTGTGGAAGTTGTTAAGAAATTCGGAGGATGGAAGTAGCAAAGTAAATTAAATTGCATACAGTATCAAGATGATTTTAATTGATATAAATTAGTGATTCCTGGACGATTGCAAGATTTCGGAGCAGACTTTTCACGCCGAAATGAAGAAGATTTTTGAAGACCTGGACGCCGCACGAAAGAGGACAAGTTAACCTGGTAAAGGATGATTTATCTACGCCACTTCCCCCTGTCAGTTACATTTTGTTATTCTCTGTCTTTTTTCAAATAATTTTTGTAGTGGAAATTGGTTTGACTTTTGCTCAGAAACGCCACAAGAACCACCCCAGCAATAGCCTTTCCGAATCACGAAGTCCGATAACTTTTCTGTAATACGAAGTCCGATTTGCATTTCATTCTTTCCTTTTTTCACGGTCAGTTACGATTTTAAAACCCCCTTTTTATTCACCATTTCTTCCCACCATGGTCAACCTTTTCTTTTTCTTTTCTTCTCACATTTCTTTTTTTTATTAACCACTACAACTGGCTCTCGCGACAGGACGCAATTTTCGGATGTGTCGTTTTTGAGCAAATTTGAAACTTTAATTTATATTTTTCCCAACAGAGAATAACCAAAAATCTTGAAGTTTAAAGGGTAACGAAAACACCAACTTTATTGTACCTAAGCAAATGATTATACAACAATATTGTAAAGAATTTTTGTAATTAATTCAATCTGTTTTCTTTTCATGGCATATATTGATGCAAAACTTATTTTGAGACCTTTTGGTGATTATCCGATGGAGATGTATTAAGAAAATCCATATTTTGACGAATACGATTTACGCAGAAGTGTTTGAGCAGCCGCTGCAGGACAGAAAATTTAATGGCGAGTCACACAATTATGTTTCATTCAAACATTCAATAGCCAACTGCAGAATCCATTTTTCAATCCATTTTTCCCTTTCCACGCATCCTGTAGTTTTCTTCTAGATTTTTCCAAAATTATCTATCTCTATTGTAGTTTGTGGTAATTATAGTATTGTTGTAGCATATGAAGATCGTGAATTTGACCGCCAAACAGTCATTTGTTACGAAAAATTTTGTCCGCCCTGCTGCATCTTTCCCAACCATTGGTTGCAATAGAGCAATCATTTACATTGACGAGAAAATATTTCAACCTAAATTTGAGTCAAATCTTTATTAATCAGACTTATATTATTCCCTTTTTGACTTACGATTATACATCCTATTAAAATGGAACGCGGTAAGGTAGAGATAGTTTCGGCAGATGAGTTAAGTGAGCTAGATTCATTGTTCAACCAACAAGAAAGTCCGCGTTTCCCTCCATGGACGAGTTCACAGATCAATGCAATGATTTTGCCTCAAACTCGCAACATTTGTGATAATACACAGATAGCGACTTTAAATGACGAAATGTGGAATGGACGCGAGACTAGACCGTCAGCGCTATTGTTAACATCAATGTCAGAACCGAATATGAGACAAATTCAGCAATGTGACACCAATCGGACACAGGAAACTGACAAACTGGATCGACTATTAGAGTTATTTGCAGACATGAAACGAGACGTTAGTCAGAAAATTGACACAAAACTGGACGCACTTGGTCAGGACTTTAAACAAATGCTAGATAAAAGCGACGAAAAATTTGACGTATTAAACCGTACTATGACCGAAAATTTTGAGCGAACGACAAAACAGATGACAGAACTAAATAACACCACTCAACAGCTCAGCCAGCGATTTGAGACATTGTCCGACCGAGTCACTAAACAGGAAGAAACTTTGGTTACATTCACACATGAAACAAAAAACAATATCGCCCGATGGGAGAATCAGTTAACTCAAATAGTTAATGGGCAGCAGGAAGTGAACACCCGTGTGGAAGAGTTAGCTCAGGCCCACACTTCAGCTAGCTCCACCCAAGAAAAGCTGACTGAAGAAGTGGGAAATATTACCCAACAACTCACAATGGTAGTTCTTGAACAAACCCACCTCAAAGAAAAGATAGAAAAATTAGAAGACCGAGCGGACCTCGCGTCACTAAACAACGACACCAACATGGCCGAGAGAATTGTACATGAATGTAAATTGTGTGACGACTATCTGGACAAAAAACTTGAAACAATTACACAGGACATAGTTTCAAAAACAAAGACACATGTTAAAGACGAGACAAAACACATAGAAGACGAAGTGACAAAATTACGAGACAATGTTGTGCCGTGTTTGGCGATTGGTGCAAATGCATCGTCAGGGAACGACAAAACAGATAAAACCATGGCTAATGACACAGACATAACACCTATTGTGGAATCACCTATTTCAAGTCAAAATTACAATGTGCCGCTTTCTTTTCCACCAAACGAGCAATATTACGGTACGACACCTAGAGTAGCAAGTGACACAAACCACGTCAATAGTGCTATACCAACCGGCATGGCCGATGACACGTTTGTAAGGCCTGGGTATTTCCAGACATTTTCCAGTGAGGACAAGCACAAAGTCCACCCTATTGTGTTTATTAGATCATTTGACGGTGTTTTTCCACGTAGTTGGTCAGAAGTCGATAAAATCAGATACGTCACCAATCTCATGAGAGGACGAGCAGCTAAGTGGGGTGCCGCTATGAAGCGGCGGTGTCTTACGTTTGAAAAGTTCGAACAAGCCTTCTTGGACGAATTCTGGTCCGAGAAAGAGCAACAGAGTCTAAGGAGAGAAGTGTGCAATCCCGAGACCTATGACCCTAAAAAAGAGACATTAAGACAATACTTTGAGAGGTACCTAGACAAGACACTGTACTGGTCCAAACCAGCCGACTTGTCAGCGATAATTGACACTCTAAAGAGCCACTTACCCTTTGCATACCGAGACAGATTAATAGGAGTACCGGAGAATGACGTTAAGACTTTCTTAAACTTCTTAGATCAAATGGACGTAGTTTACAGAGGCGATTCACGCCATTCAAATTTTACTCATATTAATAACCAAAATCAGCACCCACCCCAAAGGAACCGTAGTGACGGTGGTTGGTGGAACCATCCCTCCGCGCCGCGACACAGTATGATGCCTGCGCGCGAAACATATTCAAATGGAAACGTGTATGACGGTAGGAACAACCGCATACAAAATGAAAATCACAGACAGTACAACAACAACCGCAATGGGAGACATGAGAATAACCGGTACAACCCGGGCTACTTTGACAAGAACATGCCATATAACAGACATAATTACCATCAAAACAATAACAATCCCAACAATCATAGACCGAATATGTGGAACACCCAACATTCACGCATGACAAATCATAATCCTCCACGTAATCCGCCGCCGTTCCCCAGTACAGTCATGCACTCCCCACCACGAAGTAGCAATAACAATTGCGGCGCGCCATCAGCTGACGCCGGAATGTAAACATAGTGGAGCTGGTCAATGAACCCGGCCAAACACAGCAGACGACGTAAAACAGTCGACGACCGAGCTAAGCGCTCGTGCTTCGGTCGTGAGGTGTTGTAAGAGCGCAACGGCTGAGACGGTTTGTTTCCTCAGGTACGACGACAAAATGACAGTAGAACAGAAATTAACAAACCTATCAAGTTTATGACCTCGTTCTTTTGCGTTCATATCCCAAGTCTACAAAATTAAAACAACTGAACAGAAAATGGCAGCTATTATATTCAGGTCCTTTCAGAATAGCAAGCATACCTCACCCAGGTTGTTACTCCCTAGAATACCCGTTATCTCACAAGCCGAGGGGGCTGCATCCCCACAGACATTTGAAACCCTTTGTGCACTAAAACAACACAATATAATGACAACTAATTTGAACATGAGCAAGCTGCTGTGAAAACGAGATCGTAAATATTTGTATTGAATACACGAACATTAAGTTATACAGCCTAAAACACAAACGTTAATTTATGGAAATTATATACTGCAGTTACACTTGTACACATAATTATGAAGAGAATGTAAACCCAGGTGAGTACACTTACTGAATGAGAAAAGATATTCATATAGGAATGAGGTCTACGTAGGTTACATTTGTTGTTAATTGTAAATTATAAGGTGAATCAACAATTAGTTAGTTATTTCAAGGCACTCTAATGACAGGAGATAATAGCTATTGAGATCAGTAATGACGTAGGTGTGTAGCAGAATGAATGAGGACGTAAGAATGAATGATCAGTATGAATGAGTTAATATTTAAGTTAATATAAGAAGGTAAGTTACTGTGAAGTAGTTGATGGAGACAAGAGATTATTTGAGGAAAATATTATTGGAGTTTTATGAGAATGGAAGTGCCAAATTGCCCCACGTATGTGATATATTAATGTTTGATGAGGAATATGTTTAATGGTTAAGAATATATATATATATATATATATATATATATATATATATATATATATATATATAATGATGAATATGTGAGTAAGGAATGAATGCGAATGTTTTGGTAATATTTGTGCTACATAGAGAAGTGAGTAAACAGTCTACATCTTTAAGATTACATAAGAATTGCAGTTTTAAAGAAAACATTTGTGATGAGTTAGAACACGTGAGTACAAGTCGTTAAATGTGAATCTATTTTCAGTGCCCTTGAAAATGAACGAATGCAAGAAAAGCAGTGTGAACATAATGATGATTACAGCTGTGGAAAGAAGTGTAGTAAGAATGTAACTTGGAAACACATTAGCTTTAATTTATTTCAGAAGTGTAACTTGGTAACCTTTCGTTAAGTTTTGTTAAGCCACTGTGTGGAAGAAAACATTTATAGTTCGTGTTCAGACAGGAGAATGATATTTTAAGGAACGTAAGTTGAAATATAGTTTTTACGCAGCCCTCATGTGAATACATCTGTATAATTTTTTTTTATGAAAGTGAAATTTAGTGCCATGTTAGCCTTTATTGTACTTACACATGACAGAAAACCCTGAGGAAGCAAAAGATAGGAGAGTTATTAAGGCTGTTTTGCGACTCGTACAACACCTCCACTTAAGCGAACAGATGACAAAATTACATCTATGTTGAAGACAACATTTGACTTTTCAGGCTATGCAAGGTAAGTGCAAAGGAGCAGTGACCACCCGTGCAGCCGACGTCGAGCAACGGACACTGAGAAAGAGACATTTTACTGTCAATTATAATACTATGTTCTTTATTTATGTTTTATAGAAAGAAATTATATATATACACCACATACATGATGTTTAACCTTCACTAAAGTAGAAGAAAGTTCATGGTTGAACTCTTGAGAGGAAATTTGATATGTTATTATATAATACACATTATGAGAGAGACAATCTCTGTGAGATATATTTTCCATTTGTATAGACAATATCCACAAGAAGTGGAGATATCGAGGAAGTACTGACCAGCTATGTGATTTACTCATGCAAGGATTTGTTAATGTATAATACACTTAGTCATATGAACAGTCAGAACACAAACAGAGAATCTGTCATGATGTTACACTTCACAGACTTGACGTAAGGACACTTACATTTACCTATGATTTGGTAAATGGTAAGCACCTCCTTTCACACACCCCTTGAAGGTGATGCAAATGTTATAATGTATTATGTTCTCTTTTTATGTAGTAGCTGTAGGATTTGGTAGTTTATAGGTAGTGAATAGTTTCTTCCAGTCTAACTTTCTTTCTTTCTCCATTATCCTACCACCTCCTGCAGCTGGGTATTGTTTGTTTATGGAATGTAAGAATATATTGTGTGACAGTAAACTTTCAGGTATGAATAAAAAGACATGAATATTGATGGCATTACAAGCCTGGTCAACCACTAGCCAAGATATGGAATCAAAAGAAAGAAAGAAATAGTAAATGAAGGAAAGCCCGTGCTTTATATATTAAGTCTGATATCCCTTGGCACGCCCAAACCTGAATAAAAAAAAAATTAATACCCCAATAAAAGAAAGCCAATGGGACTTAGTATAATTGTTTTTTAGTGTAAATATTTCACATGCATATTCTTGTAAATGTATATGTATTTGTAAACGTGTTAAGACTTTGCATATTGTCAACATATTTTGAAATGTGACCACGAAATATAAGCTTTCATAATTAACTATGTAAACATGCTGGGACATAGTGAACTTTGTTAAAATGTAAATATGGCAAAAAAGGTGTTGCAAACTGTGTTAAACTGTGAACGTTATAAACGACGAATTTTGTGTTATTTGTGAAACTTATGGTGCATAAACCAAATAACTGTTTGTAAATCGATATAAACTGCAATTTACTTCGACGATAATGAGGATTTTCACACTGCAATTGAACGTTTGTTGGCGAATGTAAACAACGTGATGATAACCTATCTTTGCGAACATCGACGCCGTTGTTCCTGGCCGGCCTTCAGATGCTTTGGAGACAATAAACTCAGCACCTGTCGTAGGCGATGTGGAGGCTAAAAGCCACATCGACCATATATGCCCCGGGAACAATAGTTATAAAACGCACAAGGACCTGGAGTGTTGTGTCGTAACAGAAGACATGGACATTGCTTCAGATCACGCACACGTTCAATCTTATGGTGTCTCCGGACTTAACACACGATTTATGCTGGAATAACAACTTGTAATGAACGCTATGTGAAAGTGAATACTGTTCAACACTGTCATAACACAGCGATTTTGAAACTGCCGCACGCGAAATTCAGTGATGCTATTGCGCATGCGCAAAGACTACGTGCAGCCAGAGATTTATTGGGAAACCAACGCTGGAAGCGCACAACATTAACTGCACTGGCGAGCAGCTTGCTCGAACACACACTATGTAAATATATATATATATATTAATTTTGTAATAGGGATCCAAACTGTAATAATTGTATTTAGTATATAGGTTTAGAAAGTAAGTGATGGCAAAGATTATCCCCTGTGGATGCACGTGGCCTTTCCAATAAAAATATACATGTATTGACTTTTAGGTTTGCTAGCCTGCCACGCTAAATGTTTTAGCGTGACAGTCGAGGGGGCGATGTAGCGGGACTTTGAATTTCGCCGCGCTGCACTCGTTCCCTCAGACATGAATTGTGCCATCGCGGCGGTATGAGCGCTCGACGGCAGAGAAAATACTAAAATTGTAACTCTTTTTTGTTTTTCTATCCATTTCGATTGTCTCTTGATAGCCGAAGCTTAAGGCAGACGTGCTCTGATGAAGACGTTAAAAAAAGAAAAAAACTTTTAGCTAGTCTTGATCCGATTTTAATGTGTAGGCATATTGTGGAAGTTGTTAAGAAATTCGGAGGATGGAAGTAGCAAAGTAAATTAAATTGCACACAGTATCAAGATGATTTTAATTGATATAAATTAGTGATTCCTGGACGATTGCAAGATTTCAGAGCAGACTTTTCACGCCGAAATGAAGGAGATTTTTGAAGACCTGGACGCCGCACGAAAGAAGACAAGTTAACCTGGTAAAGGATGATTTATCTACGCCACTTCCCCCTGTTAGTTACATTTTGTTATTCTCTGTCTTGTTTCAAATAATTTTTGTAGTGGAAATTGGTTTGAATTTTGCTCAGAAACGCCACAAGAACCACCCCAGCAATAGCCTTTCCGAATCACGAAGTCCGATAACTTTTCTGTAATACGAAGTCCGATTTGCATTTCTTTCTTTCCTTTTTTCACGGTCATTTACGATTTTAAAACCCCCCCTTTTTATTCGTCTCCGGCCATCCTGATTTAGGTTTTCCGTGATTTCCCTAAATCGCTTCAGGCAAATGCCGGGATGGTTCCTTTGAAAGGGCACGGCCGATTTCCTTCCCCATCCTTCCCCCACCCGAGCTTGTGCTCCGTCTCTAATGACCTCGTTGTCGACGGGACGTTAAACACTAATCTCCTCCCCCTCCTCCTCCCTTTTTATTCACCATTTCTTCCCACCATGGCCAACCTTTTCTTTTTCTTTTCTTCTCTCATTTCTTTTTTTTTATTAACCACTACACGATGCAGGCTGCATCCACGCCTTCCAGCTACAAATCTATATACCTTCAGGAGCTCTGTAGCTAAGTTTCCGTTACTGACGAAGTACACATCGATCTCGCCCATTTGAGCAACAATTCAAAATGCACAGTACTGGTTCTAACTTATAATACACCCAGCTAAATGTAACTCTTTCTGTAGTAAGCTCAGTCTAACTGGGCAAGAGAATCGAAAAGACATGAATCCAGGTGAGTCACTGCAAAATCATTGTAAACATCATCGTCATGGCTGGGACGTGTTGCAAACTTTGGATAGCACGTACTCTTCGTCATTCCACTTTGGTTTCTTGCTTGTTCTCCTCAATGAAGCCTCTTGTTTGATTGTAGTGTATCACTGTTCTCGGAAAATGTGAATCTCACATCCGTTCTTCATTATGCGAAGGATGTGATTGTTGTTTCAATAAGAGACTTGCTAACAGCAACAGTAAATTTTTTAGCATATATCATTTGAGTTATTTTCGGTACCATAAGCAGATAGAGCTTTTAAAACCAAACATTATCTCTCTTTTACTCAATTTTTGTCATACCAAAATCAGCAGTTCTTGCAGATGCCTGAGTTAGGTAGGATGCCCTGTATGAATCAAGCAAAAGGAAAGCAAAGAAGTAAAGGCAAAAACTATGCCAGTTGTGACATATAAAGATACGAAAGCATCAGGCAGAATAACAAATGAGATGTCCATACAATATACAAGGAAGTCTGCTACAAAGAGCAGAGGAAATTCAAAGAGATAACATAGCCCTCTGGAAAATCACGATCTATCTGAAAGCCTCTGTAACGCTGATGACGTAATTGAGGAGCATCTTTAATTGCATTTATTCAAATGGCATAGTATGCAAAGTAGTCCACCATTATTTAGCGACGAAAAGCCAATCACCCCTACCCTATCAAAACGTATCACTAAATCCAATTAGTATTTACAAACACAAATGTTCAATGCTGCAACTTCTGCACGCCCTCCAAATGACATAAAGTAAAAAACAAAATAAAAATGGCCTCCAGAGCATATAATAGTTACTTACGTACAAGTGAAATGTCTTTTCACAGATTTTGGTCAACGTGGACTTATAGCCGCGGATTAGCAGCCAGCCGCTTCAGCTATTTCTCTCGGTGGGTAAAGTTTCACAGATGACGAAAGTGTTCAAAGATACCTGGAAAAATTTTACTAGAACATGCTGTGTGTTTTCAGGGAATAAAGTAAAACCCAATCACATTTTTTTATTTTTATTTTCTGGATTGCTAAGTATGAACAACACATAAGTGAGATAATATTGTCCGAGAAAGTATTGTCGCTTCGGTATATTTATACTAGTACAGTATAAGGCCAATTCTTGTTAGATTTCAGCTGGAAGATCATAACAGTCTGCTTTAGTCAGTTATATAAGTTTATAAAGTAAACAGTCATTAGGTATGGTATTCAGAAATGAAACACATTTGCATAAACGCAATTTGGTAGGAAATGTTCACGCGATGATAACCTAAAGCCATAACAGAACATGAGGAATTGCGTGTTGTACTATGCTAATCACTTTCTCCGTATATACCATTTCTTTCACCATAAATCAATAGTAATATCTAAGGCATTCACGTCATGTACTCTCACTGGCAGTCCTGCCTTTACGACTGGTACTCACAAGACACACCATGTCGCATACAAGAACCTGTTTGTCCCTTGTTTAGTCGTAATTAACCGAGATTTTTTTCTATCACTTCTGTCTCCAGTGTCAGCAGAAATTCGAACTAGAACCAACAGACTCACACGAAAGCGTCACTTACATCGCGATTATTCTATGAACTGCCGCCATTTCTGCAACACATCTCGAGACGAAACAAATCATAGTGCACATTACTGGAACACAAAGTTTTTATTCTTCCCATAAACACGTTATTTAACACACAGTCGTTTATAACAAAAAATAATTAATGTAGAGTAATGAAATTTCGGGAATACATTTGTCTTGGTAACATATGTAAGTGATTAAAGCTGCAAGATCACTGGTTAATGTAAGCACGAGATACGCCATTGCAAATGTGAAATGCTGGTACGTTAATAGCCGGAATAACCACCAGAATGTTGAATGCGAGCATGGAAAGGTGCATGCATTGTGTTATACAAGTGCCGGATGTCAGTTTGTGGGATGGAGTTCCATGCCTGCTGCACACGGTCGGTCAATACGGGGACGGTTAATGCTGTTTGAGGATGAATTAGAAGCTGTCGTCCTATGATGTCCCATGTATGCTCGGTTGGATGCTCCAGTGATGGAGCAGGCCAAGGCAACATGTCGACACGCCGTGGAGATGTTGGGTTACAACAGCGATATGTGAGCGAGCGTTATCCTGCTGGAAACCACTCCCTGGAATGCTGTTCGTTAATGATAGTACAACAGGTCGAATCACCAAACCGACGTACAGTTTAGGAGTCTCGGTGCCTGGGATAGGCACGAGAGCGCTCCTGCTTTCATACGAAATCGCACCCCAGGCATAACTCCAGTTGTAGGTCTGGTGTGTGTAGCATGCAGACAGGAGCGTCGCAGATTTCCAACTGGCCTCCTTCTAACCTACACACGGCCGTCAGGGGCACCGAAGCATAATCATCGTTCATCAGAATACGCAACAGACCACCAACCTGCCCTCCAGTGAGCTCTCAGTTGGCACCACTGAAGTCGAAAATGGCGGGAGTTTTGGGTCAGTGGAATCCACGCTACAGGGCGTCTGGCTGCGAGCCGTCCTTGAAGTAACCGATAAGTAACAAAAATGGTTCAAATGGCTCTGAGCACTATGGGACTTAACATCTGTGCTCATCAGTCCCCTAGAACTCAGAACTACTTAAACCTAACTAACCTAAGGACATCACACACATCCATGCACGAGGCAGGATTCGAACCTGCGACCGTAGCAGTCGCGCGGTTCCGGACTGAGCGCCTAGAACCGCGAGACCAGCGCGGCCGGCGATAAGTAACAGCTATTTTTGTCCCTGTGGTGCTAAAGTCTTCTGAAATTACTGCTGCAAGTGCAGTATGACGCGCCAGAGCCATACGTCCAACACGAGGGTTTTCCCTCTCGTTAGCCGTCCGGGGCCCGGTCTTCTTGCAACCGTACATTCCCGTGACCATCGCTGCCTGCAATCACATACAGTGGCTACATTCCTGCCAAGTCTTCCTGCAGTATCGCAGAAGCAACATCCCGTCTCTCGTAGCCCTACTACACAACGTCGTTAAAACACAGTAAGGTGCTGATAATGGCGTCTTTGTCGACTTAAAGGCATTCGTCACGTCCCGTCTCAAAGGTTACTAACCCCCTCGATCTTTAGAGCGTCTATTTAAAGCAAACCTGATTTGCATCCTCATAGTGATGCTACTAGCGCCATTTTTATGCAAGTCTTGCTAAATCTGAATAGACATCATCTCTGAGATGTAGAAACACGCCTAACAGTGTTCGTTTATGACGCACAACTCCTTCTTGGTGTTGCGCTTTTCTTTCCAATAGTGCAGTTTTTTCTGGATCCATGAACTAACGAAAGTTCCAGGAAACGACGTAAAGAAATAAAGAAATGTGTGAAGATGACATTAGAAAATGGATATATTGTTATTGGATAAGCCACTCAACTGTTTCATTGATAGTATTTAATAAGAAAGATAGATTTCCAAATTGTAAAACTCTATTTAGTTTACCCTTTAGGAAATAAAAGAAAAAAACATTATTTTACAATTATGCATTGCTAACTACCAACTAAACGAAAATGACAAATCAGTTTCGCATGGGAGCTACGTTAATAGAGAGCTATAGAATGTTCTCCACAAGCAAACATCAGAGACTGAGAGATCCGAACACTCAGAAATGTCTGCTGATAATTTTATACCAGAAATCCGAAAGAAACGGATTTGTATGTGCAACACGAGCCCGGGTTGTGTGTCACTGTATGTCCTCTTTTTCTCCATAGCACATCATTCCCTGTCCTTAGGTTAGTTAGGTTTAAGTAGTTCTAAGTTCTAGGGGACTGATGTCCATAGATGTTAAGTCCCATAGTGCTCAGAGCCATTTGAACCATTTTTGAACATCATTCCCAACAACCTGAATATTCTCAGATATGCATTGAAAAATTATTTAAGGCGGCAGATTGAGTGTAGAAAAAAGAATAACAGCATTCGGACTACGCTCTACGCATTGATTTCTAGTTGCGCTGCAGGCAAGCTCTGTTTACGTATGCAGTTGTGGATGTATACATTGGCCTCGCGTAAATGAGTGTGTGCGTGTGTTTTGTAGTGTGTGTGTGTGTGTGTATGTGTGTGTGTGTGTGTGTGTGTGTGTGTGTCGCGCACTCGTGCGTGCTTGCGTATGATTGTGTTTCTGTGTCATAGGGCCAGGGAAAGGTCGACGAGAGAGAGAAAAGAGAGAACGCAGCGGTGCAAACATCTGCTATTACCAGGGCTACTGTTTACGTCACTTCACATTTACGAGGCAGAAATAAAAAACTGAGAAGATAAATGAAGTAATGGAAAACCAAAGATTTCTTTGGACACCTCTACAAAATGAATGAGAACGTGCTTGCGAAATAAATCTTCCTGTATTTCTAGGAAACGAAATCTACAACAGCATTGATTACAAAGTAAGAAATTAAGTACAAGGAATAACATCAAAGAAAAGGAAATAACAGTAAAAAAACTTTTTAAGAACGAAATACTAAATTTAAAAAGCTTTCAAGGCAAATAATGGGAAATCGTGAATAACATGGACTGAAAAAAGGAAAAGAAACATGGGTAGAAAATTAAGCAGTACAGAAGAAAAAGAAAAGTACAAAGAAAGAAGAAGAACCGAAATTTTCACCTGACCCTGGATGGTCAACCCGAAGATAAAAAATCCGTGCAGTCGTGGTTCTTGGTGGGTGGCTCTAAGGTTTTATATTCTATACGCTTAACAACGTTGATATGTCAAAATTTCTCTGACATTACAAGGTAGTTCCTCTCTGACGTTTTTCCTATTTTATACACTAGATGTAAAACTCTAGATGTACAGCAGGTTTTCCCAAACTGTGTTTCGCGAAACGCTGGTGTTCGGCGGCCAAACTACTAATAACATGGCGTTTTTTCCGACATTTGACGATGATAATTATTTTTTTAATATTTGGTTATTATTTATGTGTTATAGTTGTTATTTAAAATTGAAGTAATCACTGAATAAAACAAGTTTTTCTCATTTTTTAGAAGTTTATTAATCTTCAAAGTTAACAAAGTGTTCCCTCAAAGTACCAGGACTCCCAAACTGTTCCGTCAGAGGGAAGGTTTGGAAACCCCTGTTCTATAGTGTATAATAGTAGAGTAGGCCCAGTATAATAATAGTACGTATAAAGTATGTAACGGAGAAGGGCGAGCAAAATTGTGCTTTCGTATCAAAGCAAATGATGCAAGTATGTTCACAAAAGGTTTGCACTGTGTTTAATGCTTCAGAGTATAAAATCTAGCACCCGAGTCTCATATGAAATTGTTGGATGTTGTGGAGCACCACCTGCACAAGATATACTAAACATGATTATTTTTTCAGGTGTTTTGAAAAGAAAAATTCATTCAAGTTCATCTTCAGAGAAGATTACACATTTCACATGAGGACGTTTACATTATGGCCACAGAAAAAAACAGCAAATTTCCTATTTCGTAAAGCGTGTCGAGAACATGTGGCGTGCAACAGTAAGGACACGTATTGGAAAACAACGCATTGTTTTGTTCCAGCTGTCGTAGCATAAACTAGCGGCTCCAGTTGTGGTAACAGCGCTCATTTTAAGGTGAGAAATTCTTTTGCATGTAACTTACGTTGAAAACGTGTATCGCTTCTGAATGAGAATTTTGTGCTGTCATCAGGTAGCCATCGCAATAAACGTCCTGAGCATGTAGTTCAAAATGGACCTTCTCTTCTACAGCTACTTTGGCAAATAAAATGCAATATTGTAAGACAACCGATGAGCTGTATGCTTCAATTTTCCTCTGTAACTTTTCGCTGTTTTCTGCAAATTGCAAATGCAGTTTCTGGCTTTCTAACAAATTATATGAAATTTACTACAAGTCTCAAACATTAAGGAAGAACTATTAGACGCTCTGAGGCGTACTGCTCTGCACCGATTGTCTTTCCAAAATTAGAATGATAAAAATATCCGCTTTTGCTTATAATTCTGTGCACTGTGAAGAATTTCCGGGTATGTCATTCAAGAACGGCATATGTTTTTAACACAGTTAACATGCAAAAGCATTCTTCACGTTAAAATAAGCGCAAAAAGTTGTTGTCGCTTGTCATAAGATCTGGAATAAAACAATCCATTGTTTCGTAATACCTCTTTCTGTTGCCCGCCATCACTCCTTGCGACGTTTACCAGAGCTGGAAGCTTCCGGCAGTTTATGGTCAATACAGTGTAAAATAAGTGAAATAAAATGAATACTCCTGTCTGAAGACGAACTGCTCTTTCCGAAAAATCTGAATAATCAGCTGTGGTAAGCACTGCGTACGTCGTGGTCCACAACTTCCAAAAAAACACTTCTAAAAAAGGAGCGATGAACGCCAAAAAGTTGTAACATTTGATTTATTCGCGACTAATTTCGATACCGTGACGCATTAAACACAGTACAAAGTTCAGTACGGAAATATGCCTGTATAATCTGCATATTCTGACAATAATTTGAAGCAAGCGAACTTAGTATTCTTAGAGTATGCCAGTTATATAAGTATGTTTACAATATCTTCGTACAGCACTTAACGCCCACCGTATATGATGTCTCACCCTAGGAAGACGGTATGACTTGATTACGTCAACCGGAAGATGATAAAAAAGGCATCTCCCGATTATCTGGATCAGTGTGGCCCCGAGAGCGCATGGATAACCGAAAAACACGGACAATCCAAAATAAACATGTATTTACCTCGAACTGTTATTTATTTATTTACAAAACAAGCTTCATGTCACATTTGAAAGACCACTGTATTGGAAACGCAGTACTTGCCTGAAAGAATGGGCTGAAAATTACTAGCATTTAGCTTCTAGGGAAGTAGCCAAGCATTCTCCTCTGAATGCGAAAATATTTAGTTGACACCCATCTACACAGGGAGAAATGATCATCGTAATAAAAGAAGAGAACCCAGAGATCGCACGGATGGGTTTAAGCGTTCGTTTTTCCCGCGCGCTGCTTGAGAGTGAAAAGGTGGAAAAACCAAGTGAAAGTGGTTCGATGAACCCTCTGCGAGACACTTAAGTGTGAATTGCAGATAGTCATGTAGTTGGATGTAGATAGAAAATCGGTCGAGGACGCTTTACAAGGTCAGACCCACCACGTTTACCTGGAGATAAGAAGCGAAATAACAGAGACATATTTCAGAAAAGTCTGACGGTGCGATTGGTTCCCACATCGTTTTCCGCCAATAAAACATGAGTCACAAGGTGTTTCACAACTTCTAGAGGTAGTAGAGAGGACTTAGTAGATCAGGTTTTACATAGGAACCTATAACCGGAAACGTCACCCAACGTCGTTACAGAGCGTCAGAGTTAAAAGTGGCGGCGCCTGTAAGAGTATGTATATACAGGGTGATTCAATGATGATGGTACAAACTTTCTAGGATCATGGAGAAGGAAAACTGTATCAGTTTGAGGTAAGGGTCCCTGTACCGGAAACGAACGAGTCGAAAGTTACAAGCGAAACCGTTCTGACACCACAGACAGAGGAATGCAAGTTCTGGTACTGTTATTGCAAATATTTTAGGGTGGTAGGCAACTTTCAGAGGTGGCAGTACGAACCAAAACAAGGAAAAAATATCCAGTAAACGTGGGCTCTGAAATACGCACCAGAGGAGCTATGAGTGCTTGTTCATCTTCGCTACTGTGAAACACAGCTCTTCTTAAGTTGTGCATTTTACAGTTTAAGCTTAGTATATAAGTTTTTCTTTTTTTGGTCCTTACTACCACTACCAGCTCTGGAAGTTGTCTACCCTACAGTCTTAACAATAATAGTACCAGTACAAGCATTCCACTGACACAGGTATCACAACGGTTTTCGCTTCTAACTTTCGACTCATTCGTTTGCAGTACAGGCATACTTAACTTGAAATTTGTACATTTATCCATCTCCATCATCCTGGAGAGTTTGTAACATTATCATGGAATCACCTAGTATGTACACACATTTACAGGTACCGGCACCTATAACTTATACTCTCTGTAGCATCGTTGGATGACATTTCCGGTCGGGGGTCCTTTTGTAAAACTTAATCTACTAAGTCCCCTCAACAACATCTATAAGTTTGTAACATGAATTGTGAGACACCTTGTATAACAGTATATTCTGGACGAAAATATCCCCTATAACTACAAATGAATACTTCAGGCTTCGTTTTCTGTTTTGCCAAAAATCGCCGAATTATGCAAGAAAGATCCACAAAATCGGATAATCCACTCTTCAGTAACCCGGATCTTGCTGTATTATCGAAATTAGTCTTAAATAAATAATCATGAGATAGCTTCTTGGCGATCAGCTGTCCTTTATAATTAATAGCAGACTTTCGCTGATTTAATTTTCAGTAGTAAATAATCAGAATTGTAAGAACTCTGCAGACAATGCGATAAAGGCCATTCACTAATTTGTTACGTATCATTAACTTTATTTACCATTATTCCTTATGCGTTTGTACTTACAGTGATTTCTCAAAAAAAAAAATTTCTTTTTAGCTGATATTCTCCTCTGCATTGATCATAAAATCGCGTGTATTTTTACGAATTGAAAGACATATACATAGAGCCAATAGAAAACTCACCGGTGGCATAAATGACAGTGAAGCCGATCTTGTGTGGCATTGTGCGGCGTCTGTGCAGAATCAGAAGAGCAATGGTAGGCGTGTCTCCGACGCGCCACAGTGCGCTCCTTGCAGCGTGGATCACGATAGTTCCCCTGACATCTCTGCAGCCCTGTGTAACACATTTGCCATTTTGGTCACCTAACTCACAGGGGCAGAGCGGCAGCTATGCGCGAGGCACGTAAACGCGGCCGTTTACAATCCGCGATCCGGACGCGGAAGAGAACTGGGCAGGCCACGAAAGCGACCGCGCGAGTGTTCTGTGGGGAGCGTGCCCGCGACGCGGCTGTTCCGGTTAAAAGCCTGCCGCCGTTTAGCGAGGCGGGCGAGTGGCGAGTGGCAAGTTGCCGTAATGCCGGCGAGCCCCGCGGCCACGCGCGATCAATACGACGCCGACGCCGTGCTCTGCGCCGCGCCGCGCCGCACCTCTCCGCACAGAGATGCGGAACCTGTACACCGGATCAAATTCCCTGCCCGCACCCGCCCACGCTAACGGCAAAGCCTCTGAATCATATGGACTTCCTCGTTTCCTGCACATCTGCTTTCTGGGGAGCTTCCCTACGAAAGTGTTGCGCTTGGCGTCCACCATTACCGTATACACACAAGAAGCTAAGGTGAAAATATCGTAAACTGGCACTCGAAAACTGTTTTTTGTCGTGTTCTCACTGACAGGCCTAATAGATAATGTCAGAAGATACATGACGCTGTTCACGGATTATGCATTATAAAAGGTGCAAAGAAACAATAGCAGGATCGGAGCAAGTAGGGGACTTCTAGATTTGCCACATAATCATTCTACGAAAATATACCTTAATGTGTCTACGGCAAAATGATAACCAATCGGCGGCTAGCACGCGGAGTTTTGTCCGGTAAACGAATATGTTTGGCTGTCTCTAGCAGTGCGGTTTGTCCGACTAACCTGGTGCTGTAATTTCTTCGATGATGTCAATATTCTAGCGACGCTGAAGGCAGATGTTTCTAGTATTTGTTGTAAAAATCGGATGTTGAGAAAAAACTAGCAAATAAAGTCAGAAAATTGACATTATTTTTAATTATGGTTGACCATAAACAAGAACCACAACATGGCTCTGACCACTATGCGACTTCTGAGGTCATCAGTCGCCTAGAACTTAGAACTAATTAAACCTAACTAACCTAATGATATCAACACACCCATGCCCGAGGCAGGATTCGAACCTGCGACCGTAGCGGTCGCTCGGCTCCAGACTGTAGCGCCTACAACCGCACGGCCACTCCGGCCGGCAACAACCACAGAATCCTGACTTAATCCTTAATGATCAAATACAGTTCCAATATTCTTCCTTGCTAAAATACCAGATAATATTTTTCACTCTATAAGATAGTATGCTTGTTGTAACTACTACAATTATTCCCCTCTGGCCCTGTGTCTCGTCTCTCCCTCCCCCCCCCCCTTTCCTGTACATCACTTTTACCTGTAATTTTTTCCTTATAACATAGCACTTTCCCTCCCCCTCCCCCTCCATGGTCCATTGTCCTGCCATTCGTGGGGAGGCTTGCATGCCTCAGCGTAGGTGTTAAGAGGCCAGACAAACATGTGGTTCCTGAAGAGGGGCAGCAGCCTTTTCAGTAGTTGCAGGGACAACAGTCTGGATGATTGACTGATCTGGCCTTGTAACATTAACCAGAAGTCCTTGCTGTGCTGGTACTGCGAACGGCTGCAAGCAAGGGGAATCTAAAGCCGTAATTTTTACCGAGGGCGTGCAGCTTTCCTATATGGCTAAACGATGATGGCGTCGTCTTGGGTAAAATATTCCGGAGGTAAAATAGCCCCCATTCGGATCTCCAAGCGGGGACTACTCGGAAGGACGTCGTTATCAGGAGAAACAAAACTGTCGTTCTACGGATCGGAGTGTGGAAGATCAGACCCTTTAATAGGGCAGGTAGGTTAGAAAATTTAAAAAGGGAAATTGATATAGTGAGAATTAATGAAGTTCGGTGGCAGGAGGAACAAGACATCTGGTCAGGTGGATACAGGGTTACGAATACAAAATCAAATAACGATAATGCTGGATTGGTTTAACAATTAATAAAAAAAATAGGAACGCGGATATGCTACTACAAAGAGCATAGTGAACGCATTACTGTAGCCAAGATAGACACGAAGCCCACACCTACCACCGTAGTACAAGTTTATATGCCAACTAGCTCCGCAGATGATGAAGAGATTGAAGAAATGTATGATGCGATAAAAGAAATTTTTGAGATAGTTAAGGGACCCGAAAATTTGATTCTGATGGGGAACTGGAATTCGATAGCAGAAAAAGGAAGAGAGGGAGAGCTAGCAGGTGAATATGGACTGGGAGTAAGGAATGAAGAGGAAGCCGCCTGGTAGGATTCTGTACGGAGCATAACTTAATCAGAACTAACGCTTGGTTTAAGAATTATGAAAGAAGGTTGTATACGTGGAAGAGGCCTGGCGAGACGGTAAGGTTTCAGACTGATTATATAATGGTAAGACAGATATTTAGGAACCAGGTTTTAAACTGTAAGACATTTCCAGGGGCAGATGTGGAATCTCGCCACAATCTATTGGTTATGAACTGTAGATTAAAACTGAAGAAACAGCATAAAGGCAGGGATTTAAGGAGATGGGACTTGGATAAACTGAAAGAACCAGAGGTTGTAGAGAGTTTCAGAGAGAGCATTAGGGAACCGTTGACAAGAACAGGGGAGAGAAATACAGTAGAAGAAGAATGGGTAGCTTTGAGAGACGAAGTAGTGAAGGCAGCAGAGGATCAAGTATGCAAAAAGACGAGGGTTTGTAGAAATCCTTGGGTAACAGAAGAGGTATTGAATGTAATCAATAAAAGAAGAAAATATAAAAATACAGTAAGTGAAGCAGCCGAAAACGAATACAAACGTCTCATAAATGACAAACGTCTCATAAATGAGATCGACAGGAAGTGCGAAATGGCAAAGCAAGGATGGCTAGAGAACAAATTTAAGGATATAGAGGCATATATCACTAGGGGTAAGACAAATACCGCCTACAGGAAAATTAAAGAGACCTTTAGAAAAAAGAGAGCCACCTCTATGAACATCAAGAGCTCAGATAGAAGACCAGACCTAAGCAAAGAAGGGAAGGCAGAAAGGTAGAAGGAATACTTAGAGTGTCTATACAAGGGCGATGTACTTGAGGGCAACTTCATGGAAATGGAAGAGGACGTAGATGAAGATGGAATTTGAGATATGACACTATGTGAAGAATTTGACAGAGCTCTGAAAGACCTAAGTTGAAACAAGGCCCCGGCGGTAACAACATTCCGTTACAACTACTGATAGCCTTGGGAGAGTCAGCCATGACAAAACTCTACTATCAGGTGAACAAGATGTATGAGACAGGTGAAATACCTTCAGACTTAAAGAAGAATATAATAATTCCAATCCCAAAGAAAGCAGGTGTTGACAGATGAGAAAATTACCGAACTATCAGTTTAATAAAGCATGATTGCAAAATACTAACACGAATTCCTTACAGACGAATGGAAAAACTGGTAGAAGCCGACCTCGAGGAAGATCAGTTTGCATTCCGTAGAAATGTTGGAACACGTGAGGAAATACTAACTCTACGACTTATTTTAAAAGATAGGTTAAGGAAACGCAAACCTACGTTTCCACCATTTGTAGACTTACAAAAAGCTTTTGACGATGTTGACTGGAATACTCTCTTTCAAATTCTAAAGGTGGCAGGGGTAAAATACAGGGAGCGAAAAGCTACACTCCTGGAAATGGAAAAAAGAACACATTGACACCGGTGTGTCAGACCCACCATACTTGCTCCGGACACTGCGAGAGGGCTGTACAAGCAATGATCACACGCACGGCACAGCGGACACACCAGGAACCGCGGTGTTGGCCGTCGAATGGCGCTAGCTGCGCAGCATTTGTGCACCGCCGCCGTCAGTGTCAGCCAGTTTGCCGTGGCATACGGAGCTCCATCGCAGTCTTTAACACTGGTAGCATGCCGCGACAGCGTGGACGTGAACCGTATGTGCAGTTGACGGACTTTGAGCGAGGGCGTATAGTGGGCATGCGGGAGGCCGTGTGGACGTACCGCCGAATTGCTCAACACGTGGGGCGTGAGGTCTCCACAGTACATCGATGTTGTCGCCAGTGGTCGGCGGAAAGTTCACGTGCCCGTCGACCTGGGACCGGACCGCAGCGACGCACGGATGCACGCCAAGACCGTAGGATCCTACGCATTGCCGTAGGGGACCGCACCGCCACTTCCCAGCAAATTAGGGACACTGTTGCTCCTGGGGTATCGGCGAGGACCATTCGCAACCGTCTCCATGAAGCTGGGCTACGGTCCCGCACACCGTTAGGCCGTCTTCCGCTCACGCCCCAACATCGTGCAGCCCGCCTCCAGTGGTGTCGCGACAGGCGTGAATGGAGGGACGAATGGAGACGTGTCGTCTTCAGCGATGAGAGTCGCTTCTGCCTTGGTGCCAATGATGGTCGTATGCGTGTTTGGCACCGTGCAGGTGAGCGCCACAATCAGGACTGCATACGACCGAGGCACACAGGGCCAACACCCGGCATCATGGTGTGGGGAGCGATCTCCTACAATGGCCGTACACCACTGGTGATCGTCGAGGGGACACTGAATAGTGCACGGTACATCCAAACCGTCATCGAACCCATCGTCCTACCATTCCTAGACCGGCAAGGGAACTTGCTGTTCCAACAGGACAATGCACGTCCGCATGTATCCCGTGCCACCCAACGTGCTCTAGAAGGTGTAAGTCAACTACCCTGGCCAGCAAGCTCTCCGGATCTGTCCCCCATTAGCATGTTTGGGACTGGATGAAGCGTCGTCTCATGCGGTCTGCACGTCCAGCACGAATGCTGGTCCAACTGAGGCGCCAGGTGGAAATGGCATGGCAAGCCGTTCCACAGCACTACATCCAGCATCTCTACGATCGTCTCCATGGGAGAATAGCAGCCTGCATTGCTGCGAAAGGTGGATATACACTGTACTAGTGCCGACATTGTGCATGCTCTGTTGCCTGTGTCTATGTGCCTGTGGTTCTGTCAGTGTGATCATGTGATGTATCTGACCCCAGGAATGTGTCAATAAAGTTTCCCCTTCCTGGGACAATGAATTCACGGTGTTCTTATTTCAATTTCCAGGAGTGTATTTACAATGTGTACAGAAACCAGATGGCATGTCGAGGACATGAAAGGGAAGCAATGGTTGGAAATGGAGTGAGACAGAGTTGTAGGCTACCCCGATTTTATTCAATCTGTATATTGAGCAAGCAGTAATGGAAACAAAAGAAAAATTTGGAGTGGGTATTAAAATCCAGGGAGAAGAAATAAAAACTTTGAGGTTCGCCGATGACATTGTAATTCTGTCAAGAGACAGAAAAGGACATGGAAGAGCAGTTGAGCGGAATGGGCAGTGTCATGAAAGGAGGATATAAGACGAACTTCATCAAAAGCAAAATGAAGATAATGGAATGTAGTAGAATTAAACCAGGTGATGATGAGGGTATTAGATTAGGAAATGAGACAATTAAGGTAGTGAATGAGTTTTGCTATTTGAGGAGCATAACTGATGATGGTCGCAGTAGAGAGGATATAAAATGTAGACTGGCTATGGCAAGGAAAGCATTTCTGAAGAAGCATGGAGGGTGAAAATCTTAGAGGGAGACCAAAAGATGAATACACAAAGCAGATTCAGAAGGATGTAGGTTCCAGTAGTTATTCGGAGATGAAGAGGCTTGCACAGGATATAGTAGTATGGAGAGCTGCATCAAACTAGTCTCTGGATGGAAGGCCACAACAACAACACAATAATCCATGCCAGTACTCACCTAGAATACTGATTGGCCTTTACCACAGTTACACTTTTAATCTTTGAGTAGATTGTAATTTAAGGTTTATTTCTTCATAAAACTGAAGCTGTGCTCCGCCCGCACAGGCCACGGAGGCCCAACGGTACCGACCGGCTGCCGTGTCCTCCTCAGCCCCAAGGCGTCACTGGATGCGGATGTGGAGGGGTATGTGGACAGCGCACCGCTCTTCCGACCAGATGTCAGTTTACGAGACCGGAGCAGCAACTTCTCAATCAAGTAGCTCCTCAGTTTGCCTCAAAAAGACTGAGTGCACCCCGGTTGCCAACAGCGTTCGGCAGACCGGATGGTCACCCATTCTACATATACATCTACATCTACATAGATACTCCGCAATCCACCATACGGTGCGTGGCGGAGGGTACCTCGTACCACAACCAGCATCTTCTCTCCCTGTTCCACTTCCAAACAGAACGAGGGAAAAATGACTGCCTATATGCCTCTGTACGAGCCCTAATCTCTCTTATGTTATCTTTGCGGTCTTTCCGCGAAATGTAAGTTGGCGGCAGTAAAATTGTACTGCAGTCAGCCTCAAACGCTGGTTCACTAAATTTCCTCAGTAGCGATTCACGAAAAGAACGCCTCCTTTCCTCTAGAGACTCCCACCCGAGTTCCTGGAGCATTTCCGTAACACTCGCGTGATGATCAAACCTACCAGTAACAAATCTAGCAGCCCGCCTCTGAATTGCTTCTATGTCCTCCCTCAACCCGACCTGATAGGGATCCCAAACGTTCGAGCAGTACTCAAGAATAGGTCGTATTAGTGTTTCATAAGCGGTCTCCCTTACAGGTGAACCACATGTTCCCAAAATTCTATCAATGAACCGAAGACGACTATCCGCCTTCCCCACAACTGCCATTACATGCTTGTCCCACTTCATATCGCTCTGCAATGTTACGCCCAAATATTTAATCGACGTGACTGTGTCAAGCGCTACAACACTAATGGAGTATTCAAACATTACAGGAGTCTTTTTCTGCATTAATTTACATTTATCTATATTTAGAGTTAGCTGCCATTCTTTACACCAATCACAAATCCTGTCCAAGTCATTTTGTATCCTCCTACAGTCACTCAACGACGACACCTTCCCGTACACCATAGCATCATCAGCAAACAGTCGCACATTGCTATCTACCCTACCCAAAAGATCATTTATGTAGATAGAAAACAACAGCGGACCTACCACACTTCCCTGGGGCACTCCAGATGATACCCTCACCTCCGATGAACACTCACCATCGAGGACAACGTACTGGGTTCTATTACTTAAGAAGACTCCGAGCCACTCACATACTTGGGCACCAATCCCATATGCTCGTACCTTAGTTAGGAGTCTGCAGTGGGGCACCGAGTCAAACGATTTCCGGAAGTCAAGGAATATGGCATCCGTCTAATACCCTTCATCCATGGTTCGCAAGATATCATGTGAAAAAAGGGCGAGTTGCGTTTGGCAGGAGGGATGCTTTCTAAAGCCGTGCTAGTGCCAGCCCAGCCCGAGAGGTATTAACTACGGTTATGTGACGGGAACCGGTGTTACCACTGCGGCAATGCCGTTGGCAATATTTGTTCATATCTGTTTGAATTATTTCAAGACGCTTATAACAGTTTACCAGTTTGTGAATAGTTGAGAAAATTTAACCAATCTCCGTATAACGTTTGTAGCACAGTATGTTTCTGTCAGTCAATCAGTCACATATGCACAGCCCTACGTGCTAGCCCTGGCGTGACTAGACGAAACCTTTTTCATGGCGTGTGACTGTCAAGTAACATAGCTCGACGATACTTGGACCATACTTAGGAAGAGCTGCTACAGTACAGTACGGTACAGAAAGTAACTGAAGGGAATACGCAGTGAGACAGACAGAAATGACTCGTTTATTCAAAGACAACTGAGCCGTGGGTGGCTCATGTTATGCGTTTGATTATACCCTGATTAGTAATCTGTGTTTAGTCCCCCGCGGCTATCGCCATTATGCTGTTATTCTCTCTCTCCGCGAGTGGCAGCAACGGTGTGTATCGATATTTGCACCTTGTACTATCTTTGGCCTGGCGCTCATAGTTTCCAGCTGGGCTGTGTGCGAGCAGTTGGTTGGTTGGCGTGGAGCAGCGAGGAAATCTCCGCGGCGCGCAGTTTGGCCGAGGCCGCTGGCGGCGACCACGCGCGGTCGGAGTGTTTGGTGCTGTTCCCATTGCTACGAGGTCCGAGTTTTGACTTAATCTATCAGCAAGTCACGACTGTTCACATCTTGTTGTTTGGATTTCGTTGTCGGCTGTTGGGACATTCCCGCGAGCAACAACGTGTGTTTTCAAGATGGCAAATTTTAGCCCCCCTCCGGTGGAGTTTAACTGTACTTGCTTATTTTGAATCTTCTACCTTGTGGCAGTTAACGTTCCGGTTATCTGCCCTGGCCGTTGACGTAAATTCAGGCAGTGTGTTTTCCTCATCGTGTTGTAGCTGTCCAGCATGATGTGTAGTTTAACAGCTCAATGTATAACTGGTTGTGGACGCCAATACCTTCCACGTTGTTCCATTGAACTCCCTGTTGTGTGCTGGTCGAGTGGAGCGGAAGTTATCTTGTCGGTGGGTCCGTTTACTGTCTGTCGGTTGCGTTGTCGCCGGATCGAGAATGGTTGGGCCGACTCCCTGTCTCACCTAAGCGAGCGTTAGTGTTTGAATACCAGGCCGACTCTCGGAAACTTCTGAGCGCCGTTGGGTGTACAGGCTTTTTTAATTTGTTGTTGTTATTTGCATTTGTATGGCTTCTAGCCGATTTTTAAATTAAGGTTGTTTTGCCCTTAAGGCGTAAGATTGTTTGGGCCTTCAGCCTAATTAAAGAACTGTTTTAATGTAAGTGGTTAGAGTCTTAAGTGATGAGCCTTCAGCTGATTTTTAAATTCCGGCCGGGATGGCCGAGCGGTTCTAGGCGCTACAGTCTGCAACCGCGCGACCGCTACGGTCGCAGGTTCGAATCCTGCCTCAGGCATGGAAGTGTGTGATGTCCTTAGGTTAAGTAGGTTTAAGTAGTTCTAAGTTCTGGAGGACTGATAACCTCTGAAGTTAAGTCCCATAGTGCTCAGAGCCATTTTAAAAAAAAAAATTAAAGTTGTTTTGCTCTTAAGGTGTGAGATGGTTTGGGCCTCCAGCCTAATTAGAGAACTGTTTTAAGCTAAGGCCTTTTGCCTTTTAAAAATTTAATTTTGGTTTAAGTCTTAAGAGATGGGCCTTCAGCCGATCTTTTTAAAATTAAAGTTGTTTTGCTCTTAAGGTGTGAGATTGTTTGGGCCTTCAGTCTAATTGAAAGAACTGTTTTGAGATAAGGCTTTCTGCCTTTTAAATTTCTGATTTGGGTTTGAGTTTTAAGTTATTGGCTTTCAGGCGATTTTAAATGAAAGTGGTCTTGCCCTTAAGGCATGAGATTGTGTGGCGTATTCAGCTGGTTATTAAGTTCTAAATATTAATGCTGTGTTTTTTTTAAGATTTTCTTGGCTCTTGTAATGTTTGGTCAAATAAATAAAGTTGTATGTTCGAGTGTAACTGACAGCCGCTTACTTTGGCCCCTTTCCACAGTTTAAACTACCTGTCCTGTCCTGCAGGTTTAACAGGGCGTCTCAACAACACGGGTGTCACCACGAATTGACATGGTCTGCTGGACACTACACAGGGTGGGACATTGTTTTAAAAAGGGCATGTGATTGCCACGGATGACGGAAGACCGTTAGCCGGATATCCTTTCGTTCCTAAAGTTTCCTCACCAATGTGGTCCGCATTGTCATCCATGAAAATTAACTCAGAGACGAGTACAGGGTGTTTATAAATGAATATCGGGGTTTTAACGCTTTATAATATTTATTACATTGAACTTACAGTTATAAATGATATGTCAAATGAAAGAGCAATTCAAACATTTATCTTTGGCACCAGTGCACATGCGCAGCGCCCAATGTTTCCGCCGCAACCCGCTAGATAGCGGTAGTAGCGGTAGTGGCAGAAAATCCTAAGAAATTCTGGTCTTATGTCAAAGCGGTAGGTGGATGAAAACAAAATGTCCAGACACTCTGTGACCAAAATGGTACTGAAACAGAGGATGACAGACTAAAGGCCGAAATACTAAATTTCTTTTTCCAAAGCTGTTTCACAGAGGAAGACTGCACTGTAGTTCCTTCTCTAGATTGTCGCACAGATGACAAAATGGTAGATATCGAAATAGACGACAGATGGATAGAGAAACAATTAAAATCGCTCAAAAGAGGAAAGACTGCTGGACCTGATGGGATACCAGTTCGATTTTACACAGAGTACGCGAAGGAACTTGCCTCCCTTCTTGCAGCGTTGTACCGTAGGTCTCTAGAAAAGCGTAGCGTTCCAAAGGATTGGAAAACGGCACAGGTCATTCCCGTTTTCAAGAAGGGACGTCGAACAGATGTGCAGAACTATAGACCTATATCTCTAACGTCGATCAGTTGTAGAATTTTGGAACACGTATTATGTTCCAGTATAATGACTTTCCTGGAGACTAGAAATCTACTCTGTAGGAATCAACATGGGTTTCGAAAAAGACGGTCGTGTGAAACCCAGCTCGCGCTATTCGTCCACGAGACTCAGAGGGCCATAGACACGGGTTCGCAGGTAGATGCCGTGTTTCTTGACTTCCGCAAGGCGTTCGATACAGTTCCCCACAGTCGTTTAATGAACAAAGTAAGAGCATATGGACTATCAGACCAATTGTGTGATTGGATTGAAGCGTTCCTAGATAACATAACGCAGCATGTCATTCTCAATGGAGAGAAATCTTCCGAAGTAAGAGTGATTTCAGGTGTGCCGTAGGGGAGTGTCGTAGGACCGTTGCTATTCACAATATATACACTCCTGGAAATTGAAATAAGAACACCGTGAAACTTTATTGACACATTCCTGGGGTCAGATACATCACATGATCACACTGACAGAACCACAGGCACATAGACACAGGCAACAGAGCATGCACAATGTCGGCACTAGTACAGTGTATATCCACCTTTCGCAGCAATGCAGGCTACTATTCTCCCATGGAGACGATCGTAGAGATGCTGGATGTAGTCCTGTGGAACGGCTTGCCATGCCATTTCCACCTGGCGCCTCAGTTGGACCAGCGTTCGTGCTGGACGTGCAGACCGCGTGAGACGACGCTTCATCCAGTCCCAAACATGCTCAATGGGGGACAGATCCGGAGATCTTACTGGCCAGGGTAGTTGACTTACACCTTCTAGAGCACGTTGGGTGGCACGGGATACATGCGGACGTGCATTGTCCTGTTGGAACAGCAAGTTCCCTTGCCGGTCTAGGAATTGTAGAACGATGGGTTCGATGACGGTTTGGATGTACCGTGCACTATTCAGTGTCCCTTCGACGATCACCAGTGGTGTACGGCCAGTGTAGGAGATCGCTCCCCACACCATGATTCCGGGTGTTGGCCCTGTGTGCCTCGGTCGTATGCAGTCCTGATTGTGGCGCTCACCTGCACGGCGCCAAACACGCATACGACCATCATTGGCACCAAGGCAAAAGCGACTCTCATCGCTGAAGACGACACGTCTCCATTCGTCCCTCCATTCACGCCTGTCGCGACACCACTGGAGGCGGGCTGCACGATGTTGGGGCGTGAGCGGAAGACGGCCTAACGGTGTGCGGGACCGTAGCCCAGCTTCATGGAGACGGTTGCGAATGGTCCTCGCCGATACCCCAGGAGCAACAGTGTCCCTAATTTGCTGGGAAGTGGCGGTGCTGTCCCCTACGGCACTGTGTAGGATCCTACGGTCTTGGCGTGCATCCGTGCGTCGCTGCGGTCCGGTCCCAGGTCGACGGGCACGTGCACCTTCCGCCGACCACTGGCGACAACATCGATGTACTGTGGAGACCTCACGCGCCACGTGTTGAGCAATTCGGCGGTACGTCCACCCGGCCTCCCGCATGCCCACTATACGCCCTCGCTCAAAGTCCGTCAACTGCACATACGGTTCACGTCCACGCTGTCGCGGCATGCTACCAGTTTTAAAGACTGCGATGGAGCTCCGTATGCCACGGCAAACTGGCTGACACTGACGGCGGCGGTGCACAAATGCTGCGCAGCTAGCGCCATTCGACGGCCAACACCGCGGTTCCTGGTGTGTCCGCTGTGCCGTGCGTGTAATCATTGCTTGTACAGCCCTCTCGCAGTGTCCGGAGCAAGTATGGTGGGTCTGACACACCAGTGTCAATGTGTTCTTTTTTCCATTTCCAGGAGTGTATAAATGACCTTATGGATAACATCGGAAGTTCACTGAGGCTTTTTGCGGATGATGCTGTAGTATATCGAGAGTTTGTAACAATGGAAAATTGTACTGAAATGCAGGAGGATCTGCAACGAATTGACGCATGGTGCAGGGAATGGCAATTTAATCTCAATGTAGACAAGTATAATGTACTGCGAATACAGAGAAAGAAAGATCGTTTATCATTTAGCTGCAATATAGCAGGTCAGCAACGGGAAGCAGTTAATTCCATAAATTATCTGGGAGTAGGAATTAGGAGTGATTTAAAATGGAATGTCCATATAAAATTAATCGTCGGTAAAGCAGATACCAGACTGAGATTCTTTGGAAGAATGCTAAGGAAATGCAGTCCGAAAACATAGGAAGTAGGTTACAGTACATTTGTTCGCCCACTGCTTGAATACTGCTCACCGGTGTGGGATCCGTACCAGATAGGGTTGATAGAAGAGATAGGGAAGATCCAATGGAGAGCAGCGCGCTTCGTTACAGGATCATTTAGTAGGCGCGAAAGCGTTGTGGAGATGATAGATAAACTCCAGTGGAAGACTCTGCAGGAGAGACGCTCAGTAGCTCGGTACGGGCTTTTGTTGAAGTTTCGAGAACATACCTTCACCGAAGGGTCAAGCAATACATTTCTCCCTCCTACGTATATCTCGCGAAGAGACCATGAGGATAAAATCAGAGAGATTAGAGCCCACACAGAAGCATACCGACAATCCTTCTTTCTAAGAACAATACGAGACTGGAATAGAAGGGAGAACCGATAGAGGTACTCAAGGTACCCTCCGCCATCCACCGTCAAGTGGCTTGCGGAGTATGGATGTAGATGTAGATGTAGAGTAGCGGAGATGGCGACTAGTGAACAGAAAGCGTTTTGTGTTTTGCAGTTTGCAAAGACCGAATCTGTAATTATTGTGCACCGTGCATTCCGGCTGAAGTTCTGTTGTCATTCTCCAAGTGATAATAACATTCGTAGATGGTATCATCAATTTGAAGATACCGGCTGCCTTTGCAAAGGGAAGAGCACAGGACGACCAAGAGTTGGTGAAGAGACTGTTGAGCGAGTGAGAGAGTCGTTTACTCATAGCCCAAAGAAATCAGTCCGGAAGGCTAGTCGTGAATTACTAGTTCCCATGTCGACTGTTTGGAAAGTTTTAAGAAAACACGTACAACTACATCTTTACCGTTTACAGTTACTACAGGCTCTAAAACCGGCAGACCATGGATTACGTGCCAACTTCGTAAACGAAATGTTGTTTGATGACGATGTGGATTTTCTGGATCATGTTGTCTTCAGTGATGAATCGACCTTTCACCTTAGTGGACATGTTAACACTCATAATGTGCGCATCTGGGGCTCAGAAAATCCTCACGAGATGGTACAAATGCAACGAGATTCCCCTAGAGTGACTGCTTCTCGTGCCGTATCCCGGCGGAAAGTTTATGAGTCTTTCTCTTTTGGTGAACCTACTGTAACTGGCACTTCTTACCTTGATACACTAGAGCAATGACTCTTCCCTCAGTTGGAAGAAGATGAGCCAGAGAACTTCATTTTCTAGCAAGATGGTGCGCCACCTCACTGGCATAGCGAAGTAGGCGACTGGTTGAACTTCACTGCACCCAAGCGCTGGACAGGCCGCAAGGGGCGCAATGACGGCGCTTGCCTTGCATGGCCTCCACATTCACCCGACCTAACGCCATGCGATTTTTTTCCTTTGGGGCTTCATCAAGGATTGTGCGTACGTGCCTCCGCTATCATCAGACCTCCCTGAATTAAGAAACTGGATTGAAGCAGCTGTTGCTACAATCACTGAAGACACACTTATGAACGTTTGGGAAGAACTCGGCTATAGATTTGATGCGTGCTGCGTGACAAATGGTGCTCACATTGAACATTTATAATGTTCTTGGTCAAACTGTTGAGTTGCTCTTTCATTTGACATATCATTTATAACTGTAAGTTTAATATAATGAATATTATAAAGTGTTAAAACCCCGATATTCATTAATAAACACCCTGTATATCACCAATAAGATGTACTTGGGGATGGAGTACAGTGGCACAATAACGTTGAGGTGAGTGTACTGTGTCCAAAAGTTTATAATTCAGTACGCCCGTGAAACATTGTGCCTCTTCACACCTGGACCATCAAAACGATCATGTTCGACGATATTCCTGTGTGCGTTGCGTACATTCATATGGAGAGAGGTGAGAACACATAATGCACCCAGGAACATTATCGAACATGATCTTTCCGCTAATTCCCAGGATTCTGGAAGGTATGGTTTACCAAATTATGTAATGAACTGAAGAGAATCTTCGACGTTGCAACATTAATTTTCTTTATTAATTGATGACTAGTATCCAGCCTAACCTCATTATCAAAACATCCTACAAAATAGAAACCAAACAGTAAGTAATTTATAAATTACAAAACAGTGCCACAATGTAAATGTAACTAATTGCCATTGATATTTAGAACTAAGCTATGCAACAACATCCATTATGAGAGCCACATGACTAATCATTTCAGTTAAACATATGTGGCAAACTACGGCAGGACTGAACTTGGTTCACCTAACTGAGACACTACAGTGTGAAAGGCATTAGGAAGACTATGTAGGACAGGGGGCGCCTATCAGAGCTGCGCCGTCTAGCAGCAACTTTGTTTTACATATTTTCTCTTTTCCTGTTTTTTATATATATTTATATATAAAGTCATTAGTCGCCCATGTGGAAATAAGCATTACAAAATATATATCTGAAACACGAGCAAATATATTGACAAGAAGGTATTTAATTTATCATCTGTAATGTAAGCAGCATGGCGTCTACAATGTGAATCACCAAAAACAAGCATTGCAAATATTTCGGGAATGGTAGGATGGCAGGTAATTGATATGCGGATTTCACAGACCGGAATGGTAGGCAGGTGCCCGCCTTTGTAGCTTATAAACAAGGCGGTATCAGTTTCGAACGTTTATTTATCTACAAAAGGTATAAACATTTCAGTGAAACTATGCATATTGACGGTATTACAATCAAAGTAGATAAATTAGAATATCAATGGTGTTTGTTGCAGGAGTCTAGCGCAAGTAGTTTATGAGATATCATAGTTTGAGCATTGTAAATATCGGCAATTGTTTGTTCCATGTGGTACCACAAACGAGTATGAATTAGACATTGGTACGTGACTGCAACTGTACACAGATGTTAATACGTCTCCGGAGGTATCGCGTAGTTACATGGGACATTGCCTAGGACACACGAAAGACAATCAAAAGTGATTACAGTACCTTTTCGGAATCTGACCAAAGCATCCTCACAGCCTGTGCTCAAAACGACCACCGCCAGCGTCAACACAAGCTTGCAGTCTGCCACGCAACGACTGTTGGACACGTTCTAGCTTTCCAGCGGAAATCGCACGCCGTTTCATATCATCTGGTATCGTTGGTATATTCTTTTAGGAAGTGTCTACCACAGTATAAAATAGAATGGCGTCAGATCTGGGGAACTGGCTGTCCACGGTACGGGTCCTCTTCGTCTAATCCATTGATTTGGGAACAACCCTTGAAAAGACGATGTCGTAATTGGCCGGACATCCATTATGTTGATACAATAGGTTCCCTTTAGTCTGACGGGGAACGACTTCCAACAGCTGTGGAAGATGGTCCGTTAGGAGATTGAGATACTTGTGCAAGTCGAGTATTTCCTATACGAGCACGATTCGCAAAACCATTTCCGGGCACCACTTGATGGAGAGAGATGTGATGGGGATGGAACTTATGACGAGCTCCTAAGAGACACTGCATGTATTTTTCTTTTCATGCTGAAAACTGCCAAATTCGTAGGGTGCCAGGCTGCTGGAAAAGTGTACACCCTCACAGAAACTGCAGCGGATTGCGCATATGCACCATCGTAGGCGCATACCCTTGGTTGACGGCGAATCGGTAAACAGGTGGCGCAACTCGGCGCGATCGTTATTTATAAAGCGCATTTCAGTTGACTTTGATAATTTCTCTGAAACAATTGTCCGAAATTACTGTTCGCTTAAATTTGCAACTCATGTAATATCCAAAGTAATTACCAACTGCTTGTGCGGTAGAGTAAGTGTCAACAATAGAGATAAAACTGAATTTATACTCATTGTGTTTAATAATTAATGTTAATCAGTGTGCAAATCCGCTCTTGCTTCGTAAAATCTGACCTTGATCTGCATATGTGGAAGAAAAACAAACTAATAATATGCCCCAAAATGAAACACAGAAGATTGTGAAAGAAAAACAATCCGAAAGATTTACTGTGCAGGGTCCTCATTAATAACCAACATAAACCCCTAAACTTAAATAACACGAACAGCAGTTCTTAAGGGGAATTTTCTTGAGATAGGAACTACACTACTGGCCATTAAAATTGCTAAACCACGAAGATGGCGTGTTACACACGCGAAATTTAACCAACAGGAAGAAGATTCTGTGATATGCAAATGATTAGCTTTTCAGAGCATTCGCACAAGGTTGGCGCCGGTGGCGACACCTACAACGTGCTGACATGAGGAAAGTTTCCAACCGATTTCTCATACACAAACAGCAGTTGACCGGCGCTGCCTGGTGAAACGTTGTTGTGATGCCTCGCGTAAGGAGGAGAAATGCGTACCATCACGTTTCCGACTTTGATAAAGGTCGGATTGTAGCCTATCGCAATTGCGGTTTATCGTATCGCGACATTGCTGCTCGCGTTAGTCGAGATCCAATGACTGTTAGCAGAATATGGAATCGGTGGGTTCAGGAGGGTAATACGCAACGCCGTGCTGGATACCAACGGCCTCGTATCACTAGCAGTCGAGATGACAGGCATCTTATCGGCATGGCTGTAACGGATCGTCCAGCCACGTCTCGATCCCTGAGTCAACAGATGGGGACATTTGCAAGACAACAACCATCTGCACGAACAGTTCGAAAAAATGGTTCAAATGGCTCTGAGCACCATGGGACTTAACGTCTGAGTCATCAGTCCCCTAGAACTCAGAACCACTTAAACCTAACTAACCTAAGGACGTCACGCACATCCATGCCCGAGGCAGTACTCGAACCTGCGACCGTAGCGGTCGCGCGGTTCCAGACTGCAGCGCCTAGAACCGCTTGACCACTCCGGCCGGCGAAAAGTTCGACGACGTTAACAGCAGCATGGACTATCAGCTCGGAGACCATGGTTGCGGTTACCCTTGACGCTGCATCACAGACAGGAGCGCCTGCAATAGTGTACTCAACGACGAACCTGGGTGCACGAATGGCAAAACGTCATTTTTTCGGATGAATCCAGGTTCTGTTTACAGCATTATGATGGTCGCATTCGTGTTTGGCGACATCGCAGTGAACGCACATTGGAAGCGTGTATTCGTCATCGCCATACTGGCGTACCACCCAGCGTGAGGTATGGGGTGCCATTGGTTACACGTCTCGGTCACCTCTTGTTCACATTGACGGCACTTCGAACAGTGGACGTTACATTTCAGATGTGTTACCACCCGTGGCTCTACCCTTGATTCGATCCCTGCGAAACCCTACATTTCAGCAGGATAATGCACGACCGCATGTTGCAGGTCCTGTACGGGCCTTTCTGGATACAGAAAATGTTCTACTGCTGCCCTGGCCAGCACATTCTCCAGATCTCTCACCAATTGAAAACGTCTGGTCAACGGTGGCCGAGCACTGGCTCGTCACAACACGCCAGTCACTACTCTTGATGAATTGTGGTATTGTGTTGAAGCTGCATGGGCAGCTGTACCTGTACACGCCATACAAGTTCTGTTTGACTCAGTGCCCAGCTGTATCAATAAAGTTATATAATACAATCATCAGACCACTTCTAATCTATGGGGCAGAAACATTTAGCCTAACGAAAACAGAACATCACCATTTACAAGTGTCTGAGAATAAAGTTTATAGAAAAATCTTTGGTCCATTTTATGACAATGAATCACAATGCTGGAGGAGGTGACACAACATAGAAATCCACGTGCTATCACAATAGTCAACGATAGTAATCATAATAAATGCTAGAAGATTGCAGTGGGCTGGATATCTGATGAGAATGAAAGAAGATCAAATTGTGTTAAGAATATTGACGGAGATGCCACCTGGCAAAAGATCAAAACCCAGGAGCACTTGGCACAATGCAATTGATTGCATATGCGAAAGATTGGGAATAAATAACTGTCAAGAGACAGCACAAGACAGGAGCAGCTGGAGGAATCATGTGAGATCAGCATGGAAGCTTCGAGTCCCTTAGAAGCCTACTACTACTACTACTACTACTACCCCAACATTAAGTTATTGGCACAAGATTAGTTCAGGCCGGCACGTAGTTTTCTCTGACTGTTCCCAAATTCCTATTGCGTTATCCGCTATAAAATATCCGTAGGTGCAAAAGATCACCTGGAAATAAAGTTCAATCGGTGATAGACTGTTCTCAAAATTTAGGTGTGCCAAAATCTGTCTATTATCGGGCATGATAGTCAGAGAATGTTACGTCGGCGATAGTAGGAATGTGTACAAGATCTTTTATCACAGCAGGCCATACAAAAAGAATGAAAGAAATTCATGCTATCAAATGGTTCAAATGGCTCTGAGCACTATGGGACTTAACATCGGAGGTCATCAGTACCCTAGAACTTAGAACTACTTAAACCTAACTAACCTAAGGACATCACACACATCCATGCCCGAGGCAGGATTCGAACCTGCAACAGTAGCGGTCGCGCGGTTCCAGACTGAAGCGGCTAGAACAGCTCGGCCACACAGGCCTTCTTTATGGTATCAAAAGTAAGCATCTCCCTTCTTAGCCCGTCATTATAAATTCAGTGATGATCAGTATATACAGGGTGTTACAAAAAGGTACGGCCAAACTTTCACGAAACATTCCTCACACACAAATAAAGAAAAGATGTTATGTGGACATGTGTCCGGAAACGCTTAATTTCCATGTTAGAGCTCATTTTAGTTTCGTCAGTATGTACTGTACTGCCTCGATTCACCGCCAATTGGCCCAATTGAAGGAAGGTAATGTTGACTTCGGTGCTTGTCTTGACATGCGCCTCATTGCTCTACAGTACTAGCATCAAGCACATTAGTACGTAGCATCAACAGGTTAGTGTTCATCACGAACGTGGTTTTGCAGTCAGTGCAATGTTTAGAAATGAGGAGTTGGCAGATGCCCATTTGATGTATGGATTAGCACGGGGCAATAGCCGTGGCGCGTTACGTTTGTATCGAGACAGATTTCCAGAACGAAGGTGTCCCGACAGGAAGACGTTCGAAGCAATTGATCGGCGTCTTAGGGAGCACGGAACATTCCAGCCTATGACTCGCGACTGGAGAAGGCCTAGAACGACGAGGACACCTGCAATGGACGAGGCAATTCTTCGTGCAGTTGACGATAACCCTAATGTCAGCGTCAGAGAAGTTGCTGCTGTACAAGGTAACGTTGACCACGTCACTGTATGGAGAGTGCTACGGGAGAACCAGTTGTTTTCGTACCATGTACAGCGTGTGCAGGTACTATCAGCAGCTGATTGGCCTCCACGGGTACACTTCTGCGAATGGTTCATCCAATAATGTGTCAATCCTCATTTCAGTGCAAATGTACTCTTTACGGATGAGGCTTCATTCCAACATGATCAAATTGCAAATTTTCACAATCAACATGTGTGGGCTGACGAGAATCCGCAAGCAATTGTGCAATCACGTCATCAACACAGATTTTCTGTGAACGTTTGGGCAGGCATTGTTGGTGATGTCTCGATTGGGCCCCATGTTCTTCCACCTACGCTCAATGGAGCACGTTATCATGATTTCATACGGGATACTCTACCTGTGCTGCTAGAACATGTGCCTTTACAAGTACGACACAACATGTGGTTCATGCACTATGGAGCTCCTGCACATTTCAGTCGAAGTGTTCGTACGCTTCTCAACAACAGATTCGGTGACCGATGGATTGGTAGAGGCGGACCAATTCCATAGCCTCCACGCTCCTCTGACCTCAATCCTCTTGATTTTCATTTATGGGGGCATTTGAAAGCTCCTGTCTACGCAAACCCGGTACCAAATGTAGAGACTCTTCGTGCTCGTATTGTGGACGGCTGTGATACAATACGCCATTCTCCAGGGCTGCATCAGCGCATCAGGGATTCCATGCGACGGAGGGTGGATGCATGTATCCTCGCTAACGGAGGACATTTTGAACATTTCCTGTAACAAAGTGTTTGAAGTCACGCTGGTACGTTCTGTTGCTGTGTGTTTCCATTCCATGATTAATGTGATTTAAAGAGAAGTAATAAAATGAGCTCTAACATGGAAAGTAAGCGTTTCCGGACACACGTCCACATAACATATTTTCTTTCTTTGTGTGTGAGGAATGTTTCCTGAAAGTTTGGCCGTACCTTTTTGTAACACCCTATGTAGAACAGACAGGCGGTGTTAACGAAGTGCAAACAAAACGAATAGTGTCATCATTAGGGAGCTTGCAGAGTGTCGACGTTATAGGCTCTAGCTCCTGCCGCTAGGTCACTCCTTCGGCAGCAAACGTGACTTTGTACGCTGATAGATCACAGGCGGAACGCCTCGGAGTTTTAATTGTTATTCAATTAGCATGACTGCCACGATCGCCGGTGGAGAAGATGGAGGTAACCCACATCGCAGCAGCTTTCTTCATTTTCTCTACTGGCGACCGTGGCAGTCAGTCACGGAATAACAAAAAACATTCCGACGCTTTCCGCCTACACTCCATCAGTCTACAAAGTCACGTTCGCTGATCTATCAGCGTTGGAAAGGGGTGGGCTAGTGGCAGGAGCCGGCACCTATAACTTCGGCGCTCTGCATCGTCGTTGGATGAGGTTTCTGGACACGATTTCTTATCCTCGATTTGTTCCTCAAGAAACCCTCTATAACCCCTCGAAGTTCGTAGCAACATTTCTAGGACATCCTTTACATTGTAAACAGTAACGGTATACTCCTGAAATTACATTTACATCGGTCATTTTTCTTCCGTTAAGAGCGACGCGTTGAATTCTGTCTGTAAGGAAGTCTTGAATCCAGTCACAAATCTGGTCCGATATTCGATAAGCTCGTAGTTTTTTTAACTAACCGACATTGTGGGGCTGTATCAAATGCTTTCCTGAAGTCAAAGAACTCGGCGTCAACCTGAGCGCCGATGTATATAGCGCTGGGCTTTATGGTCTGTAAGGAACGTCTGAACGAACAAGGGAGGTTGTTAATAACTTCGTTATATTTTAAATAGAGAGAGAGAGAGAGTACGTTCCTTGTGGATGTCAGTGAACACTGAAGGAGAAGAGCAGGAGGATGAGGAGGAAATGTACAAGAAGAGATATTTAAAAATCTTCTTCACTACAATTAAGACGTTAGAAACATTTTTATTAATCAATGTAAATCACGTACATTCTGAAAAAAAGTGGGAAGTGATAGCTGGCGAATACTTACTACCTTTACCTACAGAATAGGTGCAAAAAAAATTATTGATTCTAGAGCAAACTGCGTGCAACAATGGTCCATGTATCGTTGACAATACGTTTCAAAAAATTACCCACAAAACAAGTTTTACAAGCATGACATACATGGGAACGATATCTGAGAGAATAAGCAAACTGTTTAGAAACTCTGGTACAATTCTTGCCTTTTAAACTAAAAATATGTTTTTAAATAAACACAAGCATGTGATTGGCAATTCTAATAATCGCATTAGTAGACCAGGAGTATATAAATTAACGTTCAGTGATGTAACAAAATATACATTGGTCAAACGGGTCGTAGTTTTACAACACAGTTCAAAGAACATATCTCCTGTCTAGCACGTAATAAATGTCTTTGGACAACGTCTGAATTGTAATAATCATTCAGAAGGAGATATCATGAATAAGTTCAAAATTCTGCATACTATTCCAAAAGGTTTATTCCTGAACACTGTGGAAGAATTAGAAATCTTTGTGCATTTCAAAAATAATTCGCCAACTCTGTTCAGTGAACAGGTAGATTTCCGAGAAAAAGCTTTCTTCGAATTATTTGAACACATCGTTTAACTAGACTGATGCTTTTCTGTTTTACTCTAATTCTACTGATATTTTCACTTTTGTAAAGTAAAATCCCGTAAGAGATAGATACATATAATTTGGTTGTTGGGGATTTATTAACAAAATGTTGACATGTGTGATTACTCAAGAAAATTTTCCAGTTTTATTAGTTCACCATATTTTATACGCTGACGTAATTTCACCACAAATACCAGTTTATGGGCTTCCAAGTATTACTTCTTTTGTAAAACAGGCCTGTATTACGAATATGACCAGCTTTTTGCTGGCAGCTTAGTTAAAAAAAAATGGTACTGGCCCACATAAGAAGACACCATCACACAGGGAGTCCATGGTATACATCTTACTACGATGTCCCCATGGCAACGGCGTTCGTAGATAGCGCAAGTTCAGGCCAGAAGAGTGCACCAGTGTTCTACTAAATTTCGTATTATTGAGAACATAGTGTAATTACTGTATAATTATCATAGTGATGATTATTTTACATAAATCCACTTGTTTATTCTGTTGATTAAACAGCCGATGCTATGGATATGTTACACTGGTTAAATAAATTATTTCCTCCAAATGGTACTACAAGAAATAAGTGAAATGATTTTTTAAATAACCTTATTACAGTTACTCCCTGCTTTCAATAATCTGGTCTGTCGCATAGACATACTTTTTTATAATTATTCATTTTTAGATAAACTGCATCTTCGATGGTAAGTAATTTATGTATTTGGCTGACGTTGACGTCATACAGCACAAACACGCCCTCACCAGACCTAAATACGTATAACACAATGCTGCCTAGCCAACAACAGTAGTTCCAGCGACTAAGGTCTACTGACTGTTCCAGACATCGTCAACTTCTGTTGATGAGTAACAACTCTTCGATATTAGTTAGTATAAATTACTTTATTTCAAGTCTCTGACTTCTTTATGTAACTAGCATGATTTCTATCCTTCACAGTGCTGTTCTGAAGATTGCCTAGGGCTAGGCCGAAACCGCTTATTTTAAATAAAATAATCATTGTGCTCTAGACTGGTTCTCTTTTTATACGAATTGAGTCAACATTCACAACCTCAATCCCCACACTCCCATATGTGAAATTCCTAGAGGCATCCAGGAAGACAAGTAGCACTACAGTTGAAAAAACCGTTGAAAAAACCGTGGAGAATTCGGTATTGCAATGCCGGTGTTGTTCAGAAGTACGTCGCAGCATTCCTTCAGACATACAAGCGTTGTGCACGACCATCAGCTGAATAATGGAATGACAACAAAGAAAATTTGTGCCGGACCAGCACTCGAACCCGAGTTTCAAGCTTAACGCGACCGGTTGCCTCATCATCAGGCTATCCGAGCACGACTCACAATCAGACCCGAACATCCGTATGTAGACAACCTACACTCGTACATTCATTATGAATATTCCGTTACAGGAGAGACGTCTTAATTGAAAGTCATTTGCCCTGTGTCGACGGATAAATGTGGTATTGCAGTGCCTGTTCATGTGAGAGATGCATGCATTTCCGAGGGAATGTTGCATCGTACTTCTGAACAATATCGTATTTATCTACCGACTCCGGGCAGTGACTGCTATTTAAACGTCCTCCCCCTCAATGGGAATTCGGGAATTACACAGTCTGTGTAAGAGTACGTGACGCAGCTCGGCAGCCAGCACGGCAGCTCAGCGTGCTAGGTCAGAGGGTTAGCTACCCTTTGTAATAAAAAAACTGAGTGAAAGGATCAACAAAGAACCTGAACGACTGTCATCGGGCGTCCGCCACGAACAGATTCGTCGACCAATACAGAGCAAAATGAGATTTTAAAAAATAATAAAAAGAACTCCGTTGAACCATTTCTTCAAAAAAAAAGAAAAAAGAAAAAAAAGCGTGTTCGGTCAGAGAGCTGGCTGGGTCTTTGTAATAAAAAACTAAGTGAAGGTATCAACAACGACCTTCGACGGATGTCATGTGACGTCCGCTACGACCAAATATAATGAACAGAAAGAAAAAAAAAAAAGAAGTGGTAAGGTGACCCCTCGCAATAAGCGGGAAATACAGCTTCGAGTGTGGTGTCACCGCCAGACACCACACTTGCTAGGTGGTAGCCTTTAAATCGGCCGCGGTCCGCTAGTATACGTCGGATCCGCGTGTCGCCACTGTCAGTGATTGCAGACCGAGCGCCGCCACACGGCAGGTCTAGAGAGACGTCCTATCACTCGCCCCAGTTGTACAGACGACTTTGCTAGCGATGCTACACTGACAACTACGCTCGCATTTGCCGAGACGATAGTTAGCATAGCCTTCAGCTACGTCATTTGCTACGACCTAGCAAGGCGCCATTTATCCTTTGCTATGTATATTGTGATGCCTGTACCGTCAGAGCGATGTTCACCAATTATGGAATAAAGTTAAGTATTACTTCAACTACGTACTTTATTTGCTATATTAATTACATTGTAATGTTCCAGACCTCACGCCAGTCTGCGTGAGCTTAACGCGTGCCTTTCGGCATCCTCGCATAGTGACTTGGCTGTCTTGCCAAGTCACAACATCGAGTCCCGTCTGGCACAAATTTTCGTTGTCGTCATTCCATTATACAGTTGATTGTTATCTATATTCTTAGCTATGAATTTATTTCACGTAATTTGAAAGAATGGTTAACGGAATGTGAACCTTGAGTTTCTTGTGGCATATACAAAATGTTTAAAAAACTTATCGGAAACCACCCGGATAACATCTCGAACAACAGCCGATATTTCACACAGTGCACAATCTCCAGAATGAGATTTTCACTCTGCAGCGGAGTGTGCGCTGATATGAAACTTCCTGGCAGATTAAAACTGTGTGCCGGACCGAGACTCGAACTCGGGACCTTTGCCTTTCGCGGGTAAGGGCTCTGCGAACTGAGCTACCCAAGCACGACTCACGCCCCGTCCTCACAGCTTTACTTCTGCCAGTACCTCGTCTCCTACCTTCCAAACTTTACAGAAGCTCTCCTGCGAACCTTGCAGAACTAGCACTCCTGAAAGAAAGGATATTGCGGAGACATGGCTTAGCCATAGCCTGGGGGATGTTTCCAGAATGAGGTTTTCACTGTGCTTCTGTAAAGTTTGGAATCTAGGAGACGAGGTACTGGCAAAAGTAAAGCTGTGAGGACGGAGCGTGAGTCGTGCTTGGGTAGCTCAGTTGGCAGAGCACTTGCCCGCGAAAGGCAAAGGTCCCGAGTTCGAGTCTCGATCAGGCACACAGTTTTAATCTGCCAGGAACTTTCAGTGCACAATCTGTCATTTTCAAGCCACAAACACAAGGAGAAAGCGCTGAGCAAGGAAATTTAAACCCTCGGTATTCTTGGTATATGCCGAAAGACAACACATACACACACACACCATATATATTCATTATAATGGGTGAGGAAACATTAATTCAGTCCCTCTGTTTTTTGACCAAGGAGTGAGCAGGATTCCAAGCAAAATTTAAGCAAAAACCTCAATCTGTATTTATAAGGTCAAATGCTAATTTAATCTCAATTTCTTCCTTAGTAACACTGTAACAATAGATAGATGTTAATACCAGAATATCCGCGTTCTCATAACCATAGCATGACCGCTGTCTAGGTAATGTTCTGCAGTAGATTTAATAGGCCGTTAAAAGCGTGCGTGTCACTTATGCTGAATATTCCAGCCTTCCATGGTCCAGTTGGTCTGACGTTCAATGGCTTCAGTGGATACAGTTGACACCCACTTTTCGCAAACCAGTATCATCCTTTACAGACCCCAAAAGGGCCGTTATCTTCCAAAGGAATGGTCCAATACATGTCGAGTCCGACTGTGAAATTTTTTGTGCAGGAACAATGCAACGAAAGAAATACACTGCTTAATTTTAGCTGATAAGACGCATTACAAGTATCTTTTAAAATCGTTAAAGTTACTGGATTTTGTTTCAAGAAGAACCGCTTATGATAGCGGTTTGTACAGCCCTTCCTGCCAGGCGAGCAATCGGCCGTGATTAGAGAACGTAGCGCCGTGTAGTGCCAATATCCGGAATGGCACAAGCGAATTTGAAGTACCTAAACCACACAAAAATGTCACGTATCATTAATGTTTTGAATAAGAGGCAGTTCATATCGATAGCTATACTGTTCCATATGCGATTCTTGCAAAGTTGACTAGAAGGGGAAAATAAAACAAGACAGCATTTGATGCTTCATACAGGCGACTTCCACCTGTTGTGATGTTAGTTCATCCAAATGAAATATTTCATACACATACATAAGTTTATAACAGTTCCTGTAGTACAATACTTATGATAATTTTTGGATAATGTATATTGTAGTAACAATGAATTCCTTCTTTAGCTCCCATTGTCATCATAACATTGAGAAGTGTCATTTGAATGACAAATACAAACATTTTCCTTGCACAAGGCACATCTGACGAAAGAAAATTTAATGCCTTCAGGCATTTAACAGTAATTACTAGTTTTATTTAAACAGAAATGCGACGAAGGAAGAAATGGTTCTGGCCGTTGTTCTGCTTATTGTGCTGCGTACTGGGCATACATAAACCAATTCATAAAATGTGCCGCTGCAACTGATAATGCACAAATGAATACAGTTTAAAAATACTGTTCTTCTGATAAAGCTCAAGTGGCATGAAGCTATCGGAGAATATATTGTCCAACAGTTTCCTTAAAAATATTTTCCACAGTCGAAAAAATTCCTTATCGAGAATCACATTGGTTGTTCCACGTGGAATCTAAACTATATCAACAGTCTTTTCAGCGTCCTCCTGAAAGACAGAGGTATCGTTATGTTCAAGACAAGAGTCCAACAATTAATTTCTGGAACTGATTAGAAACAGTTTCGAATGAAACGTAAAAATTTTTTCTTTCCTATTTTCCAGTTTTTGATAGGACGATTATAAGAGTTTTGTCATTAAACAGTCCTTTTTTTAATATTTTGGTCATAATTCGCCTTGAGATCTCTGAAGACAGGTATAAAGCTGCGGAAACGGTAATTCGCTCATATTCGTCTCTGTCGTTGTGTAAAAATGTCTCATAAAATTAATATTTTGCACAACAGACTCTGCCTCTTTTCGCCTCTAAATGCTAAAGTAGCAGTTTGCTTGCAGTTCTTCCACGAAATCTGACTGGTCAGCGGTTGACACAGCAGATATGGCGATAATAGCAAGCTGTATCTTCATGTGACCTTAATGGCATCTACTCTACAGTTTTACTTGAAGTAAACTATATGGTTTCTTGAATTTGTTCAAATAGGTCAAAGAAGACTTGAAATCAGCAATATTCATCTCAGTCGCGATTTGGATATCTCCATCAGTAACGGTGCATTGCCTCTGATGATCAGCTCTACGTACACTACTGGCCATTAAAATTGCTACACCAAGAAGAAATGCAGATGATAAACGGGTATCCATTGGACAAACATATTATACTAGAACTGACATGTGATTACATTTTCACGCAATTTGGGTACATAGATCCTGAGAAATCAGTACCCAGAATAACCACCTCTGGCCGTAGTAAAGGCCTTGATTCACCTGGGCATTGAGTCAAATAGAACTTGGATGGCGTGTACAGGTACAGCTGCCCATGCAGCTTCAACACGATACCACAGTTCATCAAGGGTAGTGACTGGTGTACTGTGACGAGCCAGTTGCTCGGCCACCATTGACCAGTCGTTTTCAATTGGTGAGAGCTCTGGAGAATGTGCTGTCCAGAGCAGCACAACAGTCACAAATCAGCGCAAAAATTATTGCGGATTAAGATTAAAAATCGCCAGACACTGTGTTGAAATGTGCCGGATGCACTTTTGGTCGACTGTGAGCAATCGCGACACCAACCTCAGGCATGGCTTCTTCACAGCCAGTTCTCCATGCAGGATATTGCAGAGTCTTGTACCATAGAGATCAAGGGAGAGGATGTTCTTTGGTGGCCGGTAACCCAGTTCTAAGGAGAAAATAAAAAAATTCAGTGAATGAAGCAGACAAAAAGGAATACAAACGTCTCAAAAATGAGATCGACAGGAAGTGCAAAATGGCTAAGCAGGGATGGCTAGAGGACAAATATGTGGATATAGAGGCTTATCTCACTAGGGGTAAGATAGATACTGCCTACAGGAAAATTAAAGAAACCTTTGGAGAAAAGAGAGCCACTTGTATGAATATCAAGAGCTCAGATGGAAACCCAGTTCTAAGCAAAGAAGGGAAAGCAGAAAGGTGGAAGGAGTATATAGAGGGTCTATACAAGGGCGATGTACTTGAGGATAATATTATGGAAATGGAAGAGGATGTAGATGAAGATGGAATGGGAGATATGATACTACGTGAAGAATTTGACAGAGAACTGAAAGACCTGGGTCGAAACAAGGCCCCGGGAGTAGACAACATTCCATTAGAACTATTGACAGCCTTGGGAGAGCCAGTCCTGACAAAACTCTACCATCTGGTGAGCAAGATGTATGAGACAGGCGAAATACCTTTAGATTTCAAGAAGAATATAATAATTCCAATCGCAAAGAAAGCAGGTGTTGACAGATGTGAAAATTACCGAACTATCAGTTTAATAAGTCACGGCTGCAAAATACTAACGCGAATTCTTTACAGACGAATGGAAAAACTAGTAGAAGCCAACCTCGGGGAAGATCAGTTTGGATTCCGTAGAAATATCGGAACACGTGAGGCAATACTGACCCTACGACTTATCTTAGAAGAAAGATTAAGGAAAGGCAAACCTACGTTTCTAGCAATTGTAGACTTAGAGAAAGCTTTTGACTGGAATACTCTCTTTCAAATTCTGAAGGTGGCAGGGGTAAAATACAGGGAGCGAAAGGCTATTTACAATTTGTACAGAAACCAGATGGCAGTTATAAGAGTTGAGGGGCATGAAAGGGAAGCAGTGGTTGGGAAGGGAGTGAGACAGTGTTGTAGCCTCTCCCTGATGTTATTCAATCTCTATATTGAGCAAGCAGTGAAGGAAACAAAAGAAAAATTCGGAGTAGTTATTAAAATCCATGGAGAAGAAATAAAAACTTTGAGATTCACCGATGACATTGTAATTCTGCCAGAGACAGCAAAGGACTTGGAAGAGCAGTTGAACGGAATGGATAGTGTCTTGAAAGGAGGATATAAGATGAACATCAACAAAAACAAAACGAAGATAATGGAATGTAGCCGAATTAAGTCGGGTGATGCTGAGGGAATTAGATTAGGAAATGAGACACTTAAAGTAGTAAAGGAGTTTTGCTATTTGGGGGGGGCAAAATAACTGATGATGGTCGAAGAAGAGAGGATATAAAATGTAGACTGGCAATGGCAAAGAAAGCATTTCTGAAGAAGAGAAATTTGTTAACACTGAGTATAGATTTAAGTGTAAGGAAGTCGTTTCTAAAAGTATTTGTATGGAGTGTAACCATGTATGGAAGTGAAACGATAAATAGCTTGGACAAGAAGAGAACAGAAGTTTTCGAAATGTGATGCTACAGAAGAATGCTGAAGATTAGATGGGTAGATCACATAACTGATGAGGAGGTATTGAATAGAACTGAGGAGAAGAGGAGTTTGTGGCACAACTTGACTAGAAGAAGGGATCGATTGGTGGGACATATTCTGAAGCATGAAGGGATCACCAATTTAGTATTGGAGGGCAGCGTGGAGGGTAAAAATCGTAGAGGGAGACCAAGAGATGAATACACCAAGCAGATTCAGAAGGATGTAGGTTGCAGTAGGTACTGGGAGATGAATAAGTTTGTACAGGATAGAGTAGCATGGAGAGCTGCATCAAACCAGTCTCAAGACTGAAGACCACAACAACAACAACAACATCCTCTTTCTTCACCACAACTGCACACATGTATTAACAGGATACTTTATTTACTTAAACAGATAGCTGCTACTTAACTTTAATAGCATCCATGTTTTGTGGCACAAGCTCTTCAATATTAGTCCTCATTAGCCTCAACGAGTGGGAAGTACAAGTCCCGCTATGTGATGAACGACAGACGTGAAACTGGAGTGCGAGTAGCTAGTAACTGTGACCGAGACTGAGCCCTCTGGCCCGCAGCGACGGTCTAAATACTTACAGTCGAGAGGAAGTTGGCGGCGTGTTGCTTGTGAGCCTGTCTTTGGCATCTATCCTGATAGGCGCGCTTGACCCAGTGCCTACTATCGATCTTCTTACTACATCTTTGCCGACCGGTGTGCTGGCTTACACGAGCACATTCCTCCCGCCCGAAATGCAGCACTATTGTCATGTAGGGAGGATGCGAACGACAATGGGGAGGAAGGCAGAACGCTGGTTGTAGAGATCAGCCAGGACTGTGGAGGACAGCATACCCCCTACTGTACCCCACCATCTGGCTCGCGAGGCAACAGTAACATCCTCCGGAAAACTGCTGCCAGGACACACATCCAGGCCTGAGGGCGTGTCCTGGGAGGATGACGGCGACAGCCATGGCGGGTCCAAGTCCATCGGGTCGGCGAGTGGGGAAGGCAGGGAGGGGCAAGCGCGCATAATCCATTCATTCCTCCTGGGGTGCCCTGGTGGCACCAGCGGGCAGTTGTGAAGGCCGCGCACTCCTGTGAGGCCGTGAATCTGGGGGAACAAAAGCAGTAGAATCGCAGGGCAAATGAAATGACACACACGAATCTGATGCTGGTGACGGCCACGCAGAAGTTCCGTCGGTGGTGGCCCATCTTTTGGGTGGGAGAGACAGGAGGCGAGGAAGAGTTGCAGCGCCTGCTCCCGTGTGTGGATAGTGCAGAGCTTTGCCGTCTGTTGCTTGAAGGTGTGTATGAAGCGTTCTACTTCTCCATTGCACTGCGGGTGAAACGAATCGCTTGTTAGATGACGAATGCCATTTTGTTCACAAAACTGTTCAAAATCATGTGAAGTGAACTGTGGTCCATTGTCCGACACAAATACTTCTAGCAAACCGTCTATGCAAAATATGGAGGACAACGCTTAAATGGTGTTACGTGATGTGGTTATGTTCATAGGCACTGCAAATGGAAACTTGCTAAAATAGTCTACCACTATGAGCCAACGAATGTTCCAAAATGTTCCTGCAAAGTCTATGTGCACTCGTTGCCATGGCGTTTGAGCCTTAGGGCGAGCTGAGAAAGTCTGTAGTGGAGCGGATTGGTTTTCCGCGCATGCGCGACGCTGTGACGTCATCTGTTCAATTTTGACGTCCATGCCCTGCCAAATACAGTGCCGTCGCGCTAACTGGTTAGTGCGAACAATTCCCCCGTGTCCTTGGTGGAGGAATCGCAACACATCCTTTTGCAACACTTTGGGAATAAGCACACGCAACTTTCCACTGTCATTTTGAACTAGAATCGCACCCTCTTGAATTGTAAGGTTATGCCGACGTGCATAGTATCGGTGTACTACTGAGTTCTGACTAATGTTCAGTGAACGAGGCCAAGACGTGCGAATGTAATATAACAAAACCATGAGATCTGGGTCTGCTTCCGTGGCCTGTGCAATTTTTCTGTAGTGCAAGGGAAAAGTTCCAGCAATTCAGAGTCTTGCGCGTCGATTTGGAAACAAGATGTGGCAGTTGCATCAAAATCAGAGTTTGGGCTAATCTGAAGGAGAGATAGAGCGTCTGCATTGCCTTGCTTTGCTGTAAATCTATACACAATTTCATACTGATACCGCGAAAGCAACAAATCTCACCGTTGCAACTTTTTAGCAGTGTGTGTAGGAACCGGCTTTGATGGATGAAATAAGGACTGCAAAGGCTAGTGATCTGTCACAAACAGTGATGGAATTTGGTCACACCATACACAATAGCGAGAGCCTCTTTTTCTATTTGTGAATAATTGCACTGAGTTTGAGTTAAAAATTTTGAGGCAAAAGTAATAGGTCTGTCTTGTGCACCAATTCTCTGCGAAAGCACAGCGCCGATTCCGTAGGCAGAAGCGCCAACTTGAAAACCTACCGGCTTGGCAATATCAAAATGCACTAAATATCTGTCACTGAGCAAAGCATTTCTGAGTTTGTGAAATGCCTCTTGATAGTCCTTAGTCCACAAAAAAGGTACATTTTTCGACGCAGACGATGCAATGGAGCCGCGATCTGAGCGGCATTCGGTATGAACAGAATGTAGAATGTCATCTTGCCTAGTACTGACTGCAATTCAAACACACTGAGAGGAACAGGTAAGTCACGGATTGCAAGCAAATGAGATTGGGGGGGATGCACGCCCTGACTGTTCATCACATGACCTAAGTACTGTAATTCAGTTTGAACGAAGTCGCACTTTTCGAGACGACACTTGAGTCCTGCTTCTGACAACACTCGAAAAAGAGTAGCCAAATTGGCAATGTGTCCTCTGGTGTACGACCTGAGATGACAATATCGTCAAGGCAGTTTCAACAAAATGGCTCTTTTTCAGTCAGCTGTTGCAAGTAACATTGAAAAATGACGAGTGTGGAAGCACTGCCGAAGGGTAAACACAAATACTTGATCAGTCTTAAGTGTGTATTTACAACAAACACTTACTGTGAGTCTTCATCCAGTGGAATTTGCAAGCAGGCATCCTGTAAATCTATCTTAGAAAAGTAATGCCCTGCGCCAAGCCCAAGCCTGTCCATGAATTCCTAAGGTCGAGGTAACAGATAAGTGTCAACCGCACTCTGTGGGTTGACTGTAGACTTGAAGTCAACACAAATGCGAATGCGACCAGAAGGCTTATGCAATAAAACGAGAGGACTTACTCACTAACTAGCTTGAATGGGAGCAGTTAAACCATTATCTTTTAATTCACTGGCTACTTTGACTCTTAAAGCAATTGGGACGGGGCGGGCCCGGAAAAACTTAGGCTGTGCATTGTCTTTCATTGAAACATCCGCTGCAAAGTTGTTAGCTTTTCCCATTCCTTCTGAAAATAGTTCAGGAAATTCTTTAAACAAGTTAGCGACACTGTCTTTTGGTGCAAAAGCCGATACTGAAAGTACATTGTCTTGGATGTTAAGTCCAAACAAACCAAAGGCGTCTAAACTGAATATGTTCTCACTGTCTCTTGATTTCAACACAGTAAAATTCACTGTCCTAGTGTGAGGTTTGTATGTGGCAGGCAAATACACTGTCCAAGCACTGGAATTTCCTGTCCATTGTAACCAGTGAGGTGCTTGCTAGATTTAGAAAGGCGTGGTGAGCCTAAGTGTTTGTACGTGGCACGATTAAGCAAAGTTACTGAGGCACCTATGTCTAACTGAAAGTTCACACGACGGCTAGCAATGTGTAATGAGACAAATAGTTTGTTAGAACGTCGCTGCACAGCACTAGGGCGGGAAGGAGGCGCAACCGTAACTTTCGTCAGAACATGTTGTAGGTTTTGTAAACGCAGCCATCAGTGCATGAGCGCTAGCCTATTTTTCCTGGGAGCAGGCAAAATTGGCGTTTTTGTACCGTTGCAAACCAACTGCTTAGACATGGCTTTTTTCCGCACGTGTAGCACGATGCATTAGGCGAAGGGCAATCCTGTCTTTAATGGCGAGCAAAACATCTGGGGCAAGACTTCACTAAATTGACAGGTCTGTTTACCTGTCCACGTGGCTGCCCGCTTAACTGTGTACGCGCTCGTTATTGTGGCTGCTTGGGGCGGTCGCAAGCAAGGTGCGACTCGACCCAACAAATCGGGGCCTGGTCAAATTTAACGGCTGCTATGGCGCCCGAATCATATTGCTCTAAGATTTACGATACTTGAAGAAGTGATGGATCAGAGTACTTTAAGATCTGTTCCCGTATTCTTCTGTCTGAGACATTGATTGTTATTGCATCGCTAATCATTAAAGCACGGTAAAAGTTGCCACAACTACATTTAAATTAACACTTCCTAGCCACACCCTTTAGTTCTGTGCACCACTGGCGGTAGATCTGTTCCGGCTTTTTCTGTAAGCGATAAAACTGATACCTGGCTGCAGCTACTTGGACTTTCTGGTCTTATTATTGAGTTACTGCAGCGATTACTTGGTCATACCTGAGTTCGTCGGGGGACGCGGTTGGGAATAGTTTTTGTACTAACCTGAACTCTGGGGATCAGGCAATCGAAAGAAAGTACAGTAACTTTACAGTACCTTGAACATGATGAACTTGACAATGTGCTTGGAACTGAATCAGGTATTCGAGCCATTCCTCTTCCGTGTCGTTAAATTGCCGGAATATTGCTATGCTGGTCGGCGGAGCTTGTTAGTTGGTTGCTTGCTTGTGGGGCCGACGCAGCTTGTGCAGCCAGTAGTTGTTGTACTGTAGTCAGTAAAGCAGCAATTTATTGGTTCTGAAGCTGGAAACCTTGTATTAGATCCATCACATTGGCCGTCTATGGGTGAGGCACGCTGGCAGAGGCTGGAGGAAGCGGGGTAGCAAGGTTTACACCAATACCTTATAGCAAAAAACAAGCAAAGTCTCTGAAAAGATGCGGCTGGGGTAGCCGATCGGTTCTAGGCGGTACAGTCTGGAACTTCGCGACCGCTACGGTCGCAGGTTCGAATCCTGCCTCAGGCATGGATGTGTGTGATATCCTTAGCTTAGTTAGGTTTAAGTAGTTCTAAGTTCGAGGGGACTGATGACCTCAGTAGTTAAGTCCCATAGTGCTCAGAGCCATTTGAATCACCCATACAAGCTAAAACACAAGAGAAGCAAGCGAAATCTTCGGCCAAGTTCATTATTTTCGAGCTGCACTGAATTATCCTCGTCACCACTGTTGTATTCTTGTACCACAGAGATCAAGGGGGAGGATGTAGTTTGGTGGCCGGTATCTTCTTTCTACAACACAACTGCACACATGTGTTAACAGGGTTCTTTATTTACATAAACAGGTAGCTGTTACTTAACTTTAATAGCGTCCACGTGTTGTGGCACAAGCTCTTCAATATTAGTCCTCGTTAGTCTCACTGCTGGTGAAGGGCAAGTGCCGCTATGTGATGAATGACAGACGCCAAACTGGAGTGCGAGTTAATGCGTCAGTGCTTGAGCTATTGGCTGAGACTACTGAGACTGAGCCTTCCAGTATGCGGCGGCGATCTAAGTACTTCCAGTCAAGAGGGAGTTGGCGGCGTGTTGCTTGCGAGTCTGTCTTTCGTCTCTCACCATGGGCGCGCTTGATTCAGCACATACTATCGCTCTTCTTGCTACATCTATGCCGACAGCTTACGCCAGCATAGATATTATGCACTCATTCAGTTGTGATGCTTGTAGCCTCAGCAATCTCATGAATTTTTTTCGGCGGTCTTGCATTCTCGTGTCACTGATTTTGTCAGAGGTTTGCTTTGCGGTGACCTCAGTTGAACGCAATAGCATTTCTTCTTTGGTGCTTGTCCAACCGCATTCAAATTCATAAATTCAAAAGTAAATGGCCTTCAAGGATTGTGAAGAGTCCATGCGAGCTTCATTCCATTCTGGTTTGTGCGGCAGTCCAATTGGTTTTCTCCATTTTCAATAGCAGTCAACACTCTGGCTAATTTAGTTGGTTGTCAGTAGTGACCAGTATGCTCCACATCGTTAAAATCCTTTATATGATCCTTGGAATAATCTAGTTTACCAACCATGAAAGCGTAACAAAAATGTTCCATTACATCTTTGTCAGACTTATCAAACCACACTCGTTGTGTAATCTGTGTGAGTCTGTCAGAGTGCATTACATATGATGACCTTTTTTGTGCGGTAATGTACATCATTGTGCCATTGGATTGTATATCAAACGACCCTGTTCTCAAAAATTATGACGCTGGGTACCACCATTCGGCGGTTGTACAGTAACCAATGTATTTTGTCATGAACCGAAGATGGCTTGTAGGTAAGCTGATACTAATAATCAATAAAATTATGTTTGCGATCTTGAGTATTAAGACTTTTTCTGAATTCTCAGCTTTGAATCGTATTTATCGTAAAAATATTAAAGTAATATTGAAGCCCTTTTCTTAACTTGCAACTATCTCTTTGCCTTTGCTTTACTGCATACCGTCAGCTTCCTTGCCTGTTGCGCTGGTGATCAGGATGAAACTATATCACGATCCAATAAAGCAGTAATGTAATACTAATTACGCCTTAAAGAATGATGACTTATAAGAAAATAGGCGTTGGAAAGTGACTTGGTGGAGCGCACACAGCTATTTGGACGTATTGCACATGATTCAGTTACGATGTGATCAAATACTTAAAGGACTTACTACACAACTTCTCCTACTCCCTCCTTGTACAGGGGCCGGCCGCTGTGGTCGAGCGGTTCTAGGCACTGGAACCGCGCGGTTGCTACGGTCGCAGTTTCGAATCCTGCCTCGGGCATGGATGTGTGTGATGTCCTTAGGTTAGTTAGGTTTAAGTAGTTCTAAGTCTAGGGGACTGATGACCTCAGATGTTAAGTCCCATAGTGCTTAGAGTCATTTGCACCTTATATAGTTTATGGTATGGGAAAAGTGTCTGGAATGCTCGGGATCATTTTGCATAAGTGATGCAACGCTTCCATAATTTACAATGACAAACCTTTTATTTTTTAAAACTAGGTCAAATGGTTCAACACACATTTATAACCACAATCAGAACATTTATAGCAACAACGAGTGGTCACCTAACACGCAATAGCTTCAGATTTAATTAAAATGTCAGTCATTGGAGGGGGGGGGGGGGGGCGCAGAGGTGATCGCTTGTGATAAAGGAAAGATGTTGCTCTCGCGCTTTCATCACAGATACACATGGAGAACATGCCATTCTATTATTTACTGTGTTTACTGCAGTTAAACAATGGTTACATAGTGGGGAACTGTACCGCCTAACATGGAACTGAAAGCCTACAAAATTCTTACGAACTTGTCTCCTCACCTATCCATCTCAGCGAGGAGTGTTTCGAAAACACGCACGCTAGCGAAACGACTCCTCTGATCTAAGGAGTGTGGGGGGGGCGGGGGGGGGGGGAGCGGGGAGACTTTGTTGAATTTGAAGTGACCAACCAAAATTTCTCCTAACTTCGTCATCCATGTCCGAGCCGGCCTCCTTGTGTGTCGTGTCTACCACCGCATTACCTGGAGAACGGTTCTCTGTTCAAAAAATAGAGGGAAGACCAACCACTCTCTCGCTCCAGGCTTCGCTTTTTTATCCTTCTATGTCCTATTCCCTCCTCTGTCGTGTCTAAAAGGACGTTGACTAGACAACAGTTCTTCTATTTGGGAGAAATTGGTTGAGTTTGAAACTCCCGAACTCCTCTCGTGCCTCATGCCAGTCATGGCCCGTCCTCTTCTTTCTCCATGCTAAGTTAATTTTCAAACAGCCACACAAGCATCCACCGACAATCACCCTTGGAATACAGGGTAAAGCAAACTTAAAAAGCATCCACAGGAATCAATGACATGAAACACTTAGCACTTGGTCCATCATTTCTCCAAAGTTTTAGTGGAGTCTTGCCGGGTGAAATTTAATGTGGTAGACCTGGTAACGGCGCAACAAACATGACACGCAAATGGCAAAATAATTCACGTTACTTTAAACATTTCAGTATTTACTTGCCATCGCAACAGATTTACCGGCAATATTTTGTAAGGCTAAACGAATGGTAACAGTTTTAGTCCCCGCATTGCAGTGCTGAACACAAATATGAATGAGAAAAGTCCATATTATTTCACCTTGTCTCACCCTTCGGTTCGGTAAGCTAGCCGAACTGAATCCTAGAATGCCGTGATCGCGTGTTTGAGGGCCATGCCTGCTTTCCGAGAGCTGCAATGGGTGCTGCAGCAGCAAGCTGCGAGTTCTAGTAGCTCATTCACAAGCTGTTTCGTCGCGTGATAGGGACATCAGAGAAGACCCGACAGCTGCTCTATCCGGTGACGTGTGCCTTGCCACAGTTCACATGTTTCAGTGAATCGTCTTTATCCTCGTCTAGCCGAGTGGTGACTACACTTGATGATAAATGAGCGGTCCTGGCAACAGGCTGGTGCCTGCTAGCTCAACACAATAGCCGCGTTGTTTATAGAAACGTCCAAGCGGAAGTGTTAAGTCAATCTCAGTCTCTCTGAATAATGAGCAAAAACAAGAATTTCATTTCGTTGTACAGGACTAGGTCGCGGGAAAGTTGTAATACTGGTACATACTCAATAATCTATGACTATCATGCATAAAATATCAACTGAATAGTTTTTTTTCCTTTATTGTATTTCAATTGCCCATCGGGGCAGGCTGGCAGCAGCATATGCGCTGCTCTTCAGCCGAAAGACATAGAACAAACATAGAAGACATGTAAAAATAACAAAGGAGAAAACATGGTGAACATAGATATAAAAAAGGGGGAACATTATGGAAGACAACAGACAAAAAAGGGGCGACTGTAAAATGGAGATAAAAACCGTGAAAAAACCACACACTGGGACAGTTAAAAGAACACAAGGCATAGTATGACCGGAGCATAAAAGTATCGACGGATGGCGTAGCACATAACAAACACTGACAATAACACTAAGTACAAGGCCAGCACATAATTAAAATCACACCTCTTGATGCACAGGAGAAACAGCACTAAACACAACACTGACGTGGCACACTGACGATGATCAAAACTGAGGAACTGCCAGGCGCAAGGAGATGAGGGAGAATGGAAGAAGGGAGGGAGGGGAAGAGAGGGGGGAGATGGGTGGGGGACGCACTGAAGAGGGCCAGGTAGGGAGAGATGTGAGAGAGGCAAGGATGGGGTGCAGTGTCTCAGGGGGGGAGGAGGAAAATCCGCTCTTGGAGAAGGAGGGGAGAGGAAAAAGGGGGCCCTGGGGAGGGGGGGAGCAAGGCCACATTATAGTTAGAAGGAAGGGTATATGTCATGGTGAAGTACATCATCCGGGAGGGGGAGGTGCTGGAAATTGCCCTGATGAAGGAGAGGTAGGGTGTGGAGGTGGAGAGAGTGAGGGATACAGCAATAGAGGCGCGGCAACAGGAGGCGGGTGGAGAGGAAGGAGGAAACCAGAGTGTGAGGGGAGTCAAGCCTGCAGACAATGTAAAGGATGCGGAGATGTTGGAGGAACAGGAGGAGTTGGGGGAAGGGGATAAGTTCATACAGGAGCCGTGTGGGGGAAGGAAGGCGGATACAGAAGGCATGGCGTTCGAGGATTTGGAGGGCCTTGTAAAAGCGGGTGGGTGTGGAGATTCAGGCAACACTGGCATAACAGAGGATAGGACGGATGAGGGATTTGTAGGTGTGGAGGATGGTAGAAGGATGCAATCCCCACGTCCGCCCAGACAGGAGTTTCAGGAGGCGGAGGCGGGAATGGGTTTTCTGCTGGATGGTCTGGAGGTGAGGGGTCCAGGTGAGGTGATGGTCGAGGGTGAGGCCAAGGTATCTCAGGGTGGGGGTGAGCTGGATGGGACGACCATAAAGGGTGAGGTAGAAATCATGGAGACGAAAGGAGTGGGTGGTGCGGCCTATGATGATTGCCTGGGTTTAGGAGGGGTTGAGACAGAGGAACCACTGGTTACACCAAGTGGTGAACTGGTTAAGGTGGGATTGGAAGGCACATTGGGACCGTTGAAGGGTAGGCTAGAGAGCCAGGAAGGCGGTGTCATCAGCATACTGGAGAAGGTGGACAGGTGGGGGTGGCTTGGGCATATCAGCCATATACAAGAGATAAAGGAGAGGGGAGAGGACAGAGCCCTGGGGGACGCCAGCAGTGGGATAAAAGATACAGGAGTTGGTGTTGTGGAGGGCGACATAGGAAGGACGGCGCGAGAGGAAGGAAGCGACCAGATGGACAAAATTGATAGGCAGGGCGTAGGCTTGGAGTTTAAAGAGGAGACCGAGAGCCCATACATGGTCATAGGCATTTTGGAGGTCGAGGGAAACAAAAATCGCGGAGCGAAAGGAGTTGAGCTGGAGGGAGAGAAGGTGAATGAGGTTAAGGAGTTGGTCTTCAGCGTAGAAGGAGGGTCAGAAGCCGCACTGGGTAAAGGGGAGGAGGTGGTTTTGATTAAGGTGCTGACTTGAATCAGCAGTTGTCTTGTGACAGCCAGAGCGAGAGCACCAGCAGCAGCGAGTACTGTTTGTATAAAGCGTTTATTTTGCATTTTGTTTACGACCTTCCACTAAGGAAGGGATTCTATTTGTGTTTATCTGCTCTGCATAGTAACTAACAGTTCTTGATAAAACTTTACGTAGTTTTCGTGTTAGATTTCTTAGTGTTTTCTTGATCGTTTAGAACAGAAAGCGCCCTAAAACCGTCTTTGTTTGTTTCGCGGCCGTTAGCCACTAGTCACTTGAATCAGCAGTTGTCTTGTGACAGCCAGAGCGAGAGCACCAGCAGCAGCGAGTACTGTTTGTATAAAGCGTTTTTGTACTTATTTGCTGCGCTTAGCTTTTAAATAGTTTTTCTGGGAAAACCTAGCGTAGTTTTCGCGTCTCGTATTTCAGTGAGTGTTTCTTGATTATCAGAGTAGCTCATCAGAAGATTATCTTGGGAATTTGTCACCGTATAGGGTAGGGTAAACATAGTCATGTGTAGGGACTGTGGTTGTTGTGAGCGGACGCAAGGAGAATTGGCCACTCTTCGGGGGCAGGTGGAGGCTTTGTCTGTTAGGCTCATCGAGCTCGAGGCGCAGGCGTCGGCTCGTAGTGGCGTTGGGGCAACTGTGGTGAGACCTATGCCTACTTCGGTGGCCTTGGAATCACATGGAACCCCTGATGTCGCTGCGTCTTCCGGCAGTGAGCATCTTACCGGTCAGCCATCACTCCAGGGTGAATGGCGGACAGTGGTGGGCTCGCGCGTGCCTGGCCGAAAGGCGAAGGTGGGATCTGGCCGCGTGGCAGCTGCCTTACCCCTTTCCAACAGGTACGGGGTGCTTCCTAGTGGTGATGACATCGTTTCCGAGCCACCACAGGATGCCTCGCCTGTTGGGCCAGTGGCCGATTCTCCGGCAAGGTCCCGACAGTCACAGAGGGCGGGCCTATTAGTTATAGGGAGCTCCAACGTTAGGCGGGTTATGGAGCCCCTCAGGAAAATAGCGGGTAGGTCGGGGAAGAATGCCAGTGTGCACTCGGTGTGCTTGCCGGGGGGTCTCGTCCGTAATGTGGAGGAGGCCCTTCCGGCAGCTATTGAACGCACTGGGTGTGACCGGCTGCAGATAGTAGCACATGTCGGAACGAATGACGCCTGCCGCTTGGGTTCTGAGGCCATCCTTGGTTCCTTCCGGCGGCTGGCTGATTTGGTGAAGACAACCAGCATCGCACGCGGAGTGCAAGCTGAGCTTAATATCTGCAGCATAGTGCCCAGAGTCGATCGCGGTCCTCTGGTTTGGAGCCGTGTGGAGGGTCTAAACCAGAGGCTGAGACGACTCTGCGACTATAATGGTTGCAAATTCATCGACCTCCGTTATTGGGTGGAGAACTGTAGGGCCCCCCTAGACAGGTCAGGCGTGCACTACACACCGGAAGCAGCTACTAGGGTAGCAGAGTACGTGTGGCGTGCACACGGGGGTTTTTTAGGTTAGAGGGACCCCCCCTTGGGCGAAACGATAAAATACCTGACGGCTTACCAGAGAGGACATTATCATCGTTGATAAAGAACGTCCGTCCTCAGAGACCAAAAACAGGAAAAGTTAACGTAATATTGGTAAACTGCAGGAGTATCCAGGGCAAGGTTCCTGAATTAGTATCTCTTATTGAAGGAAATAGTGCGCATATAGTATTAGGAACGGAAAAGTTGGTTAAAACCGGAAGTGAACAGTAACGAAATCCTAGACACAGAATGGAATATATACCGCAAGGATAGGATAAACGCCAATGGTGGAGGAGTATTTATAGCAGTAAAGAATTCAATAATATCCAGTGAAGTTATTAGCGAATGCGAATGTGAAATAATCTGGGTTAAGCTAAGTATCAAAGGTGGGTCAGATATGATAGTCGGATGCTTCTATAGACCACCTGCATCAGCAACCGTAGTAGTTGAGCGCCTCAGAGAGAACCTGCAGAACGTCGTGAAGAAGTTTCGTGATCATACTATTGTAATAGGGGGAGACTTCAATCTACCAGGTATAGAATGGGATAGTCACACAATCAGAACTGGAGCCAGGGACAGAGACTCTTGTGACATTATCCTGACTGCCTTGTCCGAGAATTACTTCGAGCAGATAGTTAGAGAACCAACTCGTGAAGCTAACGTTTTAGACCTCATAGCAACAAATAGACCGGAACTTTTCGACTCCGTGAATGTAGAAGAGGGTATCAGTGATCATAAGTCAGTGGTTGCATCAATGACTACAAGTGTAATAAGAAATGCCAAGAAAGGAAGGAAAATGTATTTGCTTAACAAGAGTGATAGGGCACAAATCGCAGAATATCTGAGTGACCACCATCAAACGTTCATTTCTGAGGAAGAGGATGTGGAACAAAAATGGAAAAAATTCAGAAACATCGTCCAGTACGCCTTAGATAAGTTCGTACCGACTAAGGTCCAAAGCGAGGGGAAAGATCCACCGTGGTATAACAATCATGTACGAAAGGTACTACGGAAACAAAGAAAGCTTCATCATAGGTTTAAGAGTAGTCGAATCATAGCTGATAAGGAAAAGCTGAACGAAGCGAAAAAGAGCGTAAAGAGAGCAATGAGAGAAGCATTCAACGAATTCGAACATAAAACATTGGCAAACAATCTAAACAAGAACCCTAAAAAGTTTTGGTCATATGTAAAATCGGTAAGCGGATCTAAATCCCCTATTCAGTCACTCGTTGACCACGATGGCACCGAAACAGAGGACGACCGAAGAAAGGCAGAAATACTGAATTCAGTGTTCCGAAACTGTTTCACTGCGGAAAATCGTAACACGGTCCCTGACTTCAGCCGTCGCACGGACGCCAAAATGGAAAATATTGAAATAAACGATATCGGAATTGAAAAACAACTGCTATCACTTAGTAGCGGAAAAGCATCCGGACCAGACGAGATACCCTTAAGATTCTACAGTGATTATGCTAAAGAACTTGCCCCCTTTCTATCAGCAATTTATCGTAGATCGCTGGAAGAACGTAAAGTACCTAGCGACTGGAAGAAAGCGCAGGTCGTTCCCATTTTCAAGAAGGGTCATAAATCAGATGCGAATAATTATAGGCCTATTTCGCTTACGTCAATCTGTTGTAGAATAATGGAACATGTTTTGTGTTCTCGTATTATGACGTTCTTAGATAATACAAATCTCCTTCATCATAACCAACATGGATTCCGCAAACAGAGATCATGTGAAACTCAGCTCGCCCTATTTGCCCAAGAAATTCACAGCGCCGTAGACACTGGCGAGCAGATTGATGCCGTATTCCTGGACTTCAGGAAGGCATTTGATACGGTTCCGCACTTACGTTTAGTGAAAAAAATACGAGCTTACGGAATATCGGACCAGGTTTGTGATTGGATTCAGGATTTCCTAGAAGAAAGAACACAACATGTCATTCTTAACGGTTCAAAATCTGCAGATGTAGAGGTAATTTCGGGAGTACCGCAAGGAAGCGTGTTAGGACCTTTATTGTTTACAATATACATAAATGACTTAGTTGACAACATCGGTAGCTCCGTGAGGCTATTTGCAGATGACACGGTTGTCTACAAGAAAGTAGCAACATCAGAAGACTCGTACGTACTCCAGGAAGACCTGCAGAGGATTAATGCATGGTGCGACAGCTGGCAGCTTTCCCTAAACGTAGATAAATGTAATATAATGCGCATACATAGGGGCAGAAATCCATTCCAGTACGATTATGCCATAGGTGGTAAATCATTGGAAGCGGTAACGACCGTAAAATACTTAGGAGTTACTATCCGGAGCGATCTGAAGTGGAATGATCACATAAAACAAATAGTGGGAAAAGCAGGCGCCAGGTTGAGATTCATAGGAAGAATTCTAAGAAAATGTGACTCATCGACGAAAGAAGTAGCTTACAAAACGCTTGTTCGTCCGATTCTTGAGTATTGCTCATCAGTATGGGACCCTTACCAGGTTGGATTAATAGAAGAGATAGACATGATCCAGCGAAAAGCAGCGCGATTCGTCATGGGGACATTTAGTCAGCGCGAGAGCGTTACGGAGATGCTGAACAAGCTCCAGTGGCGGACACTTCAAGAAAGGCGTTACGCAATACGGAGAGGTTTATTATCGAAATTACGAGAGAGCACATTCCGGGAAGAGATGGGCAACATACTACTACCGCCCACATATAGCTCGCGTAATGATCACAACGAAAAGATCCGAGAAATTAGAGCAAATACGGAGACTTACAAGCAGTCGTTCTTCCCACGCACAATTCGTGAATGGAACAGGGAAGGGGGGATCAGATAGTGATACAATAAGTACCCTCCGCCACACACCGTAAGGTGGCTCGCGGAGTATAGATGTAGATGTAGATGTGTAGATGGATACAGCGGGAGAAGATGGATTCGAAGACCTTACTGAAGATGGAAGTGAGGCAGATGGGACGATAGATGCGGGAAGTCATCCACAGGTCTGAATTGGTTCATCACGAATAACTTTTATAGGTAACAATTAGTCCCGATCATATCTGCCAGAAAGGGCACAAAGAGTGAAGATATCACAAATCCAAAATAAGGTTAAGTTTTTAGAGAAACACTTACACCCAAACTAAAATAAAACATTAATACAGGAGTTCTTCAGAGTAGCATATTAGGACCAAGATTGTTCCTGAAATGCAGTGTCTGACAAAAAGGTATGTACACGATTAGAGCTGCATTTCTCTGCAACTGGTAGAACGGCCAACAGAGTGCATTAGAGTTGTTCGCAATCAGTGTTGTTTCTGGACCTGGTAGGACATACTGTATAAGGGTTGTGAACAGCGTCCAATGTTGAGTAATTGCTGTGAACGACACAGAAATGCCGGGCACTCGTTTGAGAAAGCGTTATCAACACCTGACAGAGGCCGGCCGTGGTGGTCTCGCGGTTCTAGGCGCGCAGTCTGGAACCGTGCGACTGCTACGGTCGCAGGTTCGAATCCTGCCTCGGGCATGGATGTGTGTGATGTCCTTAGGTTAGTTAGGTTTAAGTAGTTCTAAGTTCTAGGGGACTGATGACCACAGCTGTTAAGTCCCATAGTGCTCAGAGCCATTTGAACCAAGCCATTTGAACCTGACAGAGTTTGAAAGAGATCTCATTATGAGTCCGAATTTGGTCGCCTGGCGAAATAGTACAATACCCAGATTTGTGTAGCATTCAAATGTGTCAGTGATTGCATGGAAACGTGAGGATAGACATAGTCATCATCAACGTTCCAGTCGTACATGTCCTACAAGGGAGTTGGTGCTGACTGAAGTTGGACACTGGAACATCATGGACATCTTGCATCCTCATATGTTACCTCTCGTTTGGCAATATCATGGTGCTATTTTTAAACAATACAATGCTCGTCCTCATATGGCACATGTCTATATGAGATTTTGCGTGATGTGGAGGTACTCCTGTGCCCACCAAGATCCTCAGACCAGTGTCCTTTAGAACATATGTGGCACTAGCTCAAACGTCCAATCTGTCGCAGTGCCAGCATGCAGGGTATGAAGCACTGGTGAAAACAGTTGTGGGCCAGCTTACCGCAGTAGAGGAGGCCATGACTTAAAGACACTCTTCCCAGCCGAATCATAGCTTGTATCCACGCCAGAGTCGGTAAAACGTATTGATAAGTGATCTCATACTGCCTCTTCTTTGTTAATTTTACCCGAATTTGTAAAAATCCGGCACGGTAGCTCATTGTTCTCGGTCAGAGGGTTAGGGCGGCAACGCAATAGGCAGCCTGGCTGCAGCGGCCAGAAATGTTGAGCAGCCAGTTTGAGGCGGCCAGCTAGCAGCCAGTTGACATTCGTGATCGATCAGCCGAACAAGATGGATGTTGAAGATGTAATAATTGCCTACCTTTTGACTCGAAAGAAACGCAAAGCCAAAAAAAGATATTGGATTCATCCTCTACTTGTGGAGCGGCACACAAAGGGCTTATTTAAAAATTACTTCAAGGATCTTCGAAAGTACCCAGATCGCTTCTTTAATTACACAAGAATGTCAGTGCAATCATTTGACAACGTTTTGGAAAATATAAGAAATTCTATCATGGTTACTCATACTCGTATGCGAGCTTGTATAACTCCGGTAGAAAAATTGTTGGTGACTTTGAGGTGAGTACAAAAAACAAATATACTTTATTTTTGAAGCGTCAGGCGCTAATATGATAAGTCACAATGTCCGTAGGACTATTTCTTTTTTTAAACTAAACTAAACAAAGTATTTGTTCTTGCAAAATTCTGTGGCAACAAACAACACCTACGATTTATAGCACTGGTGAGAAAATGTATCATTAAAAGTACCTTCATGGTAGTAATACACTGATCATCATCATCATCATCATCATCATTTAAGACTGATTATGCCTTTCAGCGTTCAGTCTGGAGCATAGCCCCTCTTATACAGTTTCTCCATGATCCCCTATTCAGTGCTAACATTGGTGCGTCTTCTGATGTTAAACCTATTACTTCAAAATCATTCTTAACCGAATCCAGGTACCTTCTCCTCGGTCTGCCCCGACTCCTCCTACCCTCTACTGCTGAATCCATAAGTCTCTTGGGTAACCTTGCTTCTCCCATGGGTGTAACATGACCCCACCATCTAAGCCTGTTCGCCCTGACTGCTACATCTATAGAGTTCATTCCCAGTTTTTCTTTGATTTCCTCATTGTGGACACCCTCCTGCCATTGTTCCCATCTACTAGTACCTGCAATCATCCTAGCTACTTTCATATCCGTAACCTCAACCTTGTTGATAAGGTAACCTGAATCCACCCAGCTTTCGCTCCCATACAACAAAGTTGGTCGAAAGATTGAACGGTGCACAGATAACTTAGTCTTGGTACTGACTTCCTTCTTGCAGAAGATCGTAGCTGAGCGCTCACTGCATTAGCTTTGCTACACCTCGCTTCCAGTTCTTTCACTATGTTGCCATCCTGTGAGAATATGCATCCTAAGTACTTGAAACCGTCCACCTGTTCTAACTTTGTTCCTCCTAGTAATACACTGAAATTGTGTAAAATATTATTGACCTATCGTCGTCTTCTACCTTGGCCCTGAAATTTAAATGTTACAAATTTGAAGGAACTGTAAGGAAAAAAATTCACAAAACAAAAATTCTGGTTTGAATATAATGAAACAATACATTTTACGATTTGATATTATTTGTAGAGCTACTAAATTTTTGTACATTTCAAAAGAAAAGAATTTTAAAATCAATGTTCTTCACGTACAGACTCCTGAAACAGATCAAGTAGTTCAGTATTCTGGCTTGATACAGTTGACACCGATGAGGCAGTGGGTGATAATTGATTGTAATCCGCGGCAGTGGTCTGCCTCTCTGCAACAGGCGTGGAATATCCACAGTGATTCTGCCCTCTGCTCAAGTCTCCTGGACCATAATTCGGTTGCACTGGGTATCCATTCCCATGGTTATATGGTGCAGCGAATGACGTTATTGGCACATACTCTCCATACCCTTGATGATGAGTTTGCAGTGGAGGCATTTGTGCTCTTTTTATTGAGTCTATAATTTCCATTTTTGTAGTGAGCTTTCTGTGTTCTGAAATTTTTTTCATGTCTTGTAACAATGAAAGCAGAAAGATACGATCTGGATCGGATTCTAGTTTCCTTTCGTATTGCCTTTCTCGCTCCTCACTCATTGCGATACTCTGCTGGAGTACTGAAAACAATCTATCGTCGTTAGTTTTCTGCTTTTTCTTTTCTGACATACTATTCCTTATGTTACCTCTCTGATGGTTATTTTCAGAAACTTCCGTTCGCAGGCTAGCTTCAGTTGGATTGTTCAATACAGTGTCCTTCAGGAACTGTAATTGCCCAAAATACACGTAAGGGCTTTTACGCAAAGCTGCAGATCCACTTTTGGCACCTGCTCTGCGTTTTAATTCCCTGCTAAAACTCGTTCTAATGTTCTTCCACTTCAGCTGTAGGGATTTTCCTGCAAAAGACGTCTCAATTAGCGCTGCTGGGGTGAATTTAGGGATGTTAATTTGAAAAATAATTTAAAATAACGTACTAAAATTTCTGTCACAGATGCATGGGTTTCAATTTTTTCATATGAACGTGTTTCTCGTTTCAGGATGTACTATGGCAACACTGACTCACATTTTTCGGATAGGATATACCACTGTCCGAGAAGTTATATATGAAACTTGCTTGGCGATTTGGGAGAACATGAGAGAGAGAGCATTTCCAGAATTAAATGGGGAAAGGTGGATTGATATAGCAGATGGTTTTAATAAAAATTCAGACTTTCCCAATTGTAATGGTGCCATCGACGGGAAACATATCAGAGTAATAAAACCACGTCATTCTGGCTCACTTTACTATAACTATAAAAATTATTTTTCCATCGTTTTACTTGCTTTATGCGATGCTAATTATAAGTTCACATATATAGATGTAGTGACTCATCTGCATTTAAGCAATCAATTTTGTATGAAAAACTCATGAATCACAATTTATTATTATTATTCACGTTTGGGCCCTACTGGACCACGCGAAGTACAATCACGGGGCATTCAGTTATTTTCTTTTAGACTTTCTCTCTGCCCAAATTGTTTTCATTCTCTCGGAATGAGCTCTTTTCCTTTCATCAGACCATGTGGTTCCAGTTTTCTTTGGTTTTTCAGCTTGACCAACTACCCAGTCATGAATTTTTGCCTAAATAATTTTCTGTCTTGAATTTCATCTTGTTTTATATCTGCCTCTTTCATGTCCTCTTTTATAGCAGCAATCCATTTTATTGTCTCAAATTTAGCTTTACTTCGATTTTCGTAGAATTCCACTACTTGTTTAGTTAGTCTGGTAGCATCCATTCTTTTAATATGCCCATAAAATTTTAATCTGCGTTTTTTCATATCCGAATATATGCTGGTGTATTGTTGAATTTCACTATTTGCTCTTAGCCTGTATGTTCCTTCTTCAGTATATTTTGGACCTAGAATTTTTCTGATTACTTTTCTTTCTCTTTTTTGGATTTCTTGAATGTCCTTTTTTCTGTTTAAAATTAGCGTTTCAGCCCCATAAAGGCACTCTGGTTTTATGACCGTGTTGTAATGTCTCAATTTAGAGTACCTCGAGAGACATTTTTTGTTGTAGATGTCTTTTGTAAGTCTAAAAGCTGTCTCCATCTTTTGACAACGAATTTCAGGGCCCCTTTGCTAGGGTTACAGCGAAGACCTCAACGGTAGTGAAGGCGGAGAGAACGAATCTCGGTACGGTGGAACTAGCGGAAGAGGCACATAATACAATAAATCCACCTTGCGTCTGACTTGTAACAAGCGGCACTGTGGTCGGCGTCTGTTCACCAGAGGTGCGGCCGTAATACAAATTCTGGAACTAACCATTCCAGTCTTAACCACTGAGCTTTTCTGAGCTCAACCCTTTGATTCTAAGTACTATTATGGAGCGTTTTAGTAATTACAAAATTACCCCAGGTGGTAACAAATCCTCCGCCATCAGTGGCGCAACTAGTCTATCGGATTCTGGGGAGACTAGGCTGAAACGCTATATCCCAAACCAGAGGAATCACAATTTACGAATACCTGAAAAAAGCCCGATACTTAACAATGGAGTATCGATGCCATATGTCATTGTCGGAGACGAGGCATTAGGTTTATTTGAAATTTTAGTGCGTCCTTATGGAGGAAGGAGGTTAACAAACGAGAAAAGAATCTTTAACTACCGACTTTCTCGGGCTAGGCGTTTTATAGAATGCACGTTTGGCATTCTGGCAAACAAATCGAGAATTTTTCATCGCCCAATGAACGTTCGAGAAGACTTCGCAATTGCCATAATAAAAGCATGCTGTGTTTTACACAATTATGTGCGCGAAAGAGATGGTTATAAATTTGAAGACACATTGTATGTACCTCCAGGTCATACAGGCAGAGGGTGCCACTCGTCATCAGCATATAGGGATTTATTTGTGGATTATTTTGCAAATGGAAATCCGCTGGAGTGGAAAAACAGAATTGCACTGGGGCAGTAATTATCTGTGTCATTTAGGTAATGTATGTAACTATTACTGCTTCCGAGTGATTTAGTATCAATTATTGTCAAGTGTAAATTGATACCCTCTTTTCCATTATTGTACGTATAACAAATGTTCATTACGTAGTAAATAAAAAAAACACTTAGCGAATTCATTCTTGTCATTTGCACTCATATTCTGCTCACACATTATACTTGTTATTTCCTCCCAACTCCTTCTCTTCAAATGACTTTCACTGTATTCTTCTGATGAAATATCCCAGATTGCTCTTCGGCTTTCAACCTCACGAATAAATTTCTCCGTGCCAAAAGTCATGGTGCAATTCGTTGCTTGGTCACACGAACACACGGTCTGTCTGCTCGGACGAGTGCGCGGAGACTGCAGGCAGCCACCTATGCTCACTGCGAGACACGCTGTTGCCAGCTGCCTGCCAGCAGTTGCCCACGTTCCTGTGGCTGCCGCAGCCAGACAATCCTGGCTGCCCAGTGCGCGGCCGTCATTGTTTTACTGGCTGCCGCAGCCAGCCTGCCTAATTCGTAGCCGCCTTTAGCTACCCTCTGTAATAAAAAACTGAGTGAGCGGATCAACAAAGAACCTGAACGGGTGTCATCGGACGTCAGCCCCGAACAAATCCAACGAACAATATAGAACAGAATGAGACCGCTGGAATGCCACGCATGCGGGCCCGGGTTCAATTCCCGGCTGGGGTGGGAGATTTTTTTCCCCTCAGACCCTGGGTGTGGTGTTGTCCCCATCATCATTTTTTCCCCATTATCGACTCGCAAGTCGCCCAATGTGTTGTCGCACTCAATAAGACTTGCACTTGGCGGCCAAACTTCACACCTGGAAACTCCAGGCCAGTGACGCCATATGATCATTTCCATTTCCCCTTGAGGGTGGTTCACTTTGTTTTGTCAGGCAGCGTAAAATTGGATCAAATGGCTCTGAGCACTATGGGACTTAACATCAGTGCACTAGAACTTAGAACTACTTAAACCTAACTAACCTAAGGACATCACACAACACCCAGTCGTCACGAGGCAGAGAAAATCCCTGACCCCGCCGGGAATCGAACCCGGGAACCCGGGCGCGGGAAGCGAGAACGCTACCGCACGACCACGAGCTGCGGACCAGACGGCGTACATCTATGACTTTTCCAATAGCATTACTCATAGGAGAAAAAATTCTATTTGCTGATAACAGCAGCATTACGTTTCCCGAAAACAAGACAATTCGTTGAACAGAAGGGAAATGAAAACTTCAAGCAACATTTTAGTTACCGAAAAATGAGGGAATTACATAGAAAGAAAATGAAACAATCAGAGAAGTTTAAAATTAGTCAATACGCAATTAAATTACATTGACACTGATATATTAAATGCAGTTATCATAGGAAATATGGGACACATTGCTGTATTGTAAATTCTTATCTCTTCCCACCAGTTTCACATATCATATATCATGCAACATGAGATTAACATCCTTATCACAGTCACAATTATTGTACGCAATAGAACAACAAAGCTTCAAAATGACGTGGTGTGCCCCACTTAATGGCAAAAGACAAACTGCTAAAATGTTTGTCGAGTTTTGTGCAGCACTTGGACGCCCAATGTTGTTCGAAAGTATCTGCCGCGTCGTGGTCTCAAAACCACTAAACCAGTGATCCTGACCCCAACGATGCTCGGAATAGACCGACCTATCGCATTCTTCAAAGCTGAGGTTACCCCCACCACCCCACTCCCACTTAATTCGAATGGCCCAAACGTGCTGCGACCTGTCGAGGTGTGCAAAAAAATATATGTCATTCCTTGCCCTGACAGCTGCTGCTCGTCATCCACATGATAGCTTCAGGAAAATTGCAGGCACCAGTAGAATAAGCTCATCATTGTTCGCATTTTCAAGATAACTGGGTGTAGAAAGAAAATCCTTTGGTAACTTTCAGTCTTAGCTGTTGGTTGTTAACATTAGATGTGTTTCAAGATTTCGCTGGAATTGCAACAGGACTGCCAGTTTATTTTCTTCTGAGCTTTAATTTTTTTTCTTCAGAGAAGTGTCATCAGTGATAAGTTTTGAGCAACGCATACAACACAGTGTGAGCGAGTGAATCCTCTTACTACAAATATCATTTACTGCATTAATGATATTGAATTTGATGACCAGTTGGTGAGGTTCTGCAAATCGTTATTGTGTTCACAGTTTCAGAGTTAAGAAAGAGTTTTATTGGGTCAGTTATAACCTAAAGCAAAAATGCAGCACTGTTCTATTAGAAATAAAGAATTTCGTGCCTATTTATCTGTGGTGAGCAAGGTTATGAAAATATTAGTCATTACATTATAGACCACATCTGACTATCCATTAAGGCTGAAATAGAGTACAAAACATGTAATCTAGCTTTAACTCATCAAAATATGATTAAGGTTAAGTTGTTCATGACTTCAATCTAAACAGGGATTGGAAGAAAAATATTGTACACTACTTGTTGCGAATACTTTCATATTTCTCATATGAAGAATAGGCAGGAAATCCTTTGGTAAGTTTCCATTCGCTTCGTTCTCTCTTAAGAGTACAGTTTATTGTATTGTACTGTATGTTAAACGGGGGCCAAGAAACGACGGAGAGGCTCCGTCCTCGCCACAGCCGCAGTGGACCACAACCCCACGACGACTACCTCAGTCCACTTCACTCCGCCGCCCCACACCGAACGACTCTTTCAGGGTTATTGTGCGGCTCGGCCCCCGTTGGACCCCCCCCCCCCCCCCCCCCCCAGGGAACGTCTCACACCAGACGAGTGTAGCCCCTAGCAGCACTAGAATGAAAAAGATATAAACTATAACTTCTGCTATATTTCTGTTGATAAGAAAGTTCCCTGTGTTAACTGTTTAGCAAAATACTCTCCTCTTTGCATGCTCTAATTAGCCAAAATCCCTTTTCGATATCTCTACCGGTTCAGCAGATATGTTACGAATATTTGATTCTCGCGTTTGTGCGATCGGAGGTGTATCCGTTACATAAAACCCATTTTCTCGAGGTTGTATGGAGATGGAGACCCCCTCCCAAGTACAAAGAAAAATTCAATAGGTTAGCTAAATTTCATACACAGCAACATATGGTGTAATATGCGTCAAACACAAAATCATAGCGACCCCTATTTTTCATTACAAATTTTTCGAATTTTACCTTGTGTCTTACTTAGATGCAAATATCACAATAAGTATGACCACTAGCGAGATAATGGGCACTTCAATATGAAGCTGTCATATAAAGCTCTACATAATATAAAAATCATTTTTAATGAATAGTTTCTGTAAAAGCATGTGAGAAACACTGCACAATTAATAGAGCGCACATGATGTTCTACTTGTAACGGGACTGCTGCACTTTGACCCGTTGGCTATCCAGCGTTCCCTGAGTACGAGGGTGGTTTGAAAAGTTCTGGAATCACCACGAGAGGTCAGCACTAGCGCAACGAGTTGTTCACGTGATATTCATTGGAGTGTTGCCTGTAAACACGTGCCACGTCGGTGCTCTGTGGCGGTGACGTGACTCTGTTGTTCCCGCGTAGTGATTTGCGAAGATGGGAAAAATCGAGATTCGAGCAGTGATTAAGTACTTCGTAAAGAAAGGTATGAAAGCAAAGGACATTGGGGACTCTGCTCCACCATATTCAACTATTGCCAACTGGTCAAATGAATTTAAATTTGGTCGGCAGAGCTTAGATGATGCTCAGCGCAGTGGTCGGCCAAGATGTGTCACTACTCCAGAAATCACTGGAAAAGTGCACAAAATGGTCATGGAGGAGCGCCAACGGAAAAAGCGTGAAATTGCTCACGCTTGCGAGATGTCATCTGAAAGGGTGTATCACGTTTTAACTGAAGAATTAGAAAAGAAAAAATTATCTGCAAGATGGGTACCGCAACTCTTGACACTGGATCAAACTCGCGTGAAAATGGGCATATCGAAACAAGAAAGGAGAAACGAACAAGAGTTTTTGCGCTGGTCTGCGACCACAGATGAAACTACTATACCCCAGACACAAAACAACAGTCAAAGCAGTGGAAACTTGCTGATTCCCCGCCACCAAAGAAAGCAAAGACAATTCCTTTGGCAGGAAAAGTCATGGCATCAGTGTTCTGGGATTCAAAGGGGATTCTGTTTGTAGATTACCTCCCCACTGGGCAAACAAGTACTCGAGAATACTATGCTAACCTCATGGAGAAATTGCAACAAAAGATATGCGTAAAAAGGCCCGGTTTAGCAAGGAAGAAAGTAATCTTTCACCAAGAAAATGCGCGCCCCCACACATATGCAGCCGCGATTCAAATTTACATGAACTAAGGTATGAATTGTTGCTACATCCGCCTTATTCATCTGATATGGCTCCGTCAGACTTCCATCTCTTCCCACAACTGAAAATTTTTGCTCTGTGGACGAAGATTCACTTCAAACGAAGAATTGATAGCCAAATTTGGCAACTATTTTGCAGGCCTGGAGGAAACTCATTTTCGAGATGGGATCAAGGCATTGGAACATCGTTGAATTAAGTGCACTAATCTACAAGGAGACTACATTGAAAAATAAAAGAAATTTCGGTGATGTAAGTACTTTTTTTCTATTCCGTTCCGAGAACTTTTCAAACCACCCTCGTACACCAATAATCAGGATTAGCTGCCCTGGACAGCACATCGAGACGGCATACAGAATACTTGCTTTCTTTCCATTCTTACATTGAGGCAGCAAACGATATCACGTTAAAAACAGATAAAATCATAAGTTCTAAATACTGTAATTGCTTCGAAACCACTAACTGAATTTTGTAAAGTGAAATGTCATTAAATTTGTTTCTTCTAAAACTATGATATGAGTAGTAGGAATTATTTTAGTTCCCTTTTGAAAGACGGATGCAGATATCTCCACAAACAATATACCTATGAATAGAATCTATACTGTTTTACTGTGGATTCTTTCACAAATCATTTGGGCGAGAACAAAATTATGATACCTTAAATAATTCAAGTAATGTTTGAAATGAAAAGCTTAGAGTGGCCGGCACGAAAGTAGAGTCCTCAAGGTCACGGCCGCTGCCTGCGGCTAACAGGGGCTGGGGGCTGTGATTCGCCCGCCTCTCGGCGGTAGATCAGAGCAGCTGAAAGCTATATCGAGTGTTCACGTCTGATCTCAGTGTCTTACTGTCTATAGAAAGGTACTTCGACGTGTGTTCCGTGGTGAACAACAACGCAGGAGCAACGGCCTGCTTGTAGTACTCCTCCGGTCGGTGTGCGTAAATGGCGGAAAAGACATTCGTAAACAATCGAATGTACTCAAGATTTTTACTGATCAGGAAGACAATGAAGAAGCAAGGAATAAATTTTACGCAGATTCATAAACAGATTGCTAAAGCGTGTGGTGTCTCCAAGTCAACAGTAGGCCGTATTAGCAAATCTGTGTCATTAGCAGAATCTCCAGTCTTGAATGAGTGTTTCGATTCCCCAAGAAGGGGATACGAGCTTGAACGAAAATCAACCGACTTTGACGATTTTACAAAAGAACTCGTGCGTAGAACTGTACTCGGATCTTACGACAGAGGAGAGTATCCAACGACTAAACAAATAGAGGCTGACCTCCGTGAAAAAATTAATTACTCGAGCTCAGACACCTTCGTTCTTCGTCTTCTCCGCTCCCTTGGTTTCCGATTCAAGAAGTGTGATGACGGACGGAAATTCTTAATGGAACGCAAAGACATTGCAGCAGCAAGAGCGAAGTTTTTGCGTACAATGCACTTTTGCGTGCGTACTTGGATGAAACTTGGGTTTCACAGAACCACACCAATAAGTACACTGGCAGGACTCCAAAGGATTTCAGGTCAAATATACTAATCTTGAATAATGACCATCTATTTTATGTGGCCCGTATTGCCGGATGATACAGATTAGATATAGATTTCTTGATGATGTCTTCCTCATATCATGACCAATAAATACTTCATAAATGTTAAGACAGTCGATCTAAGTACGTTCTGCACAGGTTAACATATACGCCCTTTTCCTCAACTACACCTTTTATTTCATTTTACTAGTATATTCAAGGTCAGGAGTTAAGTTCACGTCTTGTCCCAATAAGTAACTATTACACAGTTTACGCGCAGGCGCAAGGTATTGTGTCCGCCTAGGCCAGGGCTTAACACTCTAAGCGCCAAGCCCGTAAAATTTACGGGCCTGGGATCGCGCGAAAATCACCAAGCCCGTAAAATTTACGGGCCGCTACATTTAATTTCATTCAAAACACTGCAACGTTATTTCTACGGGTTTGGCCAGCGCTATACGTTTTTCAGATGTTTATTAACAAAATGCGTCCATAGATGTCACGGCAGCGCTGTAATTCATGTTAAAACTTATCTTTGCGTTCTCAGTCTGTATATCATTCAGTTGTTTGTCATCATGTTTCGGCGCGGTTTATCAGACGCAGAAATTGCGGATTTGATCAATCATAGCGACACTCTGGATAATGTAGAGAGTGATTCAGACGATTCTGAATGCAATGGTGTGTTTGAAGGTACGTATTTCCGAATTTTCCACGTAATTGTGCAGTACGCACATATCTGTTGAACATGTGTAAACGATGTATGTAGTTACACATAATGTGATATTCTTTTTAGAAGACGAGATTGATGACAGTTTGTCTTCAGATGAAGACGAGAATGATGTTGAAGGTGTTGCTTCAAATCCAGCAGCTGTGCCGTATCCGAAAGACAGTGAGTGGACTGCAGTTGACACCTACCGACCTCTGCCTGTCAACACGACACCCAGGCAGATACTAGTGGATATTGATGAGTCGAGTTCTGTACTGGATTGCAGTAAAGTGTTCCTTACTGACAGTGACGTAAATGAACTCAAGAGACAGACAAATTTGTATGCATCACAGACAATACAGAAGAAAAGAAGAGGAAATAATCTGAAGCCCCATTCAGTTTTGAGTTCGTGGAAGCCAGTGACTATAAGTGAGATGAGGCGTTTCTTGGGTATTATTTTCCACATGTGTGTTTCGAAAAAGCCCAAAATTGCGGACCATTGGAGCACTAATCCTGTTCTTAGTTGTAACTTTTGTCCCCATGTCATGAGCCGTTTGCGTTTCACTCAGATACTGTCATGCTTGCATCTTGTTGACAATTCAAATCAGAAAAAACCAGGCGAAGATGGATTTCATCCACTTTACAAAGTTTTGCCATATTATAATAATTTGAAGGAGCGATGTATCCAGGCATATCGTCCCTCAGAAAAAGTGACAATTGATGAAGGAATTTGCCCATTTCGAGGTCGTGTGAGTTTCCGTGTTTACATGCAAAATAAGCCTCATAAGTATGGACTGAAAGTATATGCTGTTGCTGAAGCCAGTAGTGGCTATGTTGTAAATTTTGAAGTTTATGCTGGTAAGCATATTGTTGACAATTCTTCGTCTGCGGTTATTTTGCGATTGTTGTCTGACAGCAGCTTGCTGAACAAAGGCCACACTGTGTATTTAGATCGATTTTATTCCAGTCCAGAGCTATTTCAGCAACTGGCAGAGAAAGGCACTGGAGCTGTTGGTACTGTGAACAAATCCAGGAAAGGATTGCCTAAAGATTTAGTATCTGCTAAGCTGAAAAAGGGCGAAATGTCTTTTCGGCGTAAAGATAATGTATTGGCAATGAAGTGGAAAGATAAGAGAGATGTGTATACATTGTCTACAAGGCATCAAGCAACATTTGGTACGCATACTAAGAGAAATGGGTCTGTAGTATTGAAACCACTTCAGGTACTTGATTACAACCTCAATAAAATTGGAGTGGATATTGGAGACCAACGCCTGCAGTACAATCCGTTCCAGCACAGAACTGTGAAATGGTGGCGAAAATGATATTTCCATTTGCTGCTTATGGGAGTATCAAATGCATTTTGGCTGTACAATGCAGTGCACAGGAAGAAAATTACAATAACAGACTTTATAACAGTGCTTGCAGTTCAGCTTGTTGAAGACGACACACTTGAATTCATTCCAAGAAATGAAGGAACTGTAGGTCGGCTAACAAAGAGACATTTTTTGCAGCACATACCTGCAACTACTAAGAAGTATGCTGCTCGTGTGTGTCACGTGTGCAGTTCCAGGAGCAAGAAACAGAGTGGCAAGGCTTCTCGCAAAGAGACACGATACGAATGTGAACAGTGTGGCGTTGCACTCTGCCTGGAACCTTGCTTTAAAATTTTCCACACTAAAAAACAATATGATTCTGTGTGAAATTTATATGTAATACTGTATACTATCAGAAACATGTAATGTAGTGCCACAATTTTGGTTAAAAATAAATCACAATTGTATTCCCTTATTCGTATGACTTTTTCTAAATTCTTAAAACATCTAAGTGATTTCTATAACTGTACCTTAAAGCTGTGCATTGTAAAGTAGTTTCTTTCACTCAGAATTAAAGTAGAAATGTGCAGCTTCAAGATGGTACCAAATTTGCCACAATCCAAACAGTAGATTTGATGCAGTAATTTTTTTAATATTGGTAAAATTGCCCGGTTTCTAGGGACGGGTGCATAAAATAGGCCTGGTACAGAGAGTGTTAACGACTGGCCGATTTTGAGCGCGAGTACTCGCGTCTGCTCAGGCACGTGCTCCCGAGCAGGTGCAAGGTCGCGGAGTAGGGAGGGAGGGGAGGGAGGGGAAATGCGCGCGCACGTTTGAATAGGGCCGCAGCGTGCCTATTGAATTCGCGCCGACTGTGTAACGTTTAAAGTACTACGATCAGCTCTAACAGTCACTTCGCTGGTTAAGAATCATGTCAAGTCGCCGTTGTTGTAACCCCAACCACGCTTTCGCAGTTCAACCCTCATTGGGAGGAATTGTATCTGTTTACAGAAAAAGATGGTCTTGCAAAATGTTTAGTATGTCACAAAACGCTGAATTCTTTTAGGAAATTTAATTTGCAGCGACACTATATGTCGTACCACGCGAAAGACTACGGAAGTGGAAAATGTGATGGACCAGATCGTGCACAGGAAGTTATTAAACTTAAAAGTAAGCTATCCGAAGAAGATCTGGACGACGAAGAAAAATCAACTGAGGCAGCTCTCAGAGTGAGTTACAAAATTGCTTTGCTTTTAGCAAAATCCCTGCGCCCATTCACTGATGGCGATTTAATAAAAGAATGTTTGGTGGTTGCAGCAGAACATTTGTGTCCATCTCAAGTTGAGCAGTTTCGGATTGTGCCATTATCTAAAATGACCATTATGCGTCGCATACAGGACATGGCAGACGATGTGCAGAGGCAGCTTGCAAATATCTGTAAAGATTTTATGGCGTATTCTCTAGCTCTGGACGGAAGTGTTGATATCGCTGGAACAGCGCAGCTTGCTATATTTATTAGAGGTGTTAATAGAGATCTTCAGGTGAGGGAGGAGCTCCTCGATGTAGTAGCCATGAAGAACACTACAATCGGAGGTGATATTTTAAGTAGTGTTGAAAATATAGGATTGTCGTGGAATTCTTTAGTTTCAGCGTCTACAGACGATGCACCAGCGATGACAGGGAAAAAATCAGGTTTCGTTGCGCTGTTGAAGGAGAAAATGCAAAAACTGACCGTGCCGAATGAAATAAGGGGCGTTCACTGTGTGATCCACCAGGAAAACTTATGTGCAAAGAGTATCACTCTAAAAAATGTGATGAGTGTTGTTGTTCGTACAACCAATTATGTAAGGAAGCATGGGCTACAACACAGACAATTTAAAAGCTTTCTTGAGGATGTAAAAAGCCAGTATGGTAGCCTGCCTTATTACAGCGAGGTCCGCTGGCTTAGTCGTGGCGAATTATTAAATCGATTTTTTTGCCTATTAGATGAGATAAATATGTTCATGTAAATAAATAACATGTGTGTTCCTGAATTGAAAGAGCCTTCATGGAAATGTGATCTCGCGTTCTTAGCAGATTTAACTAGCCATCTGAATGCTTTGAACATTTCACTACAAGGTAATCTGCTAATTACTCATTTCATAGATCGAATACGAGCTTTTAAAATGAAATTCACACTTTGGGTGAGTCAGCTGAAAACAGGAAATCTAGCTCATTTTCCTAAATTATCATCCATGCAAGATGTTCACAAAGACTGTGAACGTTATTCACATAGTTTAGTTGCCCTTAAGGAAGAATTTGATTAATGCTTTCAAGATCTGGCAGCACTAGACAGTGATTTTGATCTGTTCTCCTCTCCATATTCAGCGAATATTGAAGAGATTCATCCTGAGCTGCAACTAGAAATTATTGACCTGCAGAGTGATAGAGAATATGGAGACAAATTTCAGAACAAGAAATCATTTTGGAATTCTACAGACACTTCCCTCAGGATAGATTTCCTCGTTTACACAAACTGGCGGCTACAATAATATTAATGTTCGGTTCCACGTATGTTTGTGAACACCTGTTCTCTGCAATGAAATGTAACAAGACGCACCTGAGAAACCCATTGTCTGATCGAAATTTAAACTGCACACTGCGCCTACAATGCACAAGAACAATTACTCCGAACATAGACGCAATTTTAAAGAGCAAAAAGTACAAGATAACCGAGAATCCCACACTTCAGTGACACCTTTTATTGTGTATCAGTTCACAAATTAATACAGATGTAGAGGCATACACTAAGCTAATAAAATTATGTGGCACGTGTACATTCTCCTTTATTTGTTTCATTTGTCACAGTAATAATTCGTGAGTGATATCCCTGCAGGTGGCTGCGGATTTACATTGACTGGCGTCAGCTGTTGTGTGTCCCACGTGACTCTCCCCACACTCCGCTCTGGTCCGGTAGTGGGGGTAGCGTGCTCGCACTGCTCCGTGCTCGCGCCTTGCTGCTCACAGCTTGCTCCATGAGCACGTATGTTGTGAAGCCCTGGCCTAGGCGGGCCTCATGATGCTACGATCAGTTCCAGTACAGCACTCATGGCTGCCGCATCGCGGTCACGAAATGGGGCAGAGGCAGTTCCAGATAAGTTTTATAGTCTGACGATAATTTATTGATTTGTAGTTTTATCTTGACGATGTCCACTGTGGACAAACGGTAGTTACTGTTATTCTGAAGAAGGTTGGCTTATCCCGACTGAAACCTAAGTAAATTCTAGGCAAACTGTGCAACTGCAGCTGTTGATTATTAAAATTAAAATTAATATTTATACAGTTTCTGACAGGGCCGCGAAATGTTGAAGATATTTGAAATTATCACTATTAAAAAAACTGGCAATGCTGTAAGACGGCGATATGACCTTGAAGCCCTATTTTCGTGCCGGCCACTATAGTTGAATCATCCTGTATATTAATTATGTTTATTGTCTTAATCTGTAAGAGCATGACATGTTCCAGATCCTTGGAACAGTGAGCCAGAAAAGACTAAGACCAATACTATTTCTACTAATTGTGCTTGAAGCAGTCCATACCTCTCACAGGGTCATGTAAGTCCTCGCCTGGCCTAGAGACGAGTACAACTGATATAAACTAGTGGGTCTTGCAGAACTCTACCCAGCAATGCTGTACCTAGCAGTTGAACACGATGTCAATAAATTTATCCAATTATGAGACAAGACAGTCAATTCCTTTATGGAAATAAAATGTTTGCGGTTGTCTACAGAGCCATGATTATACTCAGGCATACACCTCTTCATCTGAAGCAAATGAATGGGCACGAATTTCTTTCTTCAGGGATCCAAAAACGTGGAAATCGCATGGGGGAGACCACAACTGTATGGACGATGTATAAGGGTTCCCAGCGAAACTTCTACTGTTAAATCGAAACAACCTTGGCAACATGTCTCCTGTCAGTGACTTTCATACAATCTAACCGAGCTACCAAACCTACAGTTTATGAAAATTTCACATTTATTTGTAACGAGATGAGAGTTTTAGTTTGTATAAACTGAGGTTGGAGGTAAAAACCTAACGACAGATATGAAAATGGATTCACAAGTCCAGTATCTTATCACTGCGACCTTTTACACAGATGAGGCGGCATTTGGAAATTACTGTAGCAAATTTGCACAGCCATCCATTGTGGGTGGATAAAGGTCCTTGTGGTACAAATGCGCTACACAACGGTAGTAGTTTAAGATTAATGTGTAGCAGGAATCGTAATGTACTGTCAGGTAGGTCTATATGGTCTCTCAGCATCTCTTCAGGGGTTTTCTTCATTACAGACAAACTACGGGACGTCACTCTTGCAGCACTCCCTCCAAAATGGCAATGCCATATTACACCTCTTCTCATCTCCAGTCTTTCCCTAAACTACATATCACCAATTCTTATCCACTTTGTAACAAATTACATCAGTTTTCTAATAACGTTATGAGAATTTTTCAGGACTGGATACTGATGCAGGAAGTAAATGGCTGAAATTACAGAACAGTGAATGATGGGCAATAAACTTATTATTTATTCCTTTGTTTGTTACATCAATACCAATTAATAAAAAATTCAATTTGACTATAAAAATGTTTGTATGTCACAGCCTTCATTAAATTCATTCGCATTGACACTTCAAATCAACGAGAAACCTAGCGCTAATGATTAATCGCTAACATCCTGTCAGAAAGAATAATGACTTTCACGATGTGCCATGAATCACATAGCAACGTATGTGCCATCTATCGGCTGCACCTAATTCGCCTAGTACCACACAACACAAACAACGACGATAATCCAGAGAGCATTGACAGTAGGCAAATATTATTTTTACTGCTGCGTATAGTGTAACCACTTGTTACTTCACGAGTACACTTAAATATACTGTTACACTGAAATGTTACACTGAAATGTGTCAGTCAGTTCACTTTCCATATAATTTCGTGGATTTATGAAGTTCTATGGGGTGTCTATTCTCTGCCTGTGCATTCTCTTCATTTTCATCCAGAGAGAAAGATCGCACTGGGAACTGATGTGATTTATTTTTATTTTCATGTACCTGTAACCACCTGTTCTAAGTATGGACGATCGCTGGACTGGATGAGTGTGAGTGTAATTCCAAATGCTTGTAACTTAGTGAATTCAGATAGATTTTCTTGCTTCAGCTTTGTAGCAGTGCCAGAGAACGGCAGTTGAGTTAAACTTTAGAAGCTGGCTGGAGGCGCCACTCAAGAAGAATGTTATCTTTACGGACCCTTTATCACTGTGTTAGGGAAGAATGCAAAAGCATTTGTCACCATCCAGGAGCTGTTGAAAGTTCGCAACCTTTAATGATCCCATGATTGCATGGATGTATAGAGGCAAGAAGGATACATTCTGTACATTTTCTATTTGTTTACGTTCAAAAATTAAAAATAACATAATATCAGATCAATAGAAGTTGAATTATCCATTATACAGCAGTGTTTTGAAGAAACAGCAGACTACACAACAGTAATATAGAAAACAATTTACAGGGCACAATAGGGGTAACGTTAGGGTCTTTCTGATTCAGAGATAACTATTGTTATCTGCTGCATTTCTAAAAACAACGAAATTTATTATGATACTTTGAAATTTTAATGTGCACTTTTCAACTGAAAGTTACGACAAAGCAGAGCATCAACACCTAATGAATTCATATAATCTTATATTAGTAGTTGACCTTCTCATTATTGTACCAGTCTAGAATGGACTATCTAACCATGACAGACAGTTCCTCACACTGCATAACAGAACGCCTCTCAAGAAACCAATCCCACCCTGGAAATGTATACGTTTACTGGCTAGAGACTGCTGGAAATCCTGATATACTGCAACTGATGATTTGGAGCCTAGTATACAAGGTAGATGAGGTTGACACATAACTTAACATCTTCATAAACGAGTTTTCATTCCTTACTGAAGATGGTTTTCGAAAAAAGTCAGTTAGAAACAACTCCTCTGCGCCCCTCAAAAAACATTGGATCACAAAGATAATTAAAAAGAGTACTGGTGAAATTTTAACCCGTACATAAAAAAATCGCAGTGGGCAGAAAATTTGTTTCATATCATATCTTGGCTTGCTGAATTCATTGTGTAAATCCAATTTGCTAAACAAAATTTTTTCGTACTTTCGGATTTTTGAGATTTGAAGAAAAAATTATTTTTTTCAGATCCATATGTGTAGCTGTTCGTTATCATCGAATGTATTCACATAAAAATATTGAGCCAAAAATGTCTCAACTTGATGGAAAAGTAGCATTCTTTTATTATGATCATTTTTGATTTTTTTTTAAATAGCTGAAGTATGATTAGTTTTCTGTAAATGGAGAGAGATGGACAGTAGAGAAATGTATGTATATAATAAATATGATTATATATGTGCATAATCTGCACATACATCTGTAACCATGTAAGTATATGTGCCTAATTTAGATGTACATCCAAAATCAATCTCCAGACATCCAGATTTATGTTCACTACCAACTTATTTGTGAACTAGAAAGTAAATATTTATAAAGGTTTTTGGTCGAGAATGATTGGTGGCAGGATGTGAGGTTCTTAGGGCAAGCAGGTGATCCCATTCAAACACAATACATTTACTTTACATAACTTAATTCATACCATGATACATACCCTCTTGCGATCAACACCCCTGCAGTCTACTGACTCTTAACATGATGCGGTAGCCCAGCAACTGATGACAGAAATGACCCCCTTTTATTCCATGTGGCCAGCTATACCGGCCACTGATGATCTACTCATGCAGATGCAGTGGAGACAGGAATGTACTTTCCACATAGGAGAGTAAATGTTCACAGGTACTGCTTCATTGTTCTCTTACGCATTCTTTGATATGCTGAAGCTATTTCATAAACAGTGACAAAATTAGCATGCAAATATGCTTTCGAACAGCACAAGCTTCAGCAAAAAAGGACAAAGTAGTGTGGCAGCAAGCTGAAGTGAAAAATTCGAAAAAATAAGAGGACATTCGTCAAAAAATTGACTTTTCTAGACTTCAAAAAGAAGAAACAATACTCAAACATGATGGTGTAAGCTACAGTACCGACTTGTCTTGATGTAACTGATATTATTCACAAATGTATGTTGCACATTCAATATTACATGTAAACTGAAAATGAAGAAAACAGTTTTCAAATTTATCAAGTCGTCTTTTATATATTCTTCCTTCATACTGGGCCAAACATTGTATAATGCCATATAAATTCTATTTTATGCTAAATTCTTGTCATGTATCATAAAAACAGAATTTTTGTAATTTATCTACACTTTTTTGTATGTTGTTGTTGTTGTTTTGGTCTTCAGTCCAGAAACTGGTTTGATGCAGCTCTCCATGCTACTCCATACTGTGCAAGCTTCTTCATTTCTGAATAGCTACTGCAACCTACATTCTTCTGAATCTGCTTAGAGTATTCATCTCTTGGCCTCCCTCTACAATTTTTACCCACCAAGTTTCCCTCCAGTACTAAATTGGTGATCCCTTGCTGCCTCAGAATGTGTCCTGTCAGCTGATCCCTCCTTCTAGTTCAGTTGTACCACAAATTCCTCTTCTCTCCAATTCTGTTCAGTACCTCATCATTAGTTATGTCATCTACCCATCTAATCTTCATCATTCTTCTGTAGCAACACATTTCGAAAGCTTCTATTCTCTTCTTATCCAACTGTTTATCATTCATGTTTCACTTCCATACGTGGCTGCACCCCATACAAATACTTCCATAAAACACTTCCCGACACTTAAATCTATACTCAATGTTAATACATTTCTCTTCGTGAGAAATGCTTTCCTTGCCACAGCCACTCCACATTTTATATCCTCTCTACTCCGACCATCATCAGTTATTTTGCTCCTCAAAAAGCAAAAACCATATACTACTTTAAGTGTCTCATTTCGTAATCTAATACACTCAGCTTTGACTGATTTAATTCGACTATGTTTCATCACCCTTGTTTTGCTTTTGCTGATGTTCATCCTATATCCTCCTTTCAAGACACTGTCCATTCCATTCAACTGTTCTTCCGGGTCCTTTGCTGTCTCTGATGGAATTACTACATCATCGGCAAACCTCAAAGTTTTTATTTCTTCTCCACGGATTTTAATTCCTATTCCAAATTTTTCTTTTGTTTCCTTTACTGCTTGCTCAATATACAGATTGAATAACATCGGGGATAGGCTACAACCCTGTCTCACTCCCATCCCAACCACTACTTCCGTTTCATGCCCCTCAACTCTTATGACTGCCATCTGCTTTGTATATATATAGCGTTAAAAATAGTCACTAAACTTCAGTATTTTGAATGACTCAAAATGACCAAAACGAAAAGATGCTACTCCTTCAATAATTTTAAAAATTTTTGGCTCAAAAGATTTTTATGAATACATTCTGTGATAACCAACTACTCCACGTGTGGGTTTGAATAAATATTGATTTTTTTGCAACAATCTAAAATCCAAAAGTGATGAAAAATTGGGTTTAGCAGATTGGATTTGCCAAAAAATACAACATACTAACATATGTTATGAAACGAATTTTCAGACCCCTGTGATTTTTTTACGACAGCATTGGAATTTCACCAATAACTCCCCTTAAACAATCATGCAGTTAGAATTTTTAAGGAAACAACAAAAATTGGTCACTATGGATGAACTGTAAGAGCCTAAAGAATTTTATACAAAAATCAGAAACATTATACTATGAACAAGAAACTGATAACTCTAACAATAAAATTAAGAACATTTCGTATCTTGAGCAAAGAAACTTTAGTAGACTTTAAACTTAAAATAAAGATAATCTTTTATGCAATCTGGAAAGCATACCCAGTATTTTCAACACTTACTTCTTGTCAGCATCTGAATAAATAGGATGTTATGGCTCTTTTAATGAAGCCTTGAATCTTACACAGAATATTATTCCCAGAAATATCATTGAAATTAATATCAGCCCTGTCACAGTATCCTGCTCAGAAGACACTACCTTAACAAAACACTGTCCATGTGGGTGAGGGGTATGTGTGTTCCAGTGAGGCGGAGGGCTATACCAGCAGTAGTGGAACTGCTGGCAGGATCTTCCAAACTAATCAGGTCTCCACAGAGGATCCATATTAAGTTTCTGTTTCAGTGCCCTCTCAAGTATCTTATCCTTTCCTTTTCCTCTCTGTGACTGTGTGGCAGCAGGCACAGTCCCCTAATGTGGGCAGCAGCAGATCCTTCATAACCAGGACAATGGTGATGCATATAGGCCTTACTTCCAAACTACTCGGGTCTCCACAGAGGATCCATATTAAGTTTCTGTCTCAGTGCCCTCTCAAGTATCCTATCCTTTCCTTTTCTTCTCTGTGACTGTGTGTCATCATGCACAGTCCCCTAATGTGGGCAGCAGCAGATCCTTCATAATCAGGACAATGGTGATGCATATAGGTCTTACTGCAGAGGGATGGATAGCGTCCTGTAGTCAAGGTGAAAAAAAGTCATCCAAGGGATAAAGCACTGAAATAAAACCTTGGCAGGTGTACAGGTCATGAGGTGGCAGCCCCTCCTAGACACTCAGTGGTCTGTGGACTAATAATCCACACCACCAAAAAAATTCGAACTAGAGAAACTAAAAGGAGATACAGTCAGATGTACCTTATTCTTATGACATTTGGCTTGGAAAGGAAAACCCATGCTGGATTTTGGAATGTAAGAACCCTGAGAGAGGCGGAAAAGAGACAGATAAGGGAAATAAGGTGGCAAGAATCTGTGGAAGTTCAAACACAAAATGGTGGGTTGCTGCTGTATATGGGGCAAACAGGTGAATGCAATTAGTAGGAACAGTGTCGGGCTCTTACTGTCTAAAAACAGAAAAAGGAGTTTACTGGATTGGAAACCAGTGAGAAAGGATAATAACAGCGGGCTTTAGAAAAAATGTGCAATGTGTCACTCACTGTAAGTCAATGCTATACACCTACTGAGGTGGCTGAAGGAGAATTAAAAGATACATTTAACGCAGAGCTAAATGGAGTCCTTAGGCAAATTAACTGTAGAGATAAAAAGTGCTAATGTGAGACTTGAATGTAAAACCTAGCTCAGACAATGAAGTACTTGAACACATCATTGGTGTACACAGCATTGAGGATGTAAATGTAAATGGCGAGCTTCTGAGGGGTATGTATGTTGAACATGACCTAATCATTGGAGGCACAGTGTTTCCACATTGCAACTACCATAAAATAACGTGGCCCGCTCCAGATCATGTTACTGAAAAGCAAATAGATGACATGGCTGTAAGCCATGATTTTCGATATTCTCAACTAAATGTCAGAAATAAGAATGGAGCAGACATCAGAAGTGACCGCAACCTAGATCTGACTGAGTTCAGATTGAAGACAGTGGCAGCGCTGGAACAACAAGACAGATTCCAGTTTCTCTCTGATGAAAACTTACAAAGGAAGGAACTGAGATTGGTTGGCAATAATTTGTGATAACTATCTAGATTTGGAGCAAACATATGAGATTTTAAGACACATCAAAAGAAAGAATGCCTCTCTGATGACACATGGAATGAAATCAGCTGCATTAAGGAATGAAAACGAAAGTTATAGTTTTGTAAGACTACATTGCATGAGACTGAAGTGCATAACGAATACAAAAGAGTGAAAAGGGCGATAAGGCGAGATAAAAGGAAATGGTGAGAGGAGCAGGCATAGTTAGTGGACGAGGCAGCAACTCAGGGAAAGATAGAGGAGCTGTACAATATCACTAAATGAAGATCGAGGATGGAGTGATGATTACAAACCAACTGACAGAGCTACATAGATCAGAGATGGGAAGCAAGAGCGCTCATATGGTAATTTGTAAAGGGACGGGGGAGGGGGAGGAAAAAGCAAGACATGGGGGTATGGAGTATTTTTAATAATTTCAAAGATGAATGGCGACTTTAAGCATCCATACAAAAGTGGCGACTTTAAGCATCCATGAAAAAGTTTCAGACTCGACCGTGTTATAAATCTCTGTAATATCGACTTTTAAATCATTTTCTTTATAGAAAAATACCTGACTACATTATATTTTTTTCTTTCCATGAGAGGTAGATGGTGGGCCACGGCCTCCCTTGCCCCCAGGCTGAGAACCTTTTATGAGAGGAGAATTTCAAGGAGTTGGTAAATCGCAAAGTCAACCAAGTGAAACAGGTGAGGGATGTTCCAGAGGAAGACAAAGCAGATCAAGATATAAATCTTCAGTGTCCCACAATGGTCGAAATTGGGAGTGCTTTGATAAGCAAAAAAATACGAAGATTCCAGGCATAGACAACGAAACACCAGAACTGTTAAAATCCGATATCGAAAGTACCGTTAAAATACTCCACCCCTTGCTGAAGCATATTTGGCTTGAAGAGAAATCCTCAAAGGAATGGGAAAGTGGATTGGTGGTAAAGCTCCCAAAAAAAGGAAATTCGTCAGAGTGTAACGACTGATGTTGTATTACAATGTCGTCAGTGCCTAGAAAGGTCCTCCCCAGAGTTATTTTAAATAGGATTAAAAATTCAGTTGAAAACCGACTGCGTAAAGAATTGGCCAGTTATTGGGCACAACACAGTTGTTTTGGTCTTACTGATACTTTTAGGATCATATAAGAGTAAAGCAAAGAATTCTAGACAACCATATACCTGGCATTAATTGATTTTGAAAAGGCCTCCAGTTCTGTGAAACATCAAGTGCTGTGGCAGGTGTGGCGCAAGTATGGTATATCACAGAAGATCTGTGTGATGGGTACAAATGTTGTGTGCTCCACAAGGGTAATCTCATAGATCATACAGAGGTTAGCAACTGGAGTCCAGCGGAGTTCCATTTTACTACCAACGTTCTTCCTACTTGTCCTTGAATCACTTACAAGAATAGTCACAGTAGCTAGGAGACAAGTAATCCAATGGGGGTTTCGTGAACATCTGCAGGATTTGAATTCCACAGACGACAGTGTTGTATTAGCTCAAATGCTGACAGATATGAAAGCTAAATTAAACTCACTGAAAAAAGAAGCATAGGTTTCTGGGCTCAAGCTGAACGTAGGCAAACCAAATGAAATGAGAATAAATTCTGGGGACGTGTCAGTACCGCTGCTTGCAGGGGAACAGCAAGTGGAGAGTGTCAGCTCATTTCTGTATTTGGGTAGGATGGTGACAGAAGATGGTGAAGTTGGAGAAGATGGGAAGAAATGCATAAAGAAGGCACATGCTGCCATTGTACAATTGTATCCAATATGGAGAAACAGAAACATCAGATGCAAAACTAAAATTTGTATTTTTAATACAAAAATGAAAGCTGTCTCTTTGTAACATTACTACTGACATTGGTTTTGTTAGAAGGATCACACATTGCCATTTAAAATGTAAAAAAGTAGAATAAATTGACACACTCTAAATATTTCTGCACTTTTCACATACATATCAATGGAGTAACAAACACAGCACATAGAAAAATAAATAACTGAGCAGAACTTAAGGCGACACTGTGCATAAATAAGATCATAAGTTGATGGGCTACTTTAGTTCAACAACATTTTTAAATGAAAAAATCAACTCTGTTGAAGCAGAAAGATCCAGGTGTTTCTGGCATTATTTGCTTTAAAGGAAGAAAACTCCATGGAGAAGTAAATAGTCTCTATGCATCCCTGATAAATATTTTTGATGTGTTTATATGTAGATATTTTCCCTAGGAAAGTATTTGAAATGTTGTTTTACTACTCAGCAGTTTACCATAAAAAATTGACCGAGAGGGGGGCAGCACACCACAGAACTGCAGAAATGCCTTAACAAATCTGTATTTGCAATTCGAGTGTTAGCTGACATAGGCGACATAAGAATGAAAAAGCTTGCATACTTTGCCTGCTTTCATTCCATAATGTTATATGGTCTAATATTTTGGGGTAACCCTTCAAGTCAAATAAGTCCAAAAGCATGTAATACATATTATTTGTGGAGTAAATTCACTTTGCCTGCTTTCATTCCATAATGTTATATGGTCTAATATTTTGGGGTAACTCTTCAAGTCAAATAAGTCCAAAAGCGTGTAATACATATTATTTGTGGAGTAAATTCACGGACATCCTGTAGAAACCTCTTCAAAGAACTGGGTATACTAACTACTGCCTCTCAGTATATTTACTCATGATGAAATTTGTCCTAAATAATATATCTATTTTTCCAACAAACAGCTCAGTTCATACATACAATACCAGGAACAAAAATGATCTGCTCAAGGACTTAATAGCACTTACTTTAGTTCAAAAAGGGGTCCACTACTCAGGAACACTCATCTTCAATAATTTGCCAGCAAACATAAAAAATTTAGTTACAGATAAAGATCAGCTTAAAAGGAACCTGAAAGACTTACTAGTGGCCAACTCCTTCTACTCCACTGACGAATTTTTAAATAGAAACAAATGATGTATTGTATATAGTCATACTATCAGTATTGTTATTTCAGCTTTAAAAACAATTGACATGTTCCGCATCCACGAGGATCTCCTCAGCATGGATCTATGGAAAGGAAAACTAATCTAATCTAATCTAATCATCTATTATGAGGTTTGTTTTCACAATGAATAAACTTTATCATTGCTAATTCCTTAATTATGATATTATATTCTAACGTTTTTGTCACAGTTGGTAGCTAATAACCTCATTTTCACCATTTGGTCCTGGTATAAGTGAATTGACATCCTTATTTACTTTCTATTTGTCTTATTTTTTTAATAATTCATCCATGGGTCACCTATCAATGATACTGGATTTGTCATCATAATACTATGAAAATAAATAGTTCAAAAATATGCATACACAATGAATATGTATGTGGAAATGATTCAGGAAAATCATGAAAAACCTAAATCTGGATGACTAGACAGAGGAAGTTCCATTCCCATGAACATGAGGTCATTGTCTTAGCAACTAAACTACCTCATTTGATGATATTGTACAATATTCTTTGATAGAACACTGTTTTGCTCTTCATAGCTGTACTCATCAACAACAGCCACTGATGATACTGAACCAATGAGCTTATTGCTATGCCCCTTAACTGACTCCTGTGTGTTAACAACAATGATTCCAGGTTGGAACACATGCAAATATATCCTATGTACATCTTCATGCCCTTCTGTCAAGCCACTTGGAAAACTGAGTCATCGCCGCCCCCCCCCCCCCCAATAAAAGAGGGAGATGTTGAAATCAGAAGAATGACAAAACATTACTGTCTTACACTATAGATCTTAACATGCAATATTCTTACAAAAGTATTACAGTACTGTTATGGGAAAATGTTCTACAATGATCACCTTTCACTATTAACTATTACTCTGAATCCTCTAGCTGAACTTTGATTGTGTAGTATGGATTACTTATAAAGAATGTTTCAGGCGTCTTTTTAAAGAGGTGTATTTTAGTAATCTTTATCATCTCATTGGAAAATATATTACACAGTTTTATTCCTTGCTATTGTATTGAATACTTTTTTTGTTTTTCCTAAGTAAATGTAAGTCCAAAGTGGCTCTTGTTCCAGAATTATGTATAGAACTGGCGAAATATCTATCTACCCTGATATTTACAACACATTGGTAAATGTTCTCACTTGGTACAGTAAGAATACCCAGTTTTTTAAAACAGTTCTACACAATGAGCCTGGTTATTACTTTTACCTATTATTATTATTATTCTTAAAGCCCTTTTCTGATGTTTAAAAAATGTATCCATGTATTGTGCCTTCAGACCTAAGAAAAGGACCCCATAGTAAGAACTGAGTGTACATAGGAACATTATGTCACTACAAGGAATTGGTTGTTACAAGCTGATAATTGCAACCCAAGAACAAAACAAGCTGAAGACATTCTTTCTGTCAGCATCTTTTGTGTTCATTCCAAGTTAACTAACACTCAGTATTCATCTCTAAGAATTTTGTAAGTCTTACACAATCTATAAAGTTACCAGCAACAGTTATCAGCAACAAAGGAAACTTTTTCTCCATGTCTCTTATGCTGAAAAGTCATTTATATATATTAAGAACAGAAATGTACCCAATGCACTACCCCGGGAACACCTATGTTTATGTGTTTCTTGTCTGACCATTGCTTTATAAAAATTTTTAGTCATAAGATGCATGAACTATGTCTACCTTCTGCATTCTGTCCTCCAAGTAAGACTGGAACCATTTGTTTGCTACTTGTCTTGCACCAAGAGTGTCTTGCTTATTTAAGGCCAGTTCACACTGTTCGTCACATCACATCACAACAACATCACGTGAAGGTGTATTCACAGTATTTGTCATGTAGTGGCACTGTTACATGAGGATGTAGTCTCAATGTCCATCACATCACATCACATTACGTCACATCAACTCCCTTAGCCTAGTACCGAATGATGAAAGTGAGGTTATGGGTTACTAGTACCATCCCCGAAACAAAAAGTCAGAATACAGTATCGGAATTCAGAAGCTAACAACAATTTATTTTTCCTTGTGTAACTAATAATGTCATAAGCAACTTTACTTTTCTTCTTCATTAGAGCTGACATTTTCACTTGAAATGTTATTTGGTGAAAACAGCTTCAACAACTTAGGTTCTTAATTGTTTACAGTGTGGGAATCAGCTTTGCTCTGTTACTGTAAAACCTAAACTATTTTTGGCTTTCAGATATCTGATGTAAGGTATGGAAGAACACAACAAAAAATATTCAAGTCATCAGGGATAATTTACAATTTGTCACTAAAACAAAGCACAATAATAAAAATAAAGATTTCTATGAAACAAAATCAGGAAATCCACTAATATAATATGAGTGCAGCGAAATTAGGTTAACTTCCGACGTTACCAGATGACGACATCATCAAAAATTTCTTCCCAAAAAATTTTGACGTGACGTGACGGTCTGTTGACAGTCTGTGTGAATGTCACTATTTTAAATGCATTTTTGAATGTTTTATGTGATGTGATGTGATGTGACATGACGGACAATGTGAATTCGCCTTTAGTGGTGCCATATCTTTAATAATTTCAAAAGTATTTGTCATTGATGCAGTTATCCATATCAAGGGCTTCAAGTACTGTTTTTGTGAACTCTGTAATGAACCATATTCTACTTCTCCCACTTCATAAATCTTACTGTACTTCGTTTATTTATATATAACACTAGTCTGACTATCCTGACTGATCCAGTCATTTTTCAGATTGCAGATACCAGTGAAATTGGGCGATAGTTTCCACCACTCTCCATATTACCTTTCTTCAGTAAGGCAATGCAGTTTGTACCTAGTGAATTTCCCCACAATAGTACCCCACACTGCAGCTTTAACTAAAGGAATGCATAGTAAAGTGAAACCAATAACCTTTGTTGATAGAATACCTTAGTTTCTATAGTATAAAAATCACATTTTCACGTTTACCAGTCACTTATATTACACACTCACCTCTACAGAGACTTTGGTACATATGCGGTCCAACAGTTTGACATTTTGATTCACGTCTTTTTATGCTTTTTTCCTCTTTTGTTCCATTTACACAGAGCTTTACACCACTAACTACTTTTATTCAAATAGTTTCTTATTTTTGTCTATAACAACCTGCATTTTCTCACTGGATGACATTATAAGCATATCACCAGCATATAGAACATTATCGTGTATCATATCGTTTGGTAAGGCATTAACGTATACAGTAGAAAGGAATGGCCCAAGAACAATGCCTTGTGGGATTCCTCTCTTAATTTTCATTAGTTTCGATCTTTCCTTGTTAACATGCACTAATTTTTGCCTATTCATTAGGAAGAAATTAATTAAATTTAGTGGTTTATCTACAAACTTTAATATTCTAGCTTTTTACATTAATTTCATGTGAGAGAGACTTAAAAGTTTTACTTAAGTCTGTAAGTGTACCACAGGTGATAAGTTTCCTTTCATAACCATTGTGAATTTCAGTTAACAGACTTTCAATAGCTTTTATGGTTGATCGGCTTGACCTAAATCCAAACTGGCTTTCAGTCAGTGACTTGTTATTGTCAAAATACTTGTAGATCTGTATATGTATGTCGCTCTCTATGATTTTTAGATATTATGGGGACAACTGATACTGGTCTACAGCTATCTGATAAGTCGCTATCCCCCTTTTTGTGTTCTTGAAGTGTAAATATAATTTAAGACAGCCAGGGAAAGTAGTGTCATCAAGAATATTGTTTACAAGATAGAGGAGAGGCGCTCTGATTTCCTTAACTATAGACTTCAGAATTTTAAATATAATTTAAGACAGTCAGGGAAAGTACTGTCATCAAGAATATTGTTTACAAGATAGAGGAGAGGCGCTCTGATTTCCTTAACTATAGATTTCAGAATATAGTTATTGAGGCCAAAGTAGTCCTCTGTTCTGGAACCATTCATGTTGTTTACAGCATCAGTAACGCCTGTAATAGTCATTCTTTTCCAAGTACATCTTTCATTTGGTTTACTCTGAAATTGCAAAAGGAAGACCTCAGCATTACATGTATAATTACTTTGTGATAAAAGAGAACTTCCAAAATTTACAAAATATTCGTTGAGTGTTACAGTTCACTGGGACACTGATTTCTTCCTTCCCCACATTTATATCACTTTTCACTCCACAGCAATCTGATTTGCATTTATTTTTATAATCTAAATCGTGCCCTTCATTGGCTTCAATTTTATTATTAAGTTATTTCTTTTGGTGAAGTGAGTGACATATTCCTGTACTTGAAGCTATTTGTAAAGGTTAGTTTCAGATATTCAAGGGCATTATTTACTGATCCTGACAACCCCATTCTATCAGCAATAGGTATAAAGTACTTGTAAAATAGATTTGCCACACTATGCCCATTGGTTACTAATGTGTCATCTGCTCTTAATGCTATTTACTCCTGTTCCTTTCTGCTTCTACCAGTCTCCTCTTTCACTATATCCCATATTTTTTTAATTTTGTTCCGTGACATTGCTATCTTCTTCTCGGAGTGCATTTGTTTAGTTGTCTGAATTACTTTTTTTTAATATTTTACAGTATCCCTTATATTTAGGTAAATAATCAGCATTGGAGCTATTCTTGGTCGACAGATACATTTTCCTTTTTGTCTTACAGAAAATCTTTATTCCTTGTGTAATCCATAGTTTTATTATAGATTTCTGTTTTATTTGAGTAACTTTTAGAGGAAAACAGTTTGCAAACATGGTACTGACATTGTTTATGAATGTGTTACATTTTTCATTCATGTCATGAGCACTATAAACATCTTTCCAGTTCATATCTTTGAGCAGTTTTCTAAAACACTCACTTTTTGGTTGATTGACTACTCTCCTGTATTCAGATTTAGCAGTCTTGATAATCTGCTTAGAATGTACATCTAAAACAAGGTGCTGCGTGTCATGATCTTGTAGTGTTGGCAGAAGAGCCAACACCGTGTTGCTAGAGGAGGCCGAAATGCACGCGTTAAGCTCACGCAGGCTGGCGTGAGGTCTGGAACAGTTAAAGGAGTTGAGTCTAATAAATAAAGTACGAAGCTCTTGGAATACATAGCTTTAATCCACAATTGGAGAACATTGGTGTGACGGTACAGGCTTTATAATCTCAATATAAACTGGTGATGGCGCCTTGCTAGGTCGTAGCAATTGACGTAGCTGAAAGCTATGCTAACTATCGTCTCGGCAAATGAGAGCGTATTTGTCAGTGTAGCATCGCTAGCAAAGTCGGCTGTACAACTGGGGCGAGTGCTAGGACGTCTCACTTGACCTGCCGTGTGGCGGCGCTCGGTCTGCAATTACTGACAGTGGCGATACGCGGGTCCGACGTATACTAGCGGACCGCTGCCGATTTAAAGGCTACCACCTAGCAAGTGTGGTGTCTGGCGGTGACACCACAGATCTGATAATCCGTTTATTACAGGTTTTATTATATGATTTTGTTCCTTTGATTTGTCTATAAAAATGTTATCAATGGCTGTCCTTGAGGATTTAGTGATCCTAGTTGGAAAGTTTACAGTGTGAGTTAAATTTAAAGACAACATTACTAACTGCAGTAAATGTTTATTGGAAGATTACATTAGAAAATCTGTATTAAAGTCACCAGCAATCAAAATTTGTTTGTTTCTTCCTGTTAAATAACCCAAAAGAGCTTCAAGATGATTTATGAATATATTGTAATTTCCTGCAGGTGCTTGGTAAATAGTTACTATTATATAGGATCTGTTATGGAACTCTACTTCTGTTCCACATGCTTCTAGATGCGTCTCTAAACAGAATTTATTAATATCAATATTCTTGAATTTATGGCAGTTTTTAATAAATGTGGCAACTCCTCCTCCTCCATCCATATCTACTCTGCAGAAGTAGGAAGCTGTCTTAAGTCCTGAAATGTCTAACATATCCACCAGTGGTCACTTGATGTTCAGAGAGGCAGATTATGTCAATTTGGTTAGAAGAAATCATTTCATCAATACGAATGAGTTGTTCATCAACTTTATTTCTGAGTCCCGGAATGTTCTGGTGTAATAAAGTTAACTGATACTGCCTGACGTTCCGTTTTGTTCCGTTGACGTCTAATGTGAATCGACCTTAAAATGTCTCTGGTCTTCGGAAGTGTCATGAGATGTACACTTACTTTGCTATAACATATATGCAGAAATAATAATTCAATTAAATCTACTGGACTGCGTTTCTCGTTAATGGCAGAAATTATGAATATTTTTGTAGAGTCATCGATACAAGACATCGAAACGTATCGATATACTTTGTCAATTATCGATTTTGTATTTGAAAGCTTTTTATGTATATAAGAATGTTTATATTTACCTTTCGTGAGTGAGAATTGGTGTTTACAAACAGGTGAGATACAAATGCAAAATTATATTTAATATTTAGAAGACCTTGACTAATTTTCAAGTAAATCATAGACCCAGTGTTCTTTACTCCAGTGAACGTACTAAATTGCGTATTTACGTACGTATTAAAAATTACTTAAGATATTTTGAAGAAAATAGCCGGGTATTACAGTTTTAAACTGTAATTAAGATATAATTTTAGATTTATAAATTCAGCTTTATCCGGTTGGTTAGAGATGGAGTAGTATTTGTTTCGAGAGAACATAGATTACCTACTGCAAGCATTTTACTCCTGTATTAGAATTTTTTAAAAATATATGTATAATTTTAATTCATAACTTGCATTCGGCTATAGTTTTATGCGGTATGTGCAATTTGCTAAAAAGAACTAAAATTGGAAAGAAAGCTATGCTTCTGTGTTAACATCTCATTTCTTGCATCGGATTGGTAATGCATATGCGTTATTCTATAATTGTTGTAAACAGAAGTGTAGTTCGTAAAAATAATTTTTATATGAATGGCAAACTTAAACCTGTACAATATTTGTCGCTGTTTTAGTGCTTCCATAGGAGGATATTCATAAGTCAATCATGTCTGATGCATGGGAAGAGATTCAAGCTATAAGAAGTAAACGAAATATTATTCGTGAGAAACTGAAGAAAAGAAAGAAAGAACGACAGGACATCCTGAACCAATCTGCTGTATCTATTGTTACTGGTGAGTATCAGTTTGCATTTACTGCTTTTGTTATGTGTAATACACATGCTGATGGCTTGAAATGGGTTTTAAACTGACTTCTGTGTTGCATATTATTTCGCATCTTGTGCATTTGATGCTTGATAAACTGTTTCTTTCTCTGTTCCATGTAGATGTTACACCAGTCTCACTACCAAAGACGAAGGCTTTATCAACTGAAGGCAGTTCTTCAAATGTACCATCACCTGTTTCTCAAGTTGACGGTGAGAATTATCACTGCTTTAAAAACTTTCCACTAAGTTCCATTATTTCCTGTAATTGTTACAAATGCACATCATGTAATTAGAAGTATCCAGATACTTCTATGTAATGCAAAATTGACCACTAGATCTCACAAGAGGCAGAGCTGCCAGTATAAAAAGAGTCTGGGAGTATTGTGTTGTCAGTAGAAAAGCAGTAACAGCAGAATGGGTTGATCAGGAGAGCTGAGATGCTTTGAATGTGGACAAGTCATGGGATATCTAGCACAGTGACTGTGTATAAGGGGATAAAAAGAATAGTGTCAATTATTTCCTAATAAGATACACATTTCTGTAGTCTGTGCTAATGGACACTGGAGGTGATGCAAAGAATGGTGCAACTGGACAGTGAATGACTGGAAATGAGTGATTTGCAATGATGAATCAACACCTGTGGCAGTCCAGTCAATCCGATGGATGGATTTGGGTTCGGCAAATGCCTGGAGAATGTTACATGCCATCATGTATAGTGCCAACGATGGAGCACAGAGAAGGTGGTGGTACGATGTGGGGGCATTTGTCACAGTTAGGTTGTGTTCCCTTTATTGTTATTAATAAAACTATAAATATGGGAGTATATAAACATATTTTACAGCATTGTGTAGTTTGGAGATGATGATAGTTTGTATCAGTGTGACAATCCACCCTGCCAGAAAGCAGCATCTGAGAGACAATAGTTTGTGCACAATAACATTCCTGGCATGGACTGACCTGCACAGAGGCCCAACTTGACCCCAATGGAACACTCAGAATGTCAACTTCACTCCTGACATCAGCTGGTGTCAGCTCATCATGGACATTCAGACGTCTCATTGAAAGTGTCTCCAGCAGAGCTCAAGCCAACACAAAGGTGCAGGGTGGACACACCCATTATTAATGTCCACTAATTGGTTTCTGGATACTTTTAATCAGATAATGTGTACAGGAATAGAGAATTATGTCTTTCTTGTCTAGAAAGACTACTAAGGAACCGCAGTCTACAACTCATTGAGCGTTGCAAAATAGCAGGCACTCCCTTGCAGAATAAAAGGTTCATTGTGAAGCGACACTTTTTTTTCATCTTACTTGCTTTGGCATAGCTGTGGTTATTCACTTATTCTGCATACGTTAGATGAAGCATTTTAGGCAGCATTTTTGAACTCAGGAGTACTCTCCAGCATAGCTAAGTGTCAAGAAATTTCAGCTGTCATGACAGTTGCTTCTCCCTTTATCTATTATACATCTGCATACACACTCTACAAACTACTGTGAATTGCATAGCAGAGAGAATGTAACATTGTACCTTGTGTTAGGGTTTCTCCTCATTCCAATTGTATGTTAAGTATGAAATGAATGATTTGTTTTAAACCTGTGTGTGTTGTTGTGGTCTTCAGTCCAAAGACTGGTTTCATGCAGCTCTCCATGCTACTCTATGTTGGGCAAGCCTCTTCATCTCCGACTAATTGCTGCTGCCTACATCCTTCTGAATCTGCTTACTGTATTCACCTCTTGGTCTTCCTCTACGATTTTTAACCCCCAATGCTTCCCTCCAGTACTAAATTGCTGATACCTTGATGCCTCAGAATGTGTCCTACCAACCGATCCTTTCTTCTAGTCAGATTTTGCCACAAATTTCCCTTTCTTCTCAGTTCTATTCAGTACCTCCCCACTAGTTATGTGATCTACCCATCTACTCTTCAGCATTCTTCATCACTGTATTTCAGAAGCTTCTATTCTCTTCTTGTCTAAACTGTTTATCATCCATGTTTCACTTCTACACATGGCTATACTCCATACAGATACTTGTGCAATATTAACAACTTTCTCTTCTTTAGAAATGCTTTTCTTGCCATTGACAGTCTACATTTCATATCCTCTCTACTTCAACCATCATCAGTTATTTTGCTTCCCTAATAGCAAAACTCATCTACTACTTCAAGTGTCTCATTTCCTAATGTAATTCCCTCAACATCTCATGATTTAATTTGACTATATTCCATTGTCCTCATTTTGCTTTTGTTGATGTTCATCTTATATTCTCCTTTCAAGTCAACTGTCCACTGCATTCAACTGCTCTTCCAGGTCCTTTGCTATCTTTGACAGAATTACCATGTCATAGGCAAACCTCAAAGTTTTTATATCTTCTCCCTGGACTTTAATTCCTACTCCAAGTTTTTCTTTTGTTTCCTTTACTGCTTGCTCGATCAGGGTTGCCACAGGTTCTGGAAATCAAGGAATATTAGAGAATTTCAAACATGCCAGGGAAATATCAGGGAAATTTGGAAAAAAAAAACACTGGATAATCTCGTTTTTTTCTCAATAGATGAAGCGGTTTGTTTACTGAGGTGTCATGCATCATTGGTGGCTGGGTGCACTTGAGTATGTGTGCCACTTCCCTACTCCCTCATTCCTACTGCTTCTCCCCTTCCTACCATTCTCCTCAGCTTGCAGTCAGTGCTGCCACCACTTCTTGTCGCTAGCCTAGCACCTGGCAACGAAAGGCAGGGAGGTGTGAGGAGTGGTTTGTTTGGATCGAGTTCTCAGAGACTTAAGACGCAGCAGCCAGAGATGGTGATCACATGTGCCTGAGTAATTGTGTGAATGTGTTTGTGTCCTCATTTTCTGACAAAAGCTATGGCTGAAAATTTAGTTGTAAGAATATGATTCTTTTTTGCGGGCCGGTCTGCAGCTTCGCAATCACTTTTATGGTGAGTTGCTACCTATCCTCATTATTACTGAATCTCAGAGTATTTGAACAAATTATCTGTTGCATGGATTGATCACCATGGTCTCATTTCATCAACACGCTGTTTGTGAAAAAACTGGAGGCCATTCCTGCGGTTATCTGTGATGGATCAGGCATGCCAATCTGAAGCCATTCGGTTGCCACTAATGTGCAGGCCCTGGCTATCAGATCTAGTCTCACTGATCTGCCCGCAGGCCGGGTCTGTTTGTGTGTGGCATAATGAAGTTGTTTTTCATGATTTATCCATGGTGCTCCTCAGCAGGCCAGAGGCCATGGGTCATGGAGTTCAGGAACTGCGACTATCTCACGGCAAGTACGTTGTACAGTGTGGCATTATATAGACATTTTATTTGTTGTAGTATATTTTGGAACTTCAAAACTAGTTTATATGTTAGAAAGTATGGACCATAAGAAGAAGAAAATTGAGTCGGGCACCGTTGTTTTGTACACTATGTACTCATATATTTCTTGAACGAAAAATCACACAATACCTGTAAAATAATAGGTATACGCAAGGGGTAATAATCGACAGTAATGAACATAGTAGAACCCCGACAATAATGAACGTAGTAGAACCAACATTTTATTGGTGGTCACCTAGTGTTGGTTTACACAATTCTTCTCCACCTTGTACACTTCTTTCAAGAGATCTACTTTTTTCTGAGGTATTTCTGAAATTAGTGAAGGTATTTTAAACATCTTGTGACTCCAAGGAAATGTGTATTTTTGTCGCCAAATGTGCTTCATTTTATTGAAATAAAATAACATCAGTGGTCTTAATAAACACGTAAACCATTTGGCTTGCTTTCTCCATCTAAAAACGGTTTGTTACAAAATATTTTGATGTTAGTACTTAAGATTTTTGCTCACATCAGGAATCGCCATCTGCTTGCAAGGTTGTTTTGCTTTAGGCATTTCCTCGTTTGCACTATTGTTTCTTGTACCATAGCTACAAAGACAGATTGTCAACTGACATCTTCATTTACCCTTGAGATTTCAAAATTTATCAGGGAAAAATGCTAAAACTTGTCTGGAAATCAGGAAAATACCAGGAAATTTCATTTGGGGAAACCTGTGGTAACCCTGCCAATGTACAGATTGAATAACATTGGGGATAGGCTACAACCCTGTCTCACTCCCTTCTCCACTACTGCTTCCCTTTTTGTGCCTGTAGACTCTTATAACTGCCATCTGGTTTCTATACAAATTGTAAATAGCATTTCTCTCCCACCACTGCCACCTTTAAAATTTAAAAGAGAGTTTTCCAGTCAACATTGTCAAAAGCTTTCTCTAAGTCTACAGATGCTATAAACATAGGTTTGTCTTTCCTTAACCCATCTTCTATGAGAAGTCGTAGGGTCAGTACTGCCTTGTGTGATCCTACATTTCTCCAGAATCCAAACTGATCTTCCCAGAGGTCAGCTTCCTCCAATTTTTCCATTCTTCTGTAGAGGATTCATGTATTTTCCAACTGTGACTTATTAAACTGATAGTGCAGTAATTTTTCACCTCTGTCTGCAACTGCTTTCTTTGTAGTTGGAATTACTATATTCTTCTTGAATTCTGAGGGTATTTCATCTGTCTTGTACATCTTGCTCACCAGATGGAGGAGTTTTGTCATGTCTGACTCTCCCAAGGCTATCAGTAGCTCTAACGGAATGCTGTCTAGTCCCAGAGCCTTGTTTCAACTTAGGTCTTTCAATGCTTTGTCAAATTCTTCATTCAGTATATCATCTCCCTTCTCATCTTCATCTATGTCCTCTTCCATTTCCATGGCTTGCCCTCAATTGCATCTCCCTTGCATAGAAGCTCTATAAACTCCTGCCATCTTTCTGCTTTCCGTTCTTTGCTTTGCACTGGTTTTGCATATGAGCTCTTGATATTAATAAAAGTGTTTCTCTATGCTCCAGATATCTCTTTAATTTTCCTGTAGGCAGCATCTATTGTACCCCCCAGTGACATATGCTTCTACACCCTTAAATGTATCCTCTAGCCATTCTTGCATAGCCATTTTGCACTTCCTGTTGATCTCATTTTTCGGCCGTTTATATTCCCTTTCACCTGTTTCAGTTATTTCATTTTTATATTTTCTCCTTTCATCAATTAAATTCAGTATCTCTTGTGTTACCCAAGGATTTCTACTACCCCTTGCCCTTTTACCTATTTGATCCTCTGCTGCCTGCACTATTTCATAGCAAAATCTCTTCTTCATAGTGTCTGTGAAAACAGTATGTGGAGGGCTGAAGTATATCTCTAGTCTTCGCTTAATATTGGTTCTTGAAACTTTGTAGTCTTCAAGTGCATTCCAGTTCATATTTTTCAGCATTGTTGCTCCTTGTAGCCACTCAGAGAAGGTGGGATCCCTCCCACTTATCTTTGGATCTTGTGAGGAGGCTCCACACCACGTGGTTCTTGTGGTGTAGAGATTACAGTATGGCATATTTTAACTGGTTGTGATTTATGTTCAGACAAGAATACAGATGCTAATTTACTTACAGTCAGTCCTCAATTTTTGGAAATGATGAGATGAATGTACTATCACTTAAGAAACTGTAAAGTGTGTGATCTTTATGCATTGTGAGGTTGACTGGCTTATCCACTTCATTTGTAAGCAGTCACACAGCCATAGTATCTTCAGTTTGTTTTTTAGTGTTCTCTCTTTTATTATATCCACATTTTAAGAAAGATATTTTCTCAGTGATGATGTTAACGGTCCTTATAATTCTATCTACCCCCCCCCCCCCCTCTCTCTCTCTCTCTCTCTCTCTCTCTCTCTCTCTCTCTCTCTCTCTCTCTCTGTGTGTGTGTCTGTGTGTGTGTGTGTGTGTGTGTGTGTGTGTGTGTGTGTGTGTGTGTGTGTGTGCTGTTAGTGGCCAATCATTTTCTTAATTTTGTAGATGGTGAGGAAAGTGAATCTGCCATTGATCTGGTCAAACCAGATCCGGAAGTGGAAAAGCTGCTGCTTCGTTGCTTATGTGAAGTGTCACTGACACTGCCTACAAGTTCAAGTGAGCTTGCCGCTGCTGTCGGTAAACAGCTTAACAAGAGTGTTCCTCATCTAGCTGTGACAAATCTTTTGCAGAAATTTGCAACACAGCAGTTAATAAGGTAAGAGATTAGAAATAAACTGCTATGCTGTGAGGCAAATATGTAATTAGTTATTCATTATACATCATGGAATTTTTATCATAATTTAGGACTAAGCCACAAGTCCCTTTTCACCAGAAAATTAAGAGAAAATTCTAATCAACATGAAATCAAAAACGTACACACTTTTTGGAACCAAAGCTTACAACTTTAGAAGTGAAAAAAGCCGCTTGTGGAGGAAGAAGGTAAGAGAAAAGGGAAATTTCAAGAAATGAGAAACAGGAGTAAACAAATGTTGATGGAACTTAATTATTCATTCGGAACCTAAAATTTTTTTGTTTAATAATGGTGATCATGTTGACTAAGGTGGGGCTGTCACCAATGTGGCATGGCAAGTGTTGTGATGTAGGGCATGGCAGATACCTGACAGTAGCATGGCATGCATGTGACTTGACCCAGTTAGAAGTAACGTGGCACCATGTCTTCTTCAGACAGTGAAGATGTTCTAACTGTAGTCAACATAATTAATTTTTATGTAAATGAAGCAAAGCTGCATCCATCTCAGTAATTAAATTGTTAGTAAAAATTTTACTTTTCACATAAAAAATATAAAAGCTCTGTTTTAGGATTCACTCGTGTTTTCACTATGCAGTCTTTCTCATTCGGTTTTGAGGAAACTATTCAATAATAAAATTTGACCTTTCTGCATCTTGCAGTCTCGCATTACAGCTTGACAGTGATCTGGCTCTCTTTTCGTTATTGCTTATAGCTGTTACATACTTTGAAATTAAGTAAATTACTGCTCGTATTTCAGAAAGTTTATAATGAAAAATACAGTAATTAGTGAGTTTATGTTTTGTGCATTTTAGGTCACCACTGTTGCATACGAAGTATAGCTAACATATCAAAATTGTTTTTAACATGGGGTAGAGAGCAGTACCTACGTCTAGTCTCAAGTAAACACACGATATACTTTGGTATTCAGCCACAATGGACTATGATGCGCCACTCTCAGTGCTATGGCCACATGATATATGTAGTTGTGGCGTGTGTTTCTCTTTTGTATGTGGTCAATTACAGTCACTTTCTAAGCTAACATTGCATTAAGAGTTATTCTCATTTTAAAAGACAATTGCAGATCCAGCAGCAGAGCTAGTATCAGTATGTGTGCAACAGCATACATATTTAATACGTTCAAAATGCCACGTATAGAAACTAGGTTTTCCAGTGCTCAAACCTCAGGCTGTATTGGTGATAAAAAAGGTAATGTCAAGTATCTTGAATAGCCCTTGGGCTTGGGACTACTTGTATACCCAGCAGAAGGATCGTCGTAGTGTCACTATCGTACAGTACAGGGTCAGAGTACGAATATTGCACACTACCTCCTAGGTAAATAGAGCAAATCAGTTATTTCTTTTTGCACTTTATGTGGCCTACAGAGGGCTTGATGGGACTTATGGAGGCACCATTAGTTCATTGGCAGTTCCTTGGGAAACCCTACAAAAAGGATTTTTTTTATTATTTTTTCGCCATCACCAATGGACCAAAACCCAGCTGAGGATTCCAAGATGTCTATGCAAAGCAAATGAAATTTTTGCGATATATTCCCAAGATCCCGTTCTCGAACAACCTTAAAAGTTTTCCAGATATAGAGGTTCAAAGTTAGCCCTACTTGTACCCATAAAATATGCATGTAAAGTCCCATGTGAGTTGAAAACATAGTTTATAAAGTGACATAGCATGGAAAAATATGCTGTAAAATGTCTCCATTGTAATCTGGGGACACGATGTTGTAGTACTGAAGCACATGTAAAATTTCTTTTGCACATAAAATCCAGTCTGAGGTTTAAAATTGGTTTTGCATTATTTCAGTTGCATGTAATTTAACTGTCCAAGTTTTACTGACCAACACATTTCTTTTCATACAAGTTACATGCCCTGCTGCAGCAAGGAAAAGATGGGAACCAGTGTAAAAATGCTCATATTGGAGCACAAAAAATGTGAAATGTTCCTGTTAATTTAAAAGACTGACAGAAAAGTGGAGAACCAGATGCCTTAATCCTTATTCTGCCTTCTCACCAAAAATTTTTGCATGCAAACATATTCCCGCTTTTTTGTGATGAGAGAGGAGGAGGTAATGACAGTGGCAAGGAGAGAGAAAACTTTCAAATACTGAAAGATAGTAGACAATGATTGGGTTATAGGAAGAGTGAAGAAGACAATGGCAATGTGAGTGCCGGGGGGGGGGGGGGGGGGGGAGTTGAAGTAGATGAGAGACAGTGATAATGAGTGACAGAGGATACGACAGTGACACCGAGGAAGAGAGAGAGGGTGACAGTGAGAAGAGGCAGTGGCAGTAGGAAGGAAGGAGTGATATATTAGCAGTGTAAGAGAGATCAAGAGGGAGACAGTGACAGTGACAGGAGACTGTAGTAGTAGCATAGAACGAAGGGGATTGTGGCTGTGACACAGGAGACAATGACAGAAAGACCCAAACGGATAATGACAATGAACTGGTGCTGAATGATAGAGTGAGAAAGGGCAACTGGGAGTGGAGGGTATGAGCAACTTACAGCAACAGTCGAGTGGCTGTGAATGAGTTACAGTTAGGAGACATTGAGATGAGGTGCATATTAAAAAAAGCACGAATATGTTCACATGTCGAAATTTGTGGGGATATTTTTAAATGTGCTGAGGAAGGTAGAATAAGGCAGCTGGTTCCCCACTTTTCAGTCAGTCTTCTAAATAAACAGAATCATCATCATCATCTTGGACAGTTTTCAGTCTCTGGCCGGGTCTGTTTGGAACGTAAGCCTCTCCGTCGTCTTCTGTCTCGCCACCATCTCTCCGTCTTCACCTTGGTCTAGTCTTCTCCTTTCTTCTGGACACATTCCTCCATTCCTTTCAGCCATCTGTCTCTTGGCCTTCCTCTTGGTCTCTTTCCTTCCAGTTTCATCTTGTGTATCCTCCTGGGTATTCTCTTCTCCTCCATTGTCTTAACATTAACTCTCTGATCCTCTCATTTCTCAACCTGTGTATCTTTGTCACTCCAATACTCTTCTTCAAGAATTTCATCTCACTAGCTTGTACTTTGCTTTTCTCTCTTCCTTTCATAACCCAGGTTTCGGATGCATGTCAGGATCAGTACATAGTATGACCAGTATATAACCTTTTATTTGGGGTACATCCTTGCTTCATATCAGGCTTCTGACACTCTTCCAAAATGCTTCTGCTTTTCTCTCCCACTTGTTTATTTCTCTGTTGTTTTTTCCATTTTCCTGTATCAGGCTTCCTAGGTACTTGAAACTCTCCACTCTCCTCAATTGTTCCCCACCAATTGTTATTCCAGTTGTTCCTTTCTCCTTCATTCTTGTTGTGATAATCATCTCACTCTTACTTATACTAAATTTCATCCCATATTCATGTACTGTTCATTCCCATACGTCCAACTGGTTTTGTACTTCCCCCCCCCCCCCCCCCTTATTCCCCCAAATAGTCCAGAAAGGTCATTAGTAGATCTATTCCATATTCATAGCACTGTTGCTGCAGCTGTCTTGCAGCAAAAATTAGATCCACCGTGGACCTACCTATTCTGAAGCCATGTTGCTCTTCTCTCATCTCTCCTTCTAATTTTGCCTGAATTTGTGCTTCCAAAATTTTCTCAAAAATCTTTGCACAATGACTCATCAGTGTTATCCCCCAATAGTTCTTTCACTCTTTTCTATTTCCCTTCTTAAAGATCGGGACAATTATTCCCTTCTTCCAGTCGTCTAGAATCATCTTCTGTCTCCCCACAATTTTCAGTACTCAATATAGCCTTTGTATCCCCACCTCTCCTGCTGCTCTCACCATCTCTACACTTAGCTCATCCGAACCTGGTGACTTCCCTCCCTTCATCTTGCCCAATGCTTCTTCCACTTCTTTCCATGTAAGGTCTTTTTCTGTTTGCTGTTCCTCCTCTTTTTTCTCCTTGGCTTGTTCCTCCTCATCCAGGTCTCCATTTGGGTTCAGGAGTTCTTCAAAATATGCCTTCCACTTATTCTTGAGTTCCTCTGTATTCTCTACATCTTGGTCTTTTGTTGACCATTCAGATATCATCTGTCATACCATTCTTCCTCTTACTTTTAATCATCCCATATAACACCTTTTTTGAACCTTCTCTATCCTCCTCCATCATTCTGGTCCACTGTTCCACCCACTATCTTCTCTCCTCTGCCACCACTCTTTTCGCTTCTTTCTTTCTTGCTTGATATTATTCTCTTGTCTCTGTTGTTATCTTCTGGAACCATGCCCTAAAGGCTCTATTATTCTTCTGTACTATATCCTTTGTTTTATCATTCCACCAGGGTGTTTCTTTCCATCTCTTTTTATTGCTTGTCCTCCCACATATTGCTTCCACTGCACTTACTAGTGTTCCCTTGAATCTACCCCATTCCTCTTCTACCACTTTTGGCTCATCCTTTGGGATGCTTTCCTTTACTACTTGTAGGTACTGTAGCTTGCTTTCTTCATCCTTCAACTTCCATACCCTTGTATGTCGTTCCTGGTTTTCTGTCCCCATATTATTCTTAGACCCTCTCAGGTTCATTAGCAGCAAACGGTGTTTGCTATCCAAGGCCTGTGATGGTATTACCTTAATGTCAAAGATGTTCCTATTCATCTCACTATTGTACAGGAAGTAGTCAACTATCGACTTTGTCTTTAAGTCTTGACTGTACCAGGTAATCTTGTGACTCACTCTTTTTCTGAACCAAGAGTTCCCAACCAGCAAGCCATTCCTTTGACAGAACTCCAATAGTCTTTCACCTTCCTCATTTTGCAGCCTTGTCTAACTTTTGCTTCTCCTCAGAAGTGCAACCCACCTGTGGCGCATTCACTTATATTGCCTCTTTGGTCATCCCCTTGAGTGATATTTTGATCTTCATCATCTTACCACATATTCTCTTCACTTCCTCTTTTAATCTATCTCTTACTACTATTCCCACTCCACTTCTCCTTCCCTCCTCATTTCCAGTCCAGTACAGTCGGTAGCCTTTCCTCAGTTCTCTCCTTCCCTCTCCTTTCCATCTTGTTTCAACTAACTCCAATAGGTCTAACTTCCTTCTTTCCATCATGTCTACCATGTCCTCCACTTTTCTGGTCAATGTTTGTATATTTAATGTTCCAAATCTTAGTCCTTCTTTATAGCCAGTTAGTCGTCGATTAAACCCGTCCTTTTCGAGGCCTGCTCTATTTTTGAAAGCAGAAATTATAATCCACTACTGGCTTGCAGGGCCTATTGTAGCTTCACCAGAGCCCCATTAGCTGTCACTTTTCTGGGTTCCTGTTGGACCTTCATAACTGCTGTAGCGGTCCCGGGGCATGCACAGTCCCCACTGTACCTCACTCATACAGGCAATCCCCTGCTTCATGCCGTTGCCCATCTCCCATGACTTGGATGAGGAGTTGGACTTGTAGGAGACAAATAAACATGGTCATAGTTGTATTTTTTGTGCTTTTGTAGGAGCATTTTACTGTTGGTATACTATATGCATCAATTTTCCTTGTCTGCACTAACAGTTTCATTCATGTAATGTTCATCATGATGATGATGACGATGATTAGTTTGTGGGCACTCAACTGCACTGTTATCAATGCCTGTACAAATTCCCAATCCTTACACAGTCCAGTCTTACCACTTACCTGAATGATAATGAAATGATGAGGACAACACAAAACGCGCAGTCCCTGGATGGAGAAAATCCCCAACCCGGCTGGGAATCGAAACCTGGACCTAGCGACACTAGCCACTAGACCATGAGACATAATGTTCAACAACTGTTTTTACTCACATATTGAGTATATTAGACATGTTCCCTACTGCCCAACCATTGATCAGACATGTTGGGAATACTTCTGAAATCACATTATTTTGAATTTTTGCAATTGTATGACCTATCTTGGCCTTAGCTGTATGTTACAATACCTAGTTATCAGATCCTGTCATAATTGCAATTGAATTTGTCTGTTTACCAGACTGTGTCAGAAGAAGCACAGTGCAGCATGTCAGCAATAAGAGAAATATAGGTGTTTCTCAAAACTCGTCAACACTTTAAATTTAGGAGTTTCTCAAAGCTTTACTGAAGCTGATGTTCCACAAACAATCCACTTGTATGAACTCAGCCTTAAGGTGCTTGAAGAGTTGAATATGTATCTCACTACCCTTTTTTTCTGAGGACACGCTGCCATTCGAATAATTGTAGCTGAAATGTCAAAAGTAGTACGAAAACATCTGCATACTGTGTATATCCCAACACCTGTTATGTCATGTCAGTCAAATAGGCACTGCTCCATTAGACAGTGTGTATTCCATCTCAGTTTGCAAGCTATATGCATACCTTGTACCATGCTAGCCCACTCCAGTGGGTTCCCTGCCTAAGAAGACTTTCCAAAGATAGTAAGTACACTGTGTATTTGTTTCAAATCCACCAAGGGGGGGGGGGGGGGGGGAATGAATAAACTAGGCCACAAGAGAGAGCAGAAGGAATATGAAATTAATTATGGTGAGAGTGGCTGTCATAATGGTGAAAGGCAAGGATAGTTTCAAAAATGAGAGAGAGAGCACAAAGGCAGCTGAATTGTACCACACATGTTACATCAGATGTTTCATAGGTTCAGTGTAATTTTTTACTCAAAGAATCAATAGCTGAGGTAAAGGACATAGTATGTTACTGACAGTGAAGCAGATGCCGGATGGCAGCTTCAAGTTTTGTAGCCCACTTGATGTTTTTTTTTTTTAATTATTATTTTATTTTTCACTAGTAGGTTGCAAGTCATGTTGCAAAATAAGTCTTGTTTGAAAGGCACACAACAACGTAAAAAAAGTTATATGTTTAATACACACCTGATATAAGCTACGAGGATACAGCATGATATGTAATAACACCCTATAAATATGATGCCATAGGTGGCACTGGTTTCTTGCATTGTATATATCACTATATAGCTTCAGCAAATAAAGAAAAAATGCGTTGATGAAGTCTTCTCGGGTTATCAGTTGAGTGAAGGTGACATTCTGCAGCTACATTTCGACAAGTTTCCTACTCGTAATTTGCAGGAGAAGTGTTGGGTTCACGTCCAGTATGTATCTTTACAGATGGTGAACAACAGGTTCCTCTGCCTTGTCTGCAATGGCTACGCCAATCACACACCTCCAGAAGGGGTGTGGCGAATGGGCGAGGGGAATCCTGTTTTTGGCCTAACCATTGCAAATGAGGCAGAGGAGCTTGCGCTCCAGCATCTATAAACGAATGAACTTGACATTAACCTGACCCTTCGCCTGAAGATCGAGTAGGAAACTTTTCCAAACGTAGCCACAGAATGACACAGTGACCTGGCTGATAACCCAAGAAGACTTCATCTTCGAAATTCGTGTAGAAAGTTTGCATTCCCGTATAGAAACTGCATTTTTAACCTTGTAAACATATTATTTTATATACCTGTGACAGAGAGCATTTCATATAAATCTAATGTTGAAGTTGTTGGAAATTCTATAAGTAAACAGGCTTTTCTTGAACATTATGGAATATGTATGTACTAGGTTATGAAATAGTGAAAATATTACTTACAAATATGAAATTAAAACAGTCTCTAACTAGAATGAATTATTCTGTTTGGTCACATTGATGAAGGCTGTAGGAGCCCTGTGCTTTTATCTCATCCATAACCATATAACAAGACAACATTGTTTTTGAGAAAGTGAATGTTAACCATTAGTATATGAAGCATCGAAGATTTTTAAAAGTAAAAAACTGTGCATTGTAGGGAGAAAATTTTTATGTTACAGAATGTGTCTCAACAGTTTACAGGGTGTACACAATAATTGTTTACAATGTATCACAGTGGTGTAGAGGAAGTTGAGATGAACAGTTTGATATGGGACACTAGTGGTCTATCAAATCTGGAAATTATGACAAATTGGCCTAAAAAAAAAAAAACCACCTAAGCTATAGCATATGGCACAATGTGCATAATTGTCAGTATTCATTCACTGTCTGTCCACAAAGTATTTGTCCTACAGAAGGAATGAATATGACATTTTCTTGTAGGAAATTTAATGTAGTTTAATCTTGCACTGGAGTAAATTTTCACCAGAGGCTGCAGTTTTTGAGTTATTTGAAAAAATTGTGCCAAACTTACTTTCAAATGCACCTCCACAATCTCCCTACACTGGGCTGGATTTTAGTATGTTGTAAGTGGCACTCCCACCTGCTGCTGTACAAAAATTTGTGACTACACAAATTGTTTCCACATTCACCTCTTTTTGGTCTTCATTGACTGGGCTGTCACATCACCAGCTTAGTCGGCTATTTTACTAACATTAAAAAATTTGATGCATACACTAATTTCCTTTACAATTCAATCTTGCTGTAACTCCTACGAACACAGTAGTTTTGTTGTAAGGATGCCACACAAACAAAATTATTTAACTAGTAATTTTACACTGTTAAAATTAACAAACTTGTGAGATAAAATTTACACAAACATCATTTACACAAGCTTGAAGAGTCACATCAGTTTTACAATTTGTACAAGCACAACTAAGTCAGTGGTGTAATAATAGCCCCCAAAATGAAGCCAAAAAAGTTGAATCAGGAAATAATTTATGTAGTTAAAAATTTTTGTACAATTGTAGGAGGGAGTGCTGAGAACAACGTACTAAAAATCCTGCTTAGTGAGAGGTGAATGTGAGAGTGTGGGTGCATTTAAAGAACACTTTTGCACATTTCTCTTGAATAACTTGAAAACTGCAGCTTCTAGCGAAAACTTGTTCCAATACAAAATTAAGCTATATTAAATTGTGTGCATTAGGGGTGGATGGGGAGAGAAAGGAAAGGGAAGGGAAGGAATCATTGATATCAGCTGCATGGGACTCCTGCTTATTTGGCAGTTGCGTTAACTACTGCAGCATTTGGACACAGTGTTTATCACAGTTGTGTGGGCCATTTCAGCATCTGTCCCGGCTAACCCACATTCTCACCAAGTGCTACCTATCTGCAGTCTCTGTCCATGTCCTCCATGCTCGCTATATTCATATTCCTGTGGGAGGCAAACATATTTGTGCATCTGCACTGAAGAAGTGGATTAATGGCCCGTCGAGGTGAATCAGTTATGTGAATACATGGAGCCTGTGCTTTTCAAAGGCCCAGCATACATTTTCACTTGTCACCACTGATTGCGTATAGAGTCCATCAACAAAACCTTTCCTTCCCCCCCCCCCCCCCCCCCCCCCCCCCCTCCTCCCTCCCTGCCACCTCCACCTTCAGTTCACCTAATATGTGTTTGAAAGAACAGACACCACCCATTGATACATTAACTATCTACCAAAAAAGGCCCTATTAATGCTTTCTATTGTAATCCCCACTCATGACGTTTTTCAGATTCCTTGTATCACTCTCCTTCTGCTCCATGGAGAAGCAAGCAACCCTTCCCTGATTGTCATTTGGTGCATGTTCGACACAATTATTTGCATGTAAAGGCCACGTATGGTCGCTGGAGGCCTCAGTGTTTTCTGTGGATTTGGATGTCGTCTCCGACATCCCGCAAGTGTCACCCCAGCATATTCTGCTCTCAATGGTAGTGTATGGATGACAGATTGAGTTTCAGATAGCCACGGGAGTGTCGGTAAGCCCAATTATCTTAAATATGTACTGGCTCTTGGGCTGCCCTGCATTGCATTAGCCACTAACTCAAGTTGTTTCTCATAGAAAACAGTGTATTCCTTTGCGGGGACAATTTTCTGCACGTTAGAAGAAAGTGCAATGGCAACTTACATTGTGAGTGGTAAATTTAGTAAATTCGCTGTAGGTTGAAAATATTTGTGAGTTAGATGTCTCTTTTTTTTTTTTTTTTCTTCCAGATAGTTGACAAGGTATGTTTAGCATCAGTCAATCCCCTTCCAAGATTTGGGCTCTTTACTACAGTTGTATAACTAGTTGTTTCGGAATATCTTGAATTGGACAGACAATTTGAGTGTCACATCTCCCTCAAGTATCTGCAATACCTAAATTTCGTCCACTCACACCATTCCCTTCCCCTCCGTGATAAAGTCAAGGTCAAGTTGCAACATTGGCAGGACCTCGGCATTGTTCCTCCTATTTCATCGAGTCAGTGGGCGAACTCCCTGCTGGTGATTCAGTGGTGTTCATTTGTGGCAATTTTAAACAATCAATAAATGGGCAATTTGCCATGGACTCGTATCCCATTCTGTGGCCAGAGGAGTTGACAAATTTGTTAGGGGGCCAGTATTCCTCGTTTATCGACTTGCACGATGCATAATTGCAATTGTCCCTGGATGGGATCCCTCTTCTCGAAGTTTCTCAGTGCTCGACATCCTATTTGGGCTTTCGTCAGTTTAATCGCTTGTCTTTTGGAATATTATCTGGAACAATTGATTCGAAACATTTCTTTTTGCCTGAAATACCCTGATGTCAGCTTGGTCACAAGGTCCATGTGCAAGGAGCATTTGTGGATTCTGCAGATGGTTTTCCAACACGTTCTGGAGAACAACCTTCATTGTAAATTAGAAAAATGTTGATTTTTTTCCAAGGTGCTTTTGTGTTGTGTGCTCTGCAAAGATGGCCTGGTTCGTACAGGTGATCACTTCAGTGCCCAAGAAACTGCAGGAGTTAGAGTTCTTTTTGGGCAGGTTTTCATATTATGATAAGTTTATTCCCCTGGCCACACACATCTGCCATCCTCTTAACTGGCTTCGCCAGAAAGGGTTCATATTTGTCTGGTCTGCACTTTGTCAATGAATTTGTCACTCCCTGAAGCAGTGTTTGTGCTTCACACCCAGTTTGGCTTCTTTTACACACGGTAAACCTTTGATCTTGGCCAGTGACATGACCCTGTGTGGCGTTGGTGCAGTTCTGTCACATTGGAACACATATAGCACCAAACAGCCCATTGCTTACACATCAGAGCTGCTTTTCACGACACAACATAATGGTTCACGTGAGAGAAAAGGAGGCAGTGGCTATCGCATGGAGCAAAATTCCTACTTGTAACTAACCACAAGTCACTAGTTTAATTATTCAGCCCTCATTCCAAACTACCGGGTAGGGCTGGCCACTGACTGCAGAGGTTGGTGCTTTCCCTCAGTAATTAACCTTATGACATTCAATACTGGTCCACCACACAGCATGCAAATGTGATAATTGTCAGCAGGACCAAATCCAGAAGTCAACCAACAGTAGGCCATCGTTTTTGCCTTGTATGATGCCTTGCAGCAGAACTTGTTGCATTTTCCTTAGATGGCACAGGATGTCATGGCAACAGTGGGAAAATCATTTCAGTTGTCCATGTGGGGTGACCTGAGTGCACTCTTTTGGGAGTGGATTCATTGTGACATACATTTGTGATTTGGTATTGTCCACGGAGTCCTCAAGCTTGCCATGGAAGAGCAAAACTGTTGAGTTGTTGTCCCTCCAGCATTGCACCCTCACATATTCCAGCTGCTTCATTTGTTGCACTAGGTTATGATGTGTATGAAGGCTCTGATACATTGTCACGCCTGTTGGGCAGAGACTGATCACAATGTTAGACACCTTGTGCAGGCTTGCATAGCCTATGCACAACACAATGCTGTGGCACCCCATCAGTTTTTCCTTGGCCGTTTCCAGAGCATTCTTGAGTCACAATACATATTGACATCTTTTGAAAGCATGTGGTTGTTTGTGATTGATGCCTTGTCAAATTTCCCATACACCCCGAAACATGCTCCACAATGTTGACAGCAACTGTTTGCACATTGTCAGCCATTTCTGATATCAAGCCTCTCCCCTCCAGATCCTCGTATCTGACAACAACTGGCACCTTGTGTCATGGGAGTTTGAAGACTTTTGCATTTGCAATGGTATCAAGCATCTGACTATCACCACATTTCACCCTCTGTCTAACTTGGAGGTAGAGCATTTTGTGCTTATGTTCAAGACCCATATAAGAAATCTGTGTTTGCTTTGTCATACAGTGATGCCCTATCAAGTTTGCTGGCTTTGTACCAGGTGATGCCAATTAACAAGATGTAGTCAGGCAGAGCATTTGCATAGGTACCAAGTGGAGAATCTCTTGGAATTCTTGCACTCCAACTCATATACCTTGGAACATCGCCGCTTGCCATGTTTTCTCACAGCGCTGTTGTTTGGTCCTGGTGTCTTCGTCAGCAGCAGGGGTGGATGCCAGATGTAATAGTGGGCCACAAAGCATGGCAGTTGTTTGTAGTGGATGTCGGTCAAGCCTAACTGAACCATCATTCTAATCAGTTGTGTCTGCAACCTGTTGGATCTTCAACACCATTGTCTCCAAGCCATCTGGGCATTGGGATCAGTCGTAAAGTTGTTCCAATGGAAGGCTCCCAGTAGTGGCAGTGTGCACGATGCTGCTGTATCCATTGCACCCTCCACTATCCTATCTTCGACCAAGGAATAGGGCATCTGTGGGATGGTTCCTGTGCATTCCACTGCAGTGTCCATGAAATTTGAACCAGTGCCCTCTTTTTCCCCACTCACCGGTGGCTGAGTCCTTACCTGTGCCCATGCCAGCTGTTATCCCAGCCTTCCTGCAGAGCAAGCTGTGTTGGCATTGTCTCCTCGGATGGTCAGTCCAGTCAGGGAATCTCACGCCCATCTAGTTTTTGCACTAGAGGTCGTGGCACAAACTGGGCCATTTTTGGTCCTATGTGGCCTTTTTATGGGGAGGCATTTAGTACTGCCACCAGTGGTTGACGTGGATGCAGAGGAGCTGTTGTTGGTATGGCACCAGAATATCACAGATCACTGCCATGGGTGGCATGCATAAAGTGTGATGTGGGACAGAGCCATTGACCAGGTGTTTACCTGCTGGCAATCATAGGCTTGGCCTGCAGTTCTAAGTCCAGTTTCAACGCCCATGGACCAAGCCGTAGCTCCATCAATTCTATGTGCTCCATTGTCAGTCACACGCATTGGTCCCATGTTGTGATTATCTGTGGTTTGTTCTCTTTGTGGTGTTAAGACTTTGTGTTCCCTTGTAGATTAACTCGGATGTCAAGATTCATTCCCCTAGATTAAGGTGGATGCTAGGATAGTTCCTTTAAAAAGGGCATGGCCAATTTCCTTCTTCATCCTTCCCCTGTCTGAACTTGTGCTTAATTGTTAATGAGCTTATCATCAGTGAGACATGAAACAATCTACCTTCTTTAATTTTCAAATGAGCTCAGATATCACATTTACCTCGATTGTGAACTTAACAAATATTCTCATTCAGCTGTGTTGATTTCTTTGCGGTAACATGGGATGTTTTGCAATGCTAAAGGTTTCAGTGTCTAACAATTGAATATGCCTTTGTGTGTGTACTCTGTTCTCATTATGTGCAGTGTAAGAATAAATAATAATAATAATAATAATAATAATAATATGTAACTGATGTAGTACTTCTTTTCTTGAGATCTCTTAAATAGAGAAGGTAGAAACCAGGGAGGGGTTGGGGGGGAGGGGGAGCAGAAGTAGTAACATCATTGCAATTAGAATGTGTGCTTAGCTTTAAAGATAGTTGGAGAAAGAACCTGGCAATATTTTACAAGACTGCTCTCACACATCCCAAAGATAACCAAAAGTGTCATAAATTATGATGAAGAGATTAAGCCTGATATGGTAATACTCGTATTAGCAAGTATTGAGTTTTATTTCTGGAACTCGCAGACAACAGCTTCTGTGTACATTGCAAAACACTTGAGTTTAGATTTAAGCATTGCTATTCACAATATATATAAAGCATTGCTATTCACAATATATATAAATGACCTAGTAGATAGTGTCGGAAGTTCCATGCGGCTTTTCGCGGATGATGCTGTAGTATACAGAGAAGTTGCAGCATTAGAAAATTGTAGCGAAATGCAGGAAGATCTGCAGCGGATAGGCACTTGGTGCAGGGAGTGGCAACTGACCCTTAATATAGACAAATGTAATGTATTGCGAATACATAGAAAGAAGGATCCTTTATTGTATGATTATATGATAGCGGAACAAACACTGGTAGCAGTTACTTCTGTAAAATATCTGGGAGTATGCATGCGGAACGATTTGAAGTGGAATGATCATATAAAATTAATTGTTGGTAAGGCGGGTACCAGGTTGAGATTCATTGGGAGAGTCCTTAGAAAATGTAGTTCATCAACAAAGGAGGTGGCTTACAAAACACTCGTTCGACCTATACTTGAGTATTGCTCATCAGTGTGGGATCCGTACCAGATAGGGTTGACGGAGGAGATAGAGAAGATCCAAAGAAGAGCGGCGCGTTTTGTCACAGGGTTATTTGGTAACCGTGATAGCGTTACGGAGATGTTTAACAAACTCAAGTGGCAGACTCTGCAAGAGAGGCGCTCTGCATCACAGTGTAGCTTGCTCGCCAGGTTTCGAGAGGGTGCGTTTCTGGATGAGGTATCGAATATATTGCTTCCCCCTACTTATACCTCCCGAAGAGATCACGAATGTAAAATTAGAGAGATTAGAGCGCGCACAGAGGCTTTCAGACAGTCGTTCTTCCTGCGAACCATACGCGACTGGAACAGGAAAGGGAAGTAATGACAGTGGCACGTAAAGTGCCCTCCGCCACACACCGTTGGGTGGCTTGCGGAGTATAAATGTAGAATGTAGATGTAGATGTTTTACTGTACCTTGTGTGATTTCATTAGCTGAAGAAATATGGGGATTAATTTTTTAGCATAAGTTTGTTATGTAAACAGTGTAATCATGGCAATCGCACAGTGTTTTTGCATGCAATGCAATAACAGGCTTTGAAAACTGTTACCTGTCTGTGCCCACAATTAAGGAGAGTTCATGGAAATGAAGAATTATTCCACTGTGGTATCCAGAAAATAAAATCATGCAGACATTTTCATTCTGATACAGAATATGAAAAACAGATCATGAAGTCGTATCATTAAAATATATGAAGTTTTTCTGCTTGAATTTATTACTGGACCTTTTACCCCTGCTTACTTTTTAAACCATATTTCGATGTATACATTATTTGTTGACAGTGTGAAAGAGAACAGCAAAGATGGCAAACCAGCTCTAGATGTTGTTTCTGCAGAGCACACCAAGCTTGTGGCCATGGTAAATGAGCTAGAAGGAGAAGAAAAAGCACGAACATTAGAGCAACCAACAGAGGAAGTGAGTCGAAAGCGGAAATGTGAGGGGGAACTTGAAGGAGAGCCTGTACCCAAGGCTGTAAAGACTGCAGCCTCTGACAGAGATAAGGATCCAAAGGCTGCTGATATTATGGTACGCTAAAAGTAGTAATGTGTCATTAACACATGTGATCTGTAATGTCTGTGAACATGTTTCAGCATCTACTACAAACATGATTGCGAAATTCTTCAATTCAGCCGTACTTCAAGTTGTGAAAGCAATTGCTGTAATTTATGAGGGTCCTGGTAAGAGGTTGAAAGCTAGCAGCACAGCAAATAAGATAAGCTACCGCTTTTTATATAATATATTTAATTACCATATCATTTATTGATGGAGTCAACTACTCTCTCTCATCAGTAGTTTTCTAAGCTTTCAAGTTAACCTCATTTATTTGTGAAGATGCTGAGATACTGATGGAGCTGTATGTGTAAACATTTCTGCGGTCATAAGAGTTTTTATGTATCTTTCAGAAGAAAAGAACACTTTCTTTACATTTTTCAACAAATTTTATGCTTCATCGGGTTCACTTGATCCAGAAGTCACAAAATGCAGTAGCTAAAATTCAAAAAATAGAAGCGAGAGAGCTAAGTAAGTGAACACCAATACTTGCAACAAAATTCACTTCAGAGAACACAACAGCATGTATCCTCAGATCAACAAATAAAAAAGAAGCTGCATCGAAATGTGAAAATATTTTGTTGGCACCCCAGCACACACATCAAAAGATTGAAGTGTTTGTTTTTTCTGCACATAGTTTGAGAGTGGAATGGTAGAAAAGTAACTTGAAGGTGGTTTGATGAACCCTCTGCCAGGCATTAAATTGTCAGTTGCGGAGTAGTCATGTAGATGTAGATCTAATTCAGATATGGGCAGAAAAGAAAAGAATAAAGTAGAGCGACACCTCTATGTAAATAACATCACATACAGCAAATATACTGTGACAACCCACAGGTACGGTTAATCAGACATAAAGAAGCCTGGTGACTTAAAAAGATCTTGTAGAGAGGTACAGGGAATTTTAGAATGTGAGGTTATCCAAACTTGAAGAAATTAAATGTTGTGTGGCTTAACAATGTTGTCTGACTTGTGCATCTCCAGGGGAGGCCATTAGTGTTCCAGTACCAGAGACAATCACCGTACATCTTCATCTCGATAATTTAACACCAAATCCCAGATAACTTTTTGACCTCAGTGTTCCGTCAATAGGAATCTCAGAATGTGGGAGAAGTATATTGAGATTTAGGAAAATGTTATGGTAGGTTGTATTTTCATTCACTTGAGACATTCACTGTTGTATACTCTAGGCAGTTATGACGGGTGGCAAGTTGGTAAAGGTTGTGCAAATAAATGCATTGCAAAGTGCCATTGCAATGACAGAAGTATAGAAAAGGGTGGAAGATTTGGACATGGATGTAATGTGCAACTATGAAGAACATATCGGAACTTGTCAGCAATGAAGCCCAGCTGAGTTCAGATAGTAATTACCGAATCCAGAACAGTGACTGAAAATATCTGAAGTGGTCAGCAATGAAGCCCAGCTGAGTTCAGATAGTAATTACTAAGTCCAGAAGAGTGACTGCCATTGCTGTTTAGAAAGGGACATTACAGTCACAAAACTAAGTAAGGTGTGCAGTGAGCCTGCGGGACCCATAGATATACTGGCTTGCCGACATGCATCTTTCCATACCAGCATGAGATAGCCCCATACTTAAGTCTGAGACTGGTTGTCACTATTGTAGATATCAGATATCATGTCATTGTTCTTGATGCCAAAGTAATATCCGTACCATGACAGCAGGGAGACTGAACAATAGGAGGGTAAAACTAGTAGACTTGATTCAAAAATTAGGCTTTCATATTCTGAATTGACTTGTTTCTACATTGTACATAATGGGAAAGCAGAAGAAACAATGAATGTAGACTTTGGGCACTAAAATTGAAGTTCAGTGCGTCTGAGAATGGCAAGTATTAGAGGGGGTCACTATGAGTGATGATAACATAATACTGTTTGACCTTAAAAAGCCTTAGCTAACTGTACCACTTGGATTTACAACTGTGAAAATGTTGACTAAGAGCTTCTGAGGAATGAGGAATTACAAGCTCCAGAGACAATTTCCAATTTTTGCAGTGAAGTGCAGGCCTTATACAAAGCACAAAATGTAGTTTAAGATTGCATTAAACTACACCATCAAATGAAGAACTGATGACTCAAGTGAAATCTATAAACTTCCTCTACTTGGAAACCAGGAAGATGTGTAGAGGTGAAATTCAAATCAAGCAAATAAAAAAAACATGCCAACCAATGAGCCTTTTTAATACCCTAAATTACAAGAAAAGCTATTCTTATTGTGGTTACGTACCTATTTAGAGATGACTATAGTCAATAGGGGTAAAAGATCTATCAAAGATTCAAGAGCACAGCCAGAAAAAAATGGATTTTTAGCTCTAGTGCAGAGCTGGTGCTTGCACAACAAACTGCAAATGGAAGTAAATAAAACAAATTGTACACTTCTGAGTGATAAATGTCTAGGCACAGAATCTGACCGCCAGGCAAAATAAAATGTCAATCAAAAGGCAAAATTAGTATCTTGGTTTCTATCTGGACAACAGAGTCTGATGACTATTGAGTACATAAAAGCAGTCTCTGAATTGGCCTCAAAAATCATGCGTAAGACAGTTAGTATCACTGCAGTTTACCATTGGGTGCCACCTGACACAGTGAGGTGGTATCATTAGGCAACCCTAATGGCTATAGTTTCATTCATAGCCATTGTTTGTCCAAATAAACTGAAGCAAGAATGACCAGTAAAGATTCTGAGATGAATGTAGAAGAAAATACTCTTACTATTGATGGCTGCTTATGGAAAACCACCAATAGATTTCCTACTCATATTCATGGGAATATAACCTGTAGACCAACATGAACGAAGAAGAGGAACCATGTATGGCCCCCAAGGAGTAAATATAAGAGAAGTGCAGGCCATAACTGGAGAGTTACTAAATAGTGGACATGCAGTATGAAGAGGGATGAACAAGGAATGGCAGAATGGGGGAAGAGACGTGCTGGCCATAGTGTGGCTAACTTCTGCCTTATGTTAAAAAATAAGTAGGATGAAGCATTTACGTCTATGGTCCATTTCATGTCTGGGCATGCGCTAAGGTAAAAAACAGAAAGAATATTATGTTCAGTTAATAACTAAACATCTTGCAGAAGCCTCTTCAGGAACCTTGAGCTCCTTACACTTTTTTACCGCTACATTTATTTCCTATTTGTGATTTATAATAAGTGACCCCTCTATGACCACGGCCTTGCTGATGTGGGATGGCATGCATGCCTCAACAATATAGGTAGCCTTACCACAGATGCAACCACAATGGAGGGTTTTGCCGGCCGGAGTGGCCGAGCGGTTCTAGGCGCTACAGTCTGGAACCGCGCGACCGCTACGGTCGCAGGTTCGAATCCTGCCTCGGGCATGGATGTGTGTGATGTCCTTAGGTTAGTTAGGTTTAAGTAGTTCTAAGTTCTAGGGGACTGATGACCTCAGAAGTTAAGTCCCATAGTGCTCAGAGCCATTTGAACAATGGAGGGTTTTCTGTGGAGAAGCCAGAATAATGCATGGATCCTAAAGAGGGGCACCTAGTAACTGGAATCTGACACGACTCGTACATGCAGGCTGGCCGGCCAAGAGTGTTGACGGTGAGTCGCCAAAACCACAGAAAGAAACAACTATGGACAACAACGACAGTTATGGACGGGTACAACAGAATGGAGAGACTGAAGAGTGAAGCATATCGAGATCCTAGATGTATCAAGATCAGGAACCCAGCAATGATGGATACGACATGTGATACCAGAGCGCAGTTGGAACACAACTGACTTCTGAGCCCCTTTGTTGCCGGCTTTGTAGAGCCGCTGTGAGTGCCGATAGGCCGGCACAGTGGATGTAGCCAGCGCACAGCACTGTGGTGGCAACAGCAGTGCTCGCAGGTTAAAGGGGCTCAGCCTAGCAGTTGTCATCTATGTCTCTGCCTTGTGGCAGGCTGTCCCTCCCCCTCGAAATGGGCGCATAGGGCCTGTATCACCCGGGCCGATGTTTTGGGAGGTGAACAGGTGCTGTCCCGTCAGTGGAGGCCACCAGCTATGAGAAGGAGCACGGGACATAGTGCACTGCACTGGGGAACTACAGAGTGGGGGGGGGGGGGGGGGTGACTGTGGAGCAGACAGAGGCTGTGGTAACTTCTCGACTGCCATACCTGTGCCTAGGGGAGCTACCGACAGTTCCAGGAGTGCAAATGGCACTCATGAGGCGAGGGCAGAGACTCCAACTCAGAGTGACCCACTGGTGGAGGATTAGGCTGTAGGCGGGGACAGAGATGGTTCAATTGCCGATGCTCCAAACCTTTTGGATATCATCTGTTATAAGGCACTGCTCATCAGTGGCCTCTACCGTAGCTGGCATCCATGAGGGTTTTGCCCCTCAGGAGCGTGCCCAAACAGGCGAACCAGGAGGGTACCGACCAGCATGTCAGGTCTGGGGTGCCAGGAGAGGGAGGAGGGTACGTGGCTGTCGACCATGTTCTGCTGGGCTGCAGTCGAGGACAGGGTTGGACCCATATGTGCTCAGGAATATTGTGAGTTCTGCCATTGTGGTAGATGCACCCGTGGCCTTCAACATTTGTTGCTTAAATGTGCGTAGCATCCACTCTGCTTCACCATTCGAGGAGGGGTGGAATGGAGGGCTACATAGGTGTTTGATGCCATTAGCAATGCACAACTACCGGATCGGGAGCCAATTGGACCGTTATGTCATGGATCAGGGAATCGAAATATGAGGTTTTGCAAGACATGCTGGCACAGGTAAAATCATGACGACAACTCGAACCTTGTAAATCAGTCACCTACGAGTGATAAGACTGGTCACCGTGCTTGTGGTACTGATGGAACTCAAGGCACAATGCGACAACTTGCAACTATTGTGAATAATAGGTCAACAACAACGAAAACATTTCCTTGAAAGTGAGTGCAACCGAGTTTGAAAGAGGAGCCAACTTTCTAAGTAAGCAAAATGTCTCCATGGAAGCCCAAGAAAGGAAGAACAACCATTGGAGAGTGTTGTCAGAGACCCGAAAAGCAGTAAAGTGCTGTCTGAGCTGCATTGTACATGTCCCAATCCTCCTTGGTATCGTTAAATGGCGGAAATACGAGTGGGCCGGACTCCGCCTGGGAGGTGACCACAGTCGAGACATGTTGTGTACCTGTAATCAGTCTGACAGCAGCTGAATTTACTGACACAAAATGTCAGTTTGCTGATGGAAGTACTGTTGCAATTTCTGCTGCAGGAGCAGCTGTTGTTGTTGCTGTTCCAGGGGCTGTACAAGTTTCATGTCCATGTGCACCGTGAACCTTTTACCTTGTTGCCAATTCTAGTAATTGGAATCCGACACAGCTCGGAGCCGCAGGCCAACCAGATGTGAAGATAGATGGTGAGTCACCAAAACCACAGAAAGACAACAGCTGTGGACAACAATGAAGATGACAACAATAGCTATGGATGGATATAACAGAACACCTAGTCCAAAGACTAAACCATATCGAGACCCTAAACATGGCAGGATCTGAAACTGAACAACGATGGATACGACATATGATACCAGAGAAAAGTCAGAACACGACTGACTTCTGTCAGCTTTATAGGGCCCCTGTGAGTGCCAGTATGTTGGCATGACAGGCTTAGCTCGGTCGCAGAGCTGGGGTGATGACAGCAGTGCTCACATGTTATAGGGGTGCCGCCTAGCAGCTGTAGTCTACGTCCATGCCTTCCGGTGTGCCGTCCAAATTGTCAGACCAGGATACTACAGGACAGCTGCCTTTCCAGTTATTGCATGGTTAACATTCCGGATGATTGGCTGATCTGACCTTCTAACATTAGCCAATATGGCGTTGTTGCGCAGGTACTGTGAATGGCTGAAAGCAAATAGAAACTAGAACTTTTATTTTTCCAAAGGACATGCAGCTCTACTGTATAGTTAAATGATGATGGCTTCCTCTTGGGTAAAATATTCCGGAAGTAAAATAGTCCACCTGTGAATTCCCGGATCAGGAACTACTCAGGAGGATGTCATCAGGAAAAAACAAACTGGAATTCTGAGAGTTGGAGTGTGGAATGTTATTAATAGGATAGTTAGGTTTGAGAATTTAAAATGGATAGGTTGAAGTTAGATGTGGTGGGAATTAGTGAAGTGTTGTGCCTGCAAGAACAGGACTTCAGGTCAGGTTAGCATTGCAGATGACGAAGAGACTGAAAGAATTTGAACCAAGATAAAGGAAATTGTGCAGCCAGTTGAGGGAGACAAAACTTTTAATCGTGGTGCCTGACTGGAATTCAATAGTAGAAAAAGGGACAGAAGGAAAAACAGTAGGATAAAATGGACTGGGAAAAGAAATGAAAGAGAGAGCCATCTGGTAGAGTTGTGCACAGAGCATAATTTAATCATTGCTAACACTTGGTGTAAGAATCGTGAAAAAGGGTTTCATACATGTGAGCGACCTGGGGACACTCAAAATTTCAGATTGGCTTCATAATAAGACAGAGATTTTGAAACCAGATTTCAAGCTTTAAGACAGATTTGGACCAAACCATAATTTATTGGTTGTGAACTGCATATTAAAACTGAAGACACTGCCGAGAGGTAGGAAGTTAAGGAGGTGGGAGGTTGATATGTCAAAGGAACCAGAGGTTATTGAGAGTTCAGAGGAAGCGTTAGGCAAAGTTGGAGTGAAACAGGGGAAATGAATACAATAGAAGACAATTGCATATCATTGAGAGATGAAATAGGGAAGTCAGAGGAGGATCACAAAGGTAAAAAGACAAGGCCTCTTGGAAATAATGTAGGAGACATGGAATTTCATTAATGAAAGAAGAAAATGTAAAAACAAAGCAGGTTAAATGGATTACAGATGCCTAAAAACGAGATTGGCAGAAAATACAGAATGGCTAGAACAAATGCAAGGCTGTAGAAGCATACATAACTAGGAGAAATAAAAAATCTACTCACCAAGCAGCGGCATAACACACACACATAAAAGACAGTTGTGATTGGCAAGCTTTCGGAGCCAGTGGCTACTTCTTCAGGCAGAAGGGTTGAAGGGGAAGGAAGAAGGGTGAAGGAAAAGATCTGGTCTAGGGAAAAGGGTAGATTTTGGGAAAGTCACACAGAACCACAGGCCGTCTTTCCTTCTCATCCCGTACGGTAAGTCTCCCCTGACCTGCATTTCTGGTTGACTTTTCCAAAATCTACCCCTTTTCCTAGACCTCTCCAGTCCTTTTCCTTCACCCTTCTTCCTTCCCCTTCAACCCTTATGTCTGAAGAAGAAGCCATTGGCTCCAAAAGCTTGCCAATAACAACAGTTTTGTGTGTGTGTGTGTGTGTGTGTGTGTGTGTGTGTTCTGCCACTGCTTAGATTTTTTATCTATCCATTAAATAATTTTATCAATAATTGATTGTTTTCGTTGTTATAACCAGGAGAAAAATAGATGCCACCAATAGTGAAATTAATGAGATCTTTAGAGAAATGACAAGCAACTATATGTACATCAAGAGCTCAGATGCCTAGCTAGTACTAAGCAAAGATGGATAAGCTGAAAGATGGAAGGAATATATAGAGGATCTGTATATGGTAAACCAACTTGGAAGACAATATTGTAGAAAGAGAAGAGGAAGTAGGTGAAGATGAGAAGATGGGAAATATGATACTGCAAGAAGAATTTGACAGAGCACTGAAAGACCTACGAGGAAACAAGTCCCCTGTATGACAATATTTTAACAGATTTTTTGGGATCCTTGGGAGAGACAGTCATGCCATAACCATTCCACGTGGAATGCAAGATATGTGGGACATGTGAGATATCGTCAGACTTCAAGAAGAACATAATAATTCCAATTCTAAAGAAGGCAGATGCTGACAGGTATGCATAGTACACCAGTTTCATAAGTCATAGTTGTGAAGCCATGTATGGAAGTGAAATATGGACAATAAGCATTTCAGACAAGATGAGAATTGAATGTTTTGAAATGTTGTGCTATAGAAGAATGAAAATCAGCTGGTAAAACAAATAACAAATGAATCAAATTGGGGAAAATTTGGATGTGCCATCTGGATTCTTCCCACCAACACTAGTTTTTTTTCTGAACTGCAGATGGAAACTCTCCATACAACATAGTCTTCATTCACGTAAGCTCCCTAGCCTCAAATTTCGCTAGTCCCCATCTTCCATTTGCCTATTCCCTTCACTGATCCCACACCTGCTGTACACATACTTTCCATCCCGCCAGTACACTTGCATAAGCCTTTCCCATTCTCTACTTGTCTCCTGTCTACCTTGCCTCACCCCCCCCCCCCCCCCCAAAAAAAAAGTAAATAAATAAATAAAAATGAAAATCTCCTACCCCCTACAGCACAGCCTCCCAATGCTGTATCTAGCAGCCCACTATCCTATCCCTACCACATCCCTGCTTACTCCAACAGCCAGCACTGAAATCTTCCACCACCCATACTCTGCTGCCCCTCCCCATCCCATGCCTCATTTGTATCCCCACCAGCCATCCCACCATGCCTCTTTTGTATCCCCACCACCCATCCCAGCAAAGACAGCTGCTCGTCTCAGATGCAATCACAGTCAGGCGTTAGTGCCTGGAGGAGATGGTGGCCGTGTGTGTGTGTGTGTGTGTGTGTGTGTGTGTGTGTGTGTGTGTTGTCTAAATCTGACAAAGGGCTTAGTCTGGTAGCTAAATAATATCTAGCAGTCTTTTCATTGTGCCTGTTTGCTATTCAATACCTCCTTCGTGTGATGAGTAGCATCTATCCTTTCATGTTGGTATTATTGAATTGGGGAAAAAAGAAATCTGCGGTGCAACTTGACTAGAAAAAGGGGACTGGTTGATTGGACACATCTGGAGGTACCAAGAAATGGAAGGGAGTATGGCGGTAAAAATTTAGAGGGAGACCAAGGCTTCACTATGGTAAGTAGGTTCAGATGGGTGTAGAATGTGATAGCTATGGAGGGATGAGTAGCCTTCTACAGGATAGCATGAAGAGGTGCATCAAATCAGTATTCAGACTGCAGGTCACAAAATAACCACAAGAGTGAATTTAGAGTGAACTATGGTCTTCATAAGCTCAACACTAAATCTAAAAATAATTTCTGTGTAAGCTATACATCCCTGTATAGGGTTCAGAAATGAGTTTTGTTTCCTTGTGCAGAGGAGTTTTAACAGATTTCCAGTAGACACCAAGTAAGAAATTGAAAATTCAAAGTATTCAAAATGAAAATAAAAGAGTTTTATTAGCAACTCTAATGAAGTAATTCTCTTAAGCATCAGTGTGAGTAGATTATCACTTAGTCATAATTTGTTGTTAGTATAATTTACAGGAGTAGCCTCCAGTGGCTGCTCCTACTAACTAATGAGGAAAGCCTCTTGTCTTGGTTAAACACTGTAGTAGTAGCAAAAGGCCATTCTAAACACTGTTGGCTATTTGGCTAGTATGTTTGGAATGAATACCAACGGGTGCCTGTAGAGTTTGGTCACATAGTGTACCTGGTAAATGAAACAAATCAGTAGCTGCATCCTATGCTGCTGTTCACCATTGCTGAAACAATGAAAAATGACAACGAACAGCAATGAAAGTTAGCACTGGTGAAGTAATCTCATCTAGTATTCAGAATTCTTAACAGAAGTAAAGCACTACCAGAATTTGTTGGCATATTGTTACAGTGTGAATTAGTATGCCAGTTTTAGTAGCCTAAAATATATGTTTTTGTTTCACAGTCACTTCTCTCCATGCCTTCAATACGTGAAAAGGAAAATAAGAAAGTTGGTGAAGAAATTTTAGACCTCCTCAGCAAGCCTACAGCAAAGGAACGATCGCTTGCTGAGAGATTCCGCTCACAAGGAGGTGAGAAAAATTAATGTATACCTTTCAGTGACATTTATTATTAGCTAAAATTTTCCTTCTCATGAAAGGCCTCAAAATATTGTACCAGGTGCTCAGGTGATGGAGTTTTGTCCTCATGGGACGAAGGTTGAGTGCATGAAGGTTAACTCTGCTGAAGCCTGTAAGAAGCTACACTTCAAAAAAATTATTCAAAAACACACAGATGAAGCCCTTGGAGACTGTTCTTTTTTAAATACATGCTTTCATATGGATACATGCAAGTAAGTTGTAAGAAGTGCGACTTTAACATAGAAAATTTAGTATTTATGTATTTATGTAGTGAAGGTAAAATGAAACCTTAGAAAAAAAAATCATATCGGTCCACCTGCATCCAAATGAAAGAACCTGCATTTTTCATTCGACAATACATGTGGCCTTTTCCTGTTGGAAACAAATCAGTGTAGTAGTTTCTTAATTTACTTGTTACCTTTGTTTGTGAGTGTCTGCTTTTGTTCTTGTCATATTAAGGTGAAACTATTCCCGCTGCTTACCAAGATGCTCTGTTTAATGATAAGTTAATGCCAAAAGAATTAATACATTTTTTTTTTAATTTGCATATCATTGTACATCTCTGTGGAGATTTTTGTTTGGGGATGTCATGCCATAAAAACCATAATTAATCCTTACGTGTATGAGGAAACAGTCAGAAAATGTGGATTACCAATATTGCCACATGCTTCTTATGGCCGTGGTTTGTGACTGTGTAATTATCATATAACTGATAAACTTCACAACAGATTTGAGGATGATGTGGTGTCCTTGTGATATTTGATAGAAATTGCTAAGATAGATTGTTGCAGTTTTACCATGCTGGTATAATTCCAGGCCACATAAAGTAGTCAGAAGTGATAAATATTAAGCAGAAAACTACTTTTTTGTTCATAAATAATGTATCCAATTTCTGTGCCAGAGATGTAGAATAAAAATGGAACATTATTTTAAAAGACACTTTTTAGCAGACGCCCCTCACTGTAACATAAAATAGTAATCGCATATAAAGTATAATACAAAGTTCCAGGATGACAGGTGTGTTCAACAGCCTTCATACTGAAATCATAACTGCATTTCTTTTTCTCAAGCAGTGTGTGTTTCAGAGTTACAGAATGAACTGCAAACCTTGGATGATGTTTTTGTAGGTGGTGTTTTCTTCCCTCAGCCTCCAAATCACATTTTCGGCACACCTGAAAAAATATTTTTTGAAACTGAATGGAAAAGATGAACATGGTCTTAAACTTCTATTGTCTACTTGTGCAGCATTGTGGCTAATTAGTTTCTGTACGTTATGTTAAATATATTCATATCGACATGGTAAGGTAGTTTCTTTACATTATGTTGCTTAATATATTCACCTGAAATACCTTACGCACTTCAGTCATTCCAACATTTTGCAGAAGAGAATCAGCCTGATCCTTCCATTTCTTGCTGACATGTATCACAGTTTGCAAGCCCTTTGTCACTTTTGATACCTCTCCTTCCAAAATAGACTTATTGCAAATAAAACAGGTGGTAGGATCCAGCATTATACTCTCAGTCCACAGAAAAGGAAAAAAAGAGTAATCAGAAACACTACACAACACAGCAAACTGAACTGTCCCACATAGCTTTAATAAATTCATGGTATCAACTCAACTAAACTGGGTAATTGTTGGGAAAAATGCCAGTGACAGGGGTAGGAGAATGTTGAGTGAATTGGAAGGGGAACTTTCAGATTTTTCATTGTTGGGCAACTAATCCTGACTTCAACATTACTGAACACACAAGAAATTTCTTTGATATATGTAATTTTTCTCTTCATTTACTTAACTAAGCAACAAAAGCTGCAAAAATTGTGCATTAATGGAATCCTGTTCCAACTCTTATATCTCTATAAGTATTTGCCTTACTTAAAATAAATGCAAAACTTTTTCTGTGTAGAGTTTTTTGAGGAATATTTTTTGTAATTTCAGTTCTCTTTTAAAAGTGAAATAATTTGTGCAAAAAAATTTTAAAAAATAGAAGAAATTCTCTTTTAGTGGGATGAAAAGGGATGATGCATCCTCCCTTTGGGAAGGTGTAGTGAGGGTGGCTTTTCTGTTTCTTACTGCTATACCCCATGTGAGTATTTTCCCAGAGCTTCAAAACTTTGTAAATTATTTTCCCCATTTGCTGTTTTTTGACTAGTTTGCCTGGAATAATACAAGCTTTCCTGGATGACAATCTGCAAAGACATTGGACTGAATGAAGGGTACTCATTAAGTTCCCCTCCAAGGTGTCCAGATATGTGTGGCTATCTCCATTGAAACATTGAACAATGTTGCTGCAGCGACCACTTGTTATTCCGCTATGTTGCTGGCTGCCGATGGTGGGCATTTTGAACATCTAACCTAACCACGTGCTTAATTGAAGACATTGTGATTAGTATTTAAATGTAAAACAAACACATAATAAATGGTTTTTGTTTCTTAAAGTGTGTATACTTTTTTTGGCAGATTCTGTATTTCATTATCTCTTCCTGGAAAATTCATATAATAAGCATTTCAGTACATACAGCATAAACAATGGAAGGGAAGGCGGGTTAATTTACATTGCCTTTTTTGGTCTTGTCATAAATTACTGCTGTATTGATAGATTGAATCTATAGAGTTGAAGGATGCTACTTTTGAAAGTGGAATATGATTTTCATGATACGGACCATTATCATTTACCGTGTAACTTAGTGCCAGAAACTGTTTTTTCACAAAGTTGTAACACTGTTTTGTTTTCCAGGTATGTGCATTATGAGGTAGATGGCCCTACTGTGCAGTTTCCAAAGGAAGCTGGTAGCAAGATAGAAAGTATAGAATGCAAAGCACTTGGCCGATCTCAAGAAATGACTATATTGTATCCTCCTCAGTGGATACAGTGTGATCTTAGATATCTGGATATGACAGTATTAGGTATTTTTGGAAAAAAAATGTGATTGACTCTTTCTTCCTTCAGAAGAATCACTATTTAGTTAGTTTTACATCTTTTGTTGCAACTGTAGAATCATGAGCAATGAAACTAAAAAAAAACTTTTATAGGAAGGTGTGATTTGTTTTCTTTTTGTTTATAGGGAAATTTGCTGTGATAATGGCCGATCCTCCATGGGACATTCACATGGAGTTGCCTTATGGTACAATGTCTGATGATGAGATGAGACAGTTAGGCATTCCAACATTACAGGATGAAGGACTTATATTTCTGTGGGTGACTGGAAGGTTAGTATTTTCAGTAAATAGTATTAAATACCTTAATGCAGTGAGAAACTTTTTCATGAATGTATATATTGGTGAAAACTAGAGAGCATCACAATTTGTCATTTGCCTTTTGCAGAACAATTTTGGGTTGAGTTTTATTTAAAAAAAAACAATCTAGATTCTACATTCATATCATAACAAAGATACCACTTAAGAGCATCTAAACTAGACAAAAATTAAAAATTGCACCACCTGCATATCTGCAGATGTGACGGCTTAGTCATAAGGGAAGTAGGGAATGAAAGGATAAGCTTTGTGAAACTAATAACGTAGTTTATATAATAGAGGGAAACATTCCACGTGGCAAAAATATATCTAAAAACAAAGATGATGTGACTTACCAAACGAAAGCGCTGGCAGGTCGATAGACACACAAACAAACACAAACATACACACAAAATTCAAGCTTTCGCAACCAACGGTTGCTTCATCAGGAAAGAGGGAAGGAGAGGGAAAGACGAAAGGATGTGGGTTTTAAGGGAGAGGGTAAGGAGTCATTCCAATCCCGGGAGCGGAAAGACTTACCTTAGGGGGAAATAAGGACAGGTGTACACTCGCACACACACCCCTATCCAACCGCACATACTCAGACACAAGCAGACATTTGTAAAGGCAAAGAGTTTCAGCAGAGATGTCAATCGAGGCAGAAGTACAGAGGCAAAGATGTTGTTGAAAGACAGGTGAGGTATGAGCGGCGGCAACTTGAAATTTGAAATTGCCGCCGCTCATACCTCACCTGTCTTTCAACAACATCTTTGCCTCTGTACTTCTGCCTCGACTGACATCTCTGCCGAAACTCTTTGCCTTTACAAATGTCTGCTTGTGTCTGTGTATGTGCGGTTGGATATGGGTGTGTGTGCGAGTGTATACCTGTCCTTTTTTCCCCCTAAGGTAAGTCTTTCCGCTCCCGGGATTGGAATGACTCCTTACCCTCTCCCTTAAAACCCACATCCTTTCGTCTTTCCCTCTCCTTCCCTCTTTTGTGATGAAGCAACCATTGGTTGTGAAAGCTTGAATTTTGTGTGTATGTTTGTGTTTGTTTGTGTGTCTATTGACCTGCCAGCACTTTCGTTTGGTAAGTCACATCATCTTTGTTTTTATATATATAATAACATGGTTTCGTTGTCAAATAAAAAAAGACAATAACCAAAATAAACACAGTCTATTGCAAGTGCACATATTTGCACACCTATGTAATCAAAATCTCATGCTGGGTAACATTCAGTAATTTGTCGCTCCATTTGCGCTGTAATCCTCTTTAGCATGCAATGCACCAGGTGGTCAATCCAGTCCCTCTACTTGAAAGCAGCCCTTCTGATGACATGTTGGAGGGTGAAGGGAGGGGAGGGTTCCCTGTGAGAATACACTATGAGTTAAAGTGCTCTGAAAGCATACTAAATTGTGTTCATGTCGCAGGTACCACAGGTCAAATGGTCATATTATACCCCCCCCCCCCCCCACCTTCCTCCACTCTCCCCTCTGCTGGAGAAGGGTGTTGACGCGATGGCAAAGTGTGCTTGTATGTTCTTATGCTGAAAGATACACTCATCACTGAAATGTTGATTTCAGGGCTGGACAACAGCTCTGAAGATCCTGTATTGATACTTCACGTACCTCAAATTACCCTTGACAGCAATGAGAGATTCCCAACATCCTTACATCATATTGGCCCAAAACGTGTTTGGCTTGCCTCCCTTTCTGATCTGTGTGGCTGCATGCCTGAAATCTGTAATGATGCATGGTCTTCTCCATATCATTTGTGATGATCATGAGATGTCAGAAATATCCTGCACTCGTAGGTGGAGAGAACCCAGTACCATGAGCCAGGATCCATTCAAGTTGTTCCATAGTTCATTTTTTTCATGCAAAGTACAAGAAGATTGGGAGGGTGGAGGGGGTCATACCATTCGTAATGGATGATTTGAAGCCAAATTGAACATGTAGAGATGGTTGTGTACTGTCTTGGACAACACAGCCCTCTCACTTGCCTCCAAGAGAGCAAATGTGTTGCTTTCTCCTTGGAGTACCTACAAATGATAATTAGAGGGTAGCAGTCAGCCATCAGCTGGTATTGTTGGCTGTGGACAACCACTACAAGGCAGGTTTCAGTGTTTTTTATCTCATGATGGCAGTTGAACGTTTAACATGTTCACACTTGCCACCACTGGTGGCTCGCAGTAGATCCTCCCACTGAGCAGTGTGCCCCATCGATGGCTCAAGCTCAAATTTACCAATTATGCACCAGCAATACACTACAGTATGGTGTATTACCCATCTGCCAGGTGTAACAAACAGCTGTGAATACAATTTGATATGACCTGCCAATGAGAGAGCTTTATAAATGAATGAGATATCACATAATTTGTGATTAATTTAGTGTAAAATTATTTTGCTAGTTACTGTAAAGAATACATATTAAGTTGCGGACAGCCACAATTAAAAGACATCTACGCAAAGCTATTGGCCATAGCCTTCGTTACTTTTCCTACATTATTGATATTCCTACATGGAGTTTCCATTGTTTGTAAAATTATTTTGTGTGATCTCTCATTGTTTTAAAAGAATGAACTCATGCCACTTTCAAAATAAAAGGTCAGTATATTAAAATTGTGGCTTAGAGCGTTTGAATACATCTGCCGCCCCACAGTGAGAAACAGGAAAACCAGAACTGCCATATAAAGGAAAGCATGAATGTGCACACTGGCTAACAGTGAGACATGCAATTCTCAGCCCCAGTGTGAAAGTTTTAAATGACGTTGATAGTGGTCAATGCCATGCAGTGAGAAACTTTCCATGTTGATAAAGTTTTGTGCTGTGAGATGACAAAGTGCTCATGTTCTAAACTTGAAATGACCTTCAAGAGATGTTGACTGACTGAACAGTTTATACGAGCCACATTGTCCCATGGACAGTTGGAGACCCAGTGCATTCTAATGCATTGGAAATATTGGTTTAATTTCACCTCCATAACACAAGTGGCCATATGTAGCAATTTCCAGTGATCAAAATGAGGTTGAGAAAGAGGTTTAATAAAAAAAAAAAAAGAAAAAAAGAAAAAAGAAATGAAAAACAGGAACTATGTAAGTTATATGCATGAGCAGGTTACATACATTTTGAATATAAAAATTGCTTCTTGGGCATTTGCAATTCATAGAATAAAAATATGATCATCTGTTGTTTGCTGTTCAGTACTTTCTTCTCTATTATTCTCTATTGTAGAAAATTAATTTTACTTGGATGCTGGTTCAGCAAAATAATTGGCACTCCAGATTTTAAGTTTATTTTGCTGGATAGAAGCTAAGTTATGTTTAGCAAATTTAATAACTCTGGTGAGTAGTGGGAGTGCCTTTCTGTTCCATAATAACATTGATCAAACTATACTCCACTGTTTACACATTGATGGGCAGTAATATTTCTATTATAATGGCAGCAGTTTAAATTTTCTCTGGTATTTTCATTTCTCTCAAGCATAATGATTTACGTGTTTTGTACCTAATCACTACACACAGGAACTGTAAAGTCTTGGTATGTTGGTATGAAATGAAAGGTTGTCACAAAGTGTGTGTTAGTCTGTTTTACTTCTTTCAAATTGGGTTCTGGTTCTTTTCTATTTATGCCCTGATGTTCACAGTTGCATACAACAGTGTTTTATTGTATCAGAGACTCTTTAACTACAATATGCTTTTAACTTCTTAGCTCTCAGTCTTCTTGGAACATTGGTGATGGCTACCTGATATTGCCACAGAAAGGAAATGTTATAATGTTCATGATTGGACTGTTTTCTTTGGTGCATAGTAGAGCTCTGTCCACTGTTTTTCCTCCTGTGGTAGGCCATAGTGCTCTCATCTGTTACAGTTAAGATTCAGTTATGCTAAACTCTCACTATTTTTCTCTTCTGTGAAACGTCTTAGATGTGATTCTTCGTGTTGTGTGATTTCTTCGTAAACATAAGCAGTTTTAGTACCAGGCAATGACATGGGTACTTTCTTCAAGTATCAAGTACGTCACTGCAAGTAGAATAAGATGATGTTGCAGTGTTTGTCTTTGGCACACTGATTTGGAAGTTGTCACTAGTTCATCGATGTGCTTCACAAGTTTATTTATATGTCCAAGGTGACTTCTTGTTTTCCCTTTTTGTACAAGTCTGACCACACATAAGATAAATTCACTTGAAAGGTCTAGATTCTAATAATTTCACATTGTTTGATAAATTGTGTTCTTTCAAATGTTTACATGTGCTATTCAAAATTTGTACATCGATTCTGAGGCCATCCTCAATTCATACAGGTGGCTGGCAGAAGTGGTGAAGGCTTCCGGCCTCGTTTGTTGGGTGCAAGCAGAGCTCACGTTTTGCAGCATTGTTCCCAGAGTTAATTGGGGTCCTTTGGTTTGGAGCTGAGTGAAGGGTCTCAACCAAAGGATTTGTCAACTCTGTGATGGTCCTGGCTGCAGATTTCTGAACTTGTATTTTTGGTTGGGGATTTGTAGGATGCCCCTTGATAGGTCAAGGGTGCATAAACAAAGGAAGCAGCTACTTGGATAGCAGAGTACTTGTGGAGTGCACTTGAAGGTTTTTTAGGCCTAGGCAGAACTTCAAGGTACTCTAATGCACACTTGTTAGTCAATATGCAGCAAGGGAGATCAGACTGCTTTCAGAGTAGAAGTGCTTTGACTGACAAAATTTTACCAGTAAATTGTCGAAGTATTCGTAACAAAGTTCCCGAATTTACTGCCATCCAGGAAAATTCTCGCGCTCAACTTATTCTTGGAACCAAGACCTGGCTGAAACTCAAAGTGGAATGCTGTGAGACATTTAGCAAGTCATGGCAAATATACCAGAAATACAGATCAGAGGCCATAGGAGGGGGAGTGCCACCATTGCAGTTGACAGAAGTATTGTCTCTGTTGAGGTTGTAGTTGAGTGTGACAGAGAAATTAACTGGTCACGTATAACAGGTCTAGGTGAAGCAAAGCTGATTGTTAGACATTTTTACTGGCCACCTGATTTCTCTGTGACAGTTCTAGAGTCATTCAAAGAGTGGGGAACGGGAAATGACAGTTGGTGATAAGGCAGCTAGGAGGAGGAGATATTCAGACAGTTGTGCTTTGCATATAACCAATAGATTTGACTAACTGTCAGAGTTTAGTGGAGAGGAGCCTCTTGTAGCTGTAAGTGTAGGAAATATGCAGCAGTCCTCAGCAGTTAGGAAGTCTGAGCCAGTTGGAAATTCTAACACAAAGAAGAAGGTTCTGCTGCTAGGTAGTTCGGATGGCAGAGGTGCAGGCCAGCAGTTGCAGGAAGTGTTGGGGAGTGAGTACCAGTCACCAGCATTGCTTTGTGCCTCAGGTGACTGACAACATAGGGGAGTTGTGTAGCAGTTTTACAAAAGAGGATCAGGTAGTAAGAGCTGGGAATAGTCTTGATAGAATGAGGTAGGTGGTAACCTGGTAAAGATAGCTGCTCAAACTAATGTGCACTTCTTGCAGTTGTTTCAGCATCATGATTGGCCTCATCTTAATACTGCTGTTAGGAGTGTTAACATGGGGCTGGAGAAGGCACTGATGATGGAGGGCATGGCTCACATTGCAGTGATGCCAGTTGAGTCCATCAATTGATGGGGTTTCACTAGGTGTGGCCTACACCTCTATAGGTATGGGAAGCGGAGGCTGGAAAAGCCTATAGGTGACAGTGTTGTGGGTGGCAGTGGGATATCTCATGGGAAAATTACTATAGTAGTTGGTGTTAGAGCTGCACCTGTTTTAGATTGAAGTCAGCTGAGGTACCCCTGCTTAAAGGAAGTACCTCTAACAAAGGAATCATCTTCAGATAAGGTCATATAGCCAAGTAGTGAAGGAATTAGCATATTTCATCAAAATATAAGAGGTATCAGAGGTAAAGACAGTGAACTGCTTATAGATGTTGACGCCAACATTATTCAGGGTGTCTACGACCCGGGAGATCCGGGAAAAACCCGGGATTTTTTTGATCCGGGAGAAAACCGGGAAAAACCCGGGATATTTTTAGAATTCCGGGAATTTTTCATTGTTTTAGTTTTCAGTTAAATTTTTGTAATTTTGAATAGTAAGAACCGACACACTAACAAAGGATATTACTGTATCCAGCTACTACAGAATAATACTTCAACAATAAAGCATAAACAAGAGAAAAAACCGAAAATAACTTAAATTGCAAAGGAAATGTGCCATATACAACGACGACACAAGTGCTCATGCAAATGTCTGCCGATTGAAAATGTATCAAAGGCTTTAGGAAGACTATGCAGTGCTTCATAACAACAAATTGCCTCCAGTGAGCGTGAAGTCGCAACTGTTTACGTTCGAGTTGTTTTAGCAGTTAACGCACGGGCTCATGCACATGCGCAGTAGAGTCACGCTTGAGTAGTAGATTCTCCCGCTTCTGTCAACTGGAATGTGGCTGTTGGCTGTGCAAGCAGTCGCAGCAAGCAGATAGATACTTCCGGGAAAAGGGGGCGCCTAATTCATATTCTTGTGAGGAAAAAAACTTGTTTCACAAAGCACCTAGCATCCAGCGTGCACATTTGCCTATCAATTAGTCATATGATTTTGAAACGCTTCTCTGTTGGTATTTGAATACATTTTCAGTTGATTTCTGAATGAATCATAAGCTGACTTTTGAATGCATGCATAGTGTACGTGATGTCTCTGTTAGGAGAATCCTCGTCGCATCTAGAAATAAACTTTCCACAGACAAAAGGGGACAGGGCTATATGAGTTGAGTCGAGTAAAGCCGAATGGATGAATGGCAATCGCTGTCTGATTATGTGGCTGATTGGGTGTGGGAATGATCAGCGTTGTTATAATTACTAGCGAAATCCATAGATTCATACTATCAGAATGGAAATAAATGACTGACAGGAATAACAGGTGAGAAAGATTATGTATTATCTTCTCAGTGTGTCCAAGAAAATGTAGTTTTGACAGAAAATGTTTGGCCAGATCGCTACACTAGTAAGGACCAGTAGTACAGTCCCCGGCTACCAGCCGCTAAAGTTCTATTATGGAAGTAACGCGGAAAACGTGTTATATGAACACGTAACAACACCTAACCGGAGAATTATTGCGGGAAAGCTAAACCAGTGATTCTGGCAGGGTTAGTGAAGTTAATTGGCGAACAAATTTTGACAGTGGCAGCAATAGCTACAGAATTGGTGATGACAGGATTGTTTGTTAGAACGAGGACGGAGAAGAAACGAGGACATCACACAAATTATGGAAGAATAAGACGATTCCAAATTTATATAAAAATTTTGTAATACTAGTTTTCGATGTCATGCTAGAGGAGCTGGTGCATATGAATGAAACGTGAAACTATTTCCTAACATAAAGCTTTTTGCTTGTAGTAGGCCTAATAGGCATTTGATATTGATACTTATTGGATTATATTCTGTCGTGTTATAAAAATGACCATTTGTGCCAAAACAGTCTCGTTTATTTGGTGTGTTATAAAATTGCTGCCGTATTAGAAAGGCGTATTTCGTTTTATCTAGCAGACAGTGACAAAATAGACGTAATCAGATCGAGAAACCACACCAGTCTTGGGTATTATTTGTATTAACAGCTTTTTCAGTATTAGATAACTACATTTCGATTTTCCATGTAGCAAAACTTTTGACAAACTTTGATGAGGTAAAAGATTCTTTCACAGAAAGGAAAACACGCTATGTAAAGCTGTAGCAAGATTAGAGAGAAAAAAATGCTAGGAGCTAAGGTTTGAAGAAATGTGTAATTTCTTGCTTATCTCTTGTCAGTACTGGTTTTATATATCCTATATTTAATTTTATGACACACAAAACAGCAAGTTATTAACTAATGGGCAATGAAGAGTTCAGATTTTCCGAAGAGTTCTTGTTCTCTCGATTACAAATAATCCCATCCGCTATTAATTGCGAGGTTTTTTTTTAAAGAGAGGCAGGCTGCCAAACCGGCCGACTGGGAGCAGGAGAGGCACCACAGGACATTTCAATTTCCACTCTCCTGAATATAGTTTGGACATGCAGTAGAAAAATGCTTTATGAAGAGGCATGGAACTGCACTTGGGCATACTTAAGACCAAATAATATGTCTTACATTTCCTCGAATACATACGTTTTATGTTTCAGACTTTTCAGAAAGATGTGCGCTACAAGATGAACATATTTTGAAAATTCGATTTTTTTTTAGTATTAATCCGGTTTGCAAATGTCGTAGATCCGGGGCTGATGCGCAGAGTCGTGATGACTGGGTGTTGTGTGATGTCCCTAGATTAGTTAGGTTTAAGTAGTTCTAAGTTCTAGGGGACTGATGACCATAGATGTAAGTCCCATAGTGCTCAGAGCCATTTGAACCATTTGATGCGCAGAGCAATCTGAGCTATAGTGGGTAGTCTCCACGTGACCCATGTTTACGTTCAGTGATTTTGCTGTTTCCCCTTCGTTTACTCTCACGTCAAATGAAAACAAAACGGATATCCGTGGCCGGGAGCTATCAAGTGAATTAAAACACATTCACATAATTACTAAAGGCTGAAATATGTCATTAGTTTCAGATTTTATTTTATTTCCACCTTTCTGACAGTCAAGCATTAATCGCCTTGCGGAACAATGAAGTTATTTTTGTCTGCTAAAGAAATTTGACTTTTGCTAATCTTTTCCGCAGAGGCAGTCAATGTATCTGAAACGAAATGTTTAATTCCACAGTACTGGGTAGTTTCAACTGTTCGCTGCATTTCAAGTGCACGTTTCCATTTTCTAGCATGTATGGCATTATGCCATAATAAAGAACCAAACATGATATAATACAGTACTGGTGCTCCAAGAAAATTTACATCCTGAAACCACACTTAAAAGCTTAATATCAGGCCGGGGTCTACGGTACTTCATTGGGTATCTGGACATACCAGTGTGCCTTTAAGTATGCACTTTAAATGTGCACATTTTAATATGGTTCACGAAATTCCAATGCTCTTGCAGTATCATCTTTCATTGATGATCTTTTACACGTACGTACATACAAGCTTCCTACGTCATGATACCTACCCAAGCGCGGTGTCGCCTGTTACCTGAGCTCTCTGGCAACTGCTGAAACGAACCTACTTGTAACAGGTCGCGGGAAAATGTTACGATTGGTGGTTTGAAAAGTGTTACTTTCAAAGTAAATATCCTTATACATAAGTTGAACTACGTACAAGAATGGACCGTGAATTTATTAAATCACAAAGCGTTTGACTCTCATTTAAAAATCAGGTGTCTGATGACGAGCCATTTAGAAGCATTTCAAACCCTCGAACCCTGAAGATCAGACATTTATGTCATTATTAAAAATTTTACAGGCACATTTGTATGGTATCTCTGAAAGTGTAACATGCGCAAAAAAGATCAACAGTATATGCGAAAGCTTAGCTTCTCTTGCAGCTTGAGACCAATATTTTATGTGAAAGCTTTGCTTTTCTTGTAACAACACTATTTATATTAATTTAAACTATTAACTTTCCCTTTTTGGCGCGCTACTTAACACTGATGTTGCTATTGGCTGACTACATCACGTGTCCTATGCTCTGAATATCCTCTGTCATTGGCTGGCGAGATCACGTGACATGAGTTACGAACGGCTTACAAAAGCGCATCGAAATCTCGGTTTCAATGGTTCGGAAAGTAACATGCGGTGTTTGGTGGATTTTCTAATGTATGTTTTCATAATATGAAAATACGCAGCGTACATGTTGCTGCACATCAAAGATATTTCCAAAACGTGTCTTTTTCTCTGAGTTTCGTTTTCTAAAGTGCCGGGAAATTGCACACCTGTGTACAAAACCATAACCATTGAAAGGAATGATAGGGGAAAATATACTGTCATCCAGGAGAAAGTGTGTTTTTAACCGGGAAATCCGGGAAAAATCCGGGAATTTTGTTTTCCTTGTCCACGTAGACACCCTGTTATTGCTATGTTGGAGCGCCACTGAAATAATTTGACAATTCAGAGGCTTCCTTTACTATGGTACAGATTTGCTGGTTGTTTTTCAAGGAGTTCGTTGCAGAGTGGGGGAGTAGCCATGTACGTAAAAAACAGCATTCCATTCAAGTCCTGAGACGTATCACTGCACTGCACTGAACAGGTATTTGAATGTTGTGCAGGGGTAGATAAATTTAGTGAAACTAAACTTCTAATTGTTGTTTATAGGTCCTCTAACTCTGATTTCAGAGTAGTCCTGCTCAAGCTAGAGATGGTTCTTGGTTCGCTTTACAGGAAGTACGAAAAATTAGTTACATGTGGTGACTTCACTATTAATTTTGTATGTGATTGTGCAAGAAAAAAGGATGTTGGGAGATCTAAATTGATATGACCTGATGCAGATGGTGTTTTTTCCCAGCTGGTGTACAGGGGAACAGTAGCACAGCCAAGACAATATTTTTATTCATTCTTCATTACTAGGTGGACATTCTATTAGTAAAAGGGTGAGTTGCCCTTCAGACCATGATGCACAAATTTTAACACGAAAAGGTTTTTGTACTCAAATAATTGTTGCATATAAATACAAACTATGTAGCAAAGCTAATCAAGTGACAAAGAGAGTTTTTTAAAACTCATTAACGAACAATTATTTAATTGGATAGAGAGAGGGACGCCCTTGATATACAGTTTATCGGAAGAAATTGGTAAAGAAAAATAAAGCAGAAGCTTATTGTTGGAGAGTGCTTAATGTAAACTATTTGGCTGTCAGAAGGGCAGTGTTTGAAACCTTCATGCGCAGGATCATTTTAAAAAAACTCGCAAAACCTAAAGAAGTACTGGTCATACGTAATGGGTGTCGCTGCCACTAAAGGTAATGTTCAGGCACTCATGAATCACACATTAACTAAAGTTGAGGATATCAGTGCAAAATCAGAGGTGCTGAACAATTTTTTTCAGATGTTCTGAACATGGGAAGATACAGGATTACTGCCCTGCTTCATTATTGCATCACTGCAAAGATGGTTGATATAGGCATTCATGTCAGCAGTATTGAGAAACAGCTGAAATTGAGCAAGACCCCAGGGCCCAATGTAATCCGTCATACAAAAAATTGTGTCCAATAGTTGGAAGAGAGCATAAATCACATGTGTCTACAAGAAGGGCAGGAAGTAACTTATAAAACTGTCTTCCAATATCATTGACATTTATTTCTTGAAGAACCTTATAACATATCCTAAGCTCAAATATAATGAGGTATTTTGTACAGAGTGACCCCCAACAACCAGTCACCTCGTATTTTGAAAACATCATTTACGCAAAACCGAACTTGCACTCTTCTCTCACGAAATACTGAATGCAATGAATGAAGGCAAACTGGTAGATGCAGTATTTCTTGTCTTCCAAAAAGCATGGACTCAGTATTGCGTCAACATTTAGTAATGAAAGAATGACCATATAGGGTATAAAAATATTTGTGACTGGATTGAGGATTTCATTGTAGGAAGGATGCAGCATGTTACTGTGGATAGAGTCACCACATATGTAAATTTCACTTTAGGTACGTGCCAGGGAAGTATGTTTGGATCCTTGCTACTGTTGTTATCTATTACTGACCAGATAGGCGATGTTAATAATAATAATAATAATAATAATCTCAGAATTATAGCAATCTCAGAGTTTTTGCAAATCATACAGTAATCTATAATGAGTATATGTGAACAAAGCTGCTCAGATATTCAGGCTGATCTAGATAAGACTTCAAAGCGATGCAATAATTGCGAACTTTCTTCAGATGTTGAGCATTATTAAATTGTACACATCACAAAATGCAAAAACATAGTATCCAATGACTATTTAATCTATTATATCATAAAAATAGTTGGGTGCAACAGTTTTTGGGGATGTGAAATGGAATGACCGCATAGGATCAATTGTACGTAGAACAGGTCATAAACTTTTGTCCACTGACAAGATACTGGGAAAATATACTCAGTCCACAAATGAAATTTCTTACTTGACTCATCCTAGAATATTGCTCAAATGTGTGTAACTAACACCAGATATGGCTAACAAGGGATATTGAATATATTTAGTGAAGTGGTTGAACAAATGATGAATGGTTTGTTTGACTCATGGGAGAATGTTACAGAATATTGTAAAACATTAAATGGCAGGTTCTTGAAGTATATGCCAGCTGTTTTCACAAAAGCCTACTTACAGATTTCCAAGAATCAGTTATGATGTCTCCAGGAATGTATTACCGACTCCTACATATTGCTCTTATAGCAACCATGAAGACAGGATTAGATTAATTACTGTGAACACAAAGGCATTTAAGCAGTCACTCTTATTGTACTCCACACACAAATGGAAAGGAAAGGAAGTCTAATATAGTGTACACTGGGAACTATCCTCTGCCATGCACTTCATAGTGATTTGCAGTCTACAGATGTAGAAGGAGATCATCCACCTCCATCCTCTCACTTCTTTTGTCTTCTCACTTTAGAAGCCATGTCATTTTGAATAAGACACTTCAACTTGTGATGGCTATCTCCATCATCATCATCATCATCATCATCATCAGGAGTATAAAAATCATTGACTACTGGAACTGATGTGGTGTTCCACATATATGGGCACAGTTGCAGCATCTCGAACATATCAGAGAGGGCTGAAGTGGTGTGTGTGTGGAAGGCGAGCTGCACAGCTCATAGCAGCTTTGATGCACCATGGAACCAATGACTTCAGGTGGCACAAAGGGGCTGGTGACTCATTTTGAAATGCTGCTCTCACTTTCCTACAGACATCTGTCTTTGTTTTGTGTCCAAAGACCACCACCATGCCCTATGAAGTGTGTACCTCTGGTCTTTGTTAAAACTGTTGTTGTTTATTCTAATCTCGGTTGCCTCCTTTATAATGGAATCCTAATATGATGCTACAAGAGACTCGTCTTCTCAAGGCGTGTTTTATATCTGACGTGTATGGCATCCTCGATGAATGTGACACCATGTATATAAGTCAGTCAGTTCACACTGTTGCAGAGCATTATACTGAGTGCAAGCAACATATCTAAAAAGGGGAGCTTGAGGATTTGGCAATCACTGAGCACTGCCTGGAAACCAGACGTAAAATAAAATTTGAAAAGATAAGCATCTTGGCTCGTACATGATAATATTACGAGGTGGCCGAGATTGGATAAACAGCAACAATTTTAAGAGACCATGGATACACACTTAGTAAGGCATGGTGGCAGTCTTTGTGAAATAACACTGTTCACGTTTTACTTCGCAGTTCACTTAGCGTAGACCGGGACTGTGTCCTAGGCATGCCCGATGTGAACTGAATGGGCATGGCCCGTGCTGCCTGAGTTGTTGTTGTTGTTCCGCTGGCAGAGGTCACGGCCGAATTCTGGTGTGCCCTCTGGTGGACGGGACTCTACTTGCGGCAACTACCATCTGTGACGCGCTGTGCTGATGTGCGCCTCCTGCGATCTTTCTGATGGCTACTGCACTCCTCCTCCTTCGGGGGGTGAAGCCACTGTGATCCACTGCATCGGAAGGTGGAGCGTCGGGCAGGGGCGATGACCTCCACGTCCATCGGAAGGCTGGAGTCGAGGGGATCTGCCAACCCTCGAGCCGGAACCTTCGAATATGGCTGGAAGTGACCCACACGAAGAGGCCCCTGTCGTCCCACCACCGGAGCCCGGGAGAGAACGGGAGACAAGCCGTCGAACTCCGGATCCCGTTCCACCTCGGGAGGGGCAAGATCCAGCGGCGGGGACGATGGGGTAGGGACGACCACAGGTGAACCAGCCTCCTGAGAAACCAGGCCTGCGAGGGGGGCCGGCTCGCGCTGGGGCATCTCTAATGATGGCGATGCCGGTGCTGGAGCTACTGGAGGCTGCCAAGGCTGAGAACCATCACAGTGCGGCGGAGTCACAGTGTGGAGAGGCGGTAATGTCCCCTGAGAAACCAACACGGGTGCCGGCAATGGGGAAGCCGGTGCCCGAGGGGTCTGAAGGTGGGTGCCCAAACGTGGACGTAGCTGATTTTGGTGGGGACGTACCTCCCGGTCCCCCGCCTGCAAGGTATAGAGCCGGCGGCCATTTCGGCGCAGGACCACCGCCAGTATCCAACGTGTATTACGACCAAACCCATGTGCCCAGACCGACATACCCGGTGGAAAGCCAGGTACTCCATTTTGCGAAGACTGGCGAGGACCAGGCCGGAGGAGGTGCTGCAGAGTCCTAGGTTGGCACCCATGGAGGAGCTCTGCAGGGCTGCGATCTCCCATTGGTGTGGTCCGGTATGCCGTCAGGAAAAACATCAATGCCTCCTCTGCAGGAAATTCGTGCACATACTTTTTCATCTGTGTCTTAAATGTGCGCACCATGAGCTCAGCTTCCCCATTCGATTGTGGATGAAAGGGGGGAGAGCAAATGTGCCGAATACCAAAGCGCCTGCAAAAATCCTGACAGGTCTGCGAAATAAACTGAGGTCCATTGTTCGAGACCAGGGTGACTGGCAGACCTTCCACAGAAAAGATTTTTGCTAGTGCCTGGATTGCAACTTCTGAAGTGGTTGAGGAGCAGCGAACCACATATGGGAATCGGGAATAAGCATCAATGACAATGAGCCAAAAGCCATTGAGAAACGGGCCCGCAAAATAGATGTGAACACGTTCCCATGCTTGGGTTGCAAGCAGCCGTGAAGAGAACGCTGCCCTGGGAGATGCCTGTTGGCTCGCACACTGGGAACAGGTGGCCACCAAGTGCTCAATTTCTTTGTCAATATCGGGCCAGTACACATGTCTGTGAGCCAAGGTTTTAGTACGGGAAACACCCCAGTGCCCCTCATGTAATAACGTGAGGACCTCCCTTCGTAAACTTGCAGGAACAACCACGCGAGGAGCTGTATCATCGGTAGCCAGAAGGAGAACTCCTTCCAAGACCGAGAGGCGGTCTCGTAGAACAAAATAATTACGAAGAGGATCCGAGGCCCAGCCTGGAGGTCGGGATGACCACCCCTGCTGAATGAGGCGAACAACTTGCCGGAGAACCGGGTCAGCTGGCGACTCTAGAACTAGTGATCGGGAAGCCATCAACCGCTTGGCGGGACGCCACATCAAAATGAAAACACATAATCTCTTCTCGATCGAACTTAGGATCCGGGCCCACCGTAAGACGGGAAAGAGCATCGGCATTGGCATGCTATACGGTAGGGCGAAAATGAATGTCATAATGACACTTAGAGAGGAACAAGGCCCAGTGCTGTAGTCTGTGAGCCGCCCTATCCGGAATCTGAGAGGTGAGGCCAAATAACGATATTAACGGTTTATGGTCAGTGATTAACTGAAACTTCGTGCCATACAAGAAAGGGTGAAACTTGGTAACAGCATAGACAATGGCCAAAGCCTCTTTTTCCACCTGGGAGTAATGGGCCTGCGTGGGACTAAGAGTTTTAGACGCAAACGCCAGTGGTTGCTCGGAACCATCCGCATTGCGATGGGCCAGGACCACCCCCACCCCATACTGCAAAGCATCTGTAGCCAGGACCAACGGCTTATGGGGGTCAAAAGTAGCCAAACAAGGCGCTGACGTGAGGAGGCCCTTCAAAGAGGTGAACGCTCGCTCGCATGCAGGCGACCAATCAAAAGGAACACCCTTGCGCAGAAGGCAGTACAGGGGGTGGGCTATGGTGGAAGCCCTGGGAATGAACCGGTGGTAATAGGCGATCTTGCCTAAAAAAGCTTGTAACTCCTTCAGCGAAGCGGGCCGCGGAAGGTCGACGATACCTTGGACCAAACTTCCTAGCAGCTGGACGCCATGCTGAGACATGGCGTAGCCCACGTACTCAATGGACGGTTGGAAGAAGTTTGACTTACGCAGGTTGCAACGCAAGCCCACGGACCTGAATTTGAGAAAGAGGGTGCGAAGGTTGTGCAAGTGTTCCTTCGTGCTGCGGCCCGTGACAATTATGTCGTCCAGGTAATTAATACAATGAGGGATTGTCGACGTGACATGCTCAAGATAGCGCTGGAATATCGCCGGGGCACTGGATATTCCGAAGGCCAACCGCTGGTATTGGTAAAGGCCAAATGGGGTGTTGATGACCGCCAGCCGTTTGGAGTCCTCATCAAGTGGTATCTGATGATAAGCCTCCGAAAGATCGATTTTTGAAAAATATTGGCCTCCCGCCACAGCGGAGAACAATTCATCAGCACGAGGCAAAGGATAGGTGTCCACCACCAATTGGGAATTAACGGTGGCCTTGAAATCGCCACAAAGACGTAATTTTCCCGAGGGATTCCTGACAATAATGAGGGGCGAAGCCCACTCACTAGAAGAAATGAGAAGAACGACCCCTAGGGCTGTCAGCCGGTCTAGCTCCTTTTTTACCTGAGGGCGGGGAGCCAAGTGGGTCTGCCTCGCGCGAAGAAAATGCGAGCGAGCCGACGCCTTCAATGTTAAGCAAGCTTCAAAGTCTGAAACTCGCCCCAAGCCCTCCTCAAAGATATCCGGAAAGTCAGCGATCAAAGATTCTAATGATTGATAGGGAACGTCTTCGGAGACCAACTGTATGGTGTCAGTGATAGAAAAACCGAAAGCTTGAAAGGCATCCAAGCCAAAAAGGTTAGCGGAGCTCACATCACTGACAACAATAAAAGTAATAGGCCGAGTGACTGATTTGTAAGTCACGTCGGTAGTGAATTGACCCAGTAGGGGAATGAACTGTTTACCATAACCGCGTAGACGCCGGTAAACTGGCGCCAATGGGGGCGACCCCAGCTCGGAGTAAGTTTGTGCATTCAACAAAGAAACTGCCACGCCCGTATCTACTTGCAGTTGTAATCGGCGTGACCGCACCGACACCTCGATAAAGAGTTTGTGTGCCGATGCGTCGGGAGCCTGGCCCGAGGAAACTTCCTGAATGTCAACGTCCATGTCCTCTGTAACTGCTTCCTTCGATTCTTTTGAGGCCGAGCGGCAAACTTTAGCAATGTGTCCTTTTTTATGACATTTGCGACAAACGGCCCAACGCTGGGGGCACTCCGACTGATCATGATGTATATAGCACGACACACGGGACGGTAACAGGGGCCGGCGGCTGGAACTGTTTACGCGCTGTGCAGGAGCGGCCGTAATGGCCGGATTGTACTGCTTGCACGTTGTCCACCCCGGATGCAGTGGACGCGGCCGCGCCGCCCTGAACAGCCACAACGTCGCATCACGCTTCCAGCTGTTGACTTGCGGCATGAGAGACTTCATACGATTGAGCAATGGACAGGACTTCCTCAAGGGAAGGGTCTTCTAACTGCAGGGCCCGTTGCCGGATCTCCCTATCAGGGGCCGAACGAACAATGACGTCGCGCACCATAATATGTGCATATGACTCTCGCGACTGCTCTGTGACAAAATGACACTTGCGACTAAGACCGTATAGGGTAGCGGCCCACGCCCGGTAAGACTGATGGGGCTGCTTCTTGCATTGATAGAACTTGACCCTAGCTGCCACAACATGCATGCGGCGGTGATAATATGAAGACAGCGATGAACACAATGCGTCAAAAGACAAGGACGAGGGTTCTTGCAACAGCGCTAGCTGCCGCAAAATTTGATACAGCGAGGGAGATATCCAAGACAAGAAAAGAGCACGACACACCTCCGCATCGGCAACATGAAATGCCTGGAAATGCTGCTGAAGGCGATGTTCATTTGCATCCCAATCCTCCGCCGTCTCGTCATACGGGGGAAAGGGAGGAGGGAACGGCGCTGGAGCAGACTGCGTAGAGAGCAACGCTGGAAGCACTTGTTTCATGGTTGCCATGAACTCCGTCTGCTGCTCAACCAAAACCCGCACTAAATCCTCCATGCCGTGGATAGGCTGCGAAACCGGAACAACGACGCAACACGCGAAAGAATGACCCTACTCGTTGCCAATTGTGAAATAACACTGTTCACGTTTTACGTCGCACTTCACTTAGCGTAGACCGGGACTGTGTCCTGGGCATGCCCGATGTGAACTGAATGGGCACGGCCCGTGCTGCCTGAGTTGTTGTTGTTGTTGTTGTTGTTGTTGTTCCACCAGCAGAGGTCGCGGCCGAATTCTCGTGTGCCCTCTGGTGGACGGGACTCTACTTGTGGCAACTACCGTCCGTGACGCGCCGTGGCGATGTGCGCCTCCCGCGATCTTTCTGATGGCTACTGCACTTTGGATATCGAGCAAAAGCAAAGATTTATGCTTGATGCTTTCAGGGAGTTTGGACAGCAGTTTCACCTGAGGGGGCGTAGCGGAGCTGCTGTGTGCTCCACAACTCGCATCCCAAACATGCATCACTTTGTCATTTTTTTAACTGATTCCAGATGCTGCAATCGTTCCCATATAAGCAGAACACTGTGCCAGACTTGGCAGTCAATGGTATTTTACTCCTGATGACGATGGCAAAGACAACCATCAAAATCTCGAGTATTTTATTTGAAATGTTGCAGCTTGGAAACAAAGAAGAGTTTATTCAGTTATGCTGGTGTGGAATACTCCCAAGGACACAAAACTTTTCTGTATTGTGAGAACATAATGCGCAGTGTGAGACTGTTAAAAAAAAAAAAAACTGCAGGAAAAAAATATTGACGTGTTTGTAAGTGATCTGCTGCTGAGAGCTTCCTCAGTGTGGTAACTGGTTGTCTGTTCCCATATCAGTTTTGGTATTTCTCTTCAGATTTTCCATTATTGTGTTAAAAAGAGAGATGTTGTAATGTTTCTTGTTTCTCAACTCATTTCTAACAATACCAGCAACATTCAGTCACAGCAGTAATTTATCATTTAGATGCGAACAGCTGCAGCTATTGTTCATATGTTCTTAAAAGACTGTAAACTACACAAATATGTTCCCTAAGGCTAGTCACTGGAATCAAGACAGAATAATGGGTAGAAGAAGTGAGAAGCAAATTTTCCTTTATTACAGCATTGAAAGTTACGAAAGATTGAATCATTTACACAGAATCAACAACTATAAATAAATGTCTCACATCACAGTTCCCTGCTCCTTCCCTTCTGTGTTATTCCTAATGCATGGAAGTGGCTCATTTAACTTTGCAGTAGTGGTTCTTTATTACAGGGCAATGGAATTGGGCAGAGAGTGCCTGAAACTCTGGGGCTATGAACGTGTTGATGAAATAATATGGGTCAAAACAAACCAACTGCAGAGGATAATTAGGACTGGTCGCACTGGTCACTGGCTCAACCATGGAAAGGAGCATTGTTTAGTAAGTAGCCACACAGTTTGAATATTTATTATTGGTTTCTTATGTGAAATGCCATAGTCTAAAGTTGTATGTTTATTACACGATTGCATTATGTGGAGTGACATAGTATGGAACTATGCTATAATACTCAGTTCAGCACATTTACATTGCTAAGAAAATGAGATTTAACACTTTTCATATCTGGCATTTTCAGTTAAGTCACACATGGCTAGCACACCAGGGAATTGTTAGCATAGCTGGGTACAAATGGGCACACTGGAGTTTCTTAGCTAGTTTCTTACCTAGCACTGTAAATTGGGACATGTCTCTGTAACCACCAAACTGCATGCAGTGCAACATGCATGCTAATGGAGTGAATGGCTGTTGAGATGAAATAGTGTCCGCTTGACTGTCCCTTACCTCTTCCATTTTGACAGACAGAATGTAGCACAGAGAAAACAAAATGACAGCTGTTTTTTTCTTCATTTCTTATGGATGAAAAGCATGGAGATGTCATTCTTTTTTATTAAATGACTCAATGAACAAGCCGTACAAGGTATTTATCTATGCTGTTGCGGTGCAGTCATGTTTTTTGATGTGGAATGTTTTTACTGTCCACTTTTGATACTCCATCCAATCATTCCTTTACAATCTTTTTGCTATGCTTCACCCAATACTTGTTCTGGTAACCTTCTTTAAACGTAGATAAATGTCTGTAAACAGAAGAAAAAACTCAATAGTGTACAGTTGTAGGGTTTGTGATAAACTTTTGGAGCTCTTCGCATTATTTGACTGTTGCGAATACTGCAGAGTAGTATGAAATTAAAAGAGCATTAGGTGCAAATCAATAGTAGGGAGGATAAATGAAGATTTAACGTTTGTTGGAGGAAGCAGAGAAAGTGCAGTGCACCTGTAAAGGAAACCAATATTATGAAAAGTATAGATTGACATTCATTATATAGAAGAGACACTGAGTTGCAGACAGGCGCAACAGAAAGACAGCTATCTTTTTGAAACATCCTGGCAGATAAAAACTGTGTGCTGGACAGAGACTCAAACTGGAGACCTTTGCCTTTTGTGGGCAAGAGCTCGACTGATTGAGCAGGAGAACTTCTGTGAAGTTTGGAAGGTAGGAAGCAAGGTATCAGAGGAAGTTTAGCTATGAGGATGGGCTGTGAGTTGTGCTTGGGTAACTCACTCAGTAGAGCAATTGCCAGTGATAGGCAAAGGTCCATGGTTCGATTCTTGGTCTGGCAGGAAGTTTCATGTTAGCACACAATCCACTGCAGAATGAAGGTTTCGTCCTGGAAACATCCCCCAGGCTGTGGCTAAGCCATGTGTCCGCAGTATCTTTTCTTCCAGTAGTGCTAGTTTTGCAAGGTTTGCTGGAGAACTTCTGTGGAGGTTGGAAGGTAGGAGATGATGTTCTGGTCGAAGTAAAGCTGTGAGAAGAGTTGTGCGCCATGCTTGGGTAGCTCAGTCAGTAAGGTGTTTGCTGATGAAAGGCAAAGGTCTCGAGTTTGAGTCTTGGTCCGTCATACAGTTTTAATCTGCCAGGAAGTTTCATATCAACACACATTCCTTTTCAGAGTGAAAATTTCATTCTGCTATCTTCTTGTTGTGCTGTCTTTTTGTTATGCCTGTCTGCAACTCAGTGTCTCCCCTGTACGGTGAGTAGCAATCTATGATTTTCATAATATTGTTGTTATTCCATCCTAGAATTTCCACTGTAGAAAGGCAACCACATACAAAACACTAGTGTGCTCAGACCTGAAGTTACTGTACCAGTGTTTGGAGTCCTTACCAAGCAGCCAAAAAAGGAGACACTGAATGAATTCAGAGACATGCTATTAGAACTGTAACAGGCCAGTACACAAAAGTATAACAGAGATGACCAGAAAACATAAATGGAAATCTCTTGAACTAAGGCAATGTTCTTGCAACATAATTAAAGAACTGACATTTAAGGAGGACTATGTGACAGTTCTGCTGTCTCTGTCCTACATCTTAATAGGAATTGGAGAATAAGTTAAGTTCCCATCTTTCATAAGCAGATGGGATAAGGCAGGAAATCACTAATGTTGTCTGTGAAGTGTATAGGTAAACATACTAATTTATCGAATTGGCAGTACAATACATTATAGCCACATCTTTACATTTCTTGCAGAGTTTTCATGAGCATTGAATGTACATTTGTATTGTTATGTAGTATTATCTGTATACTACAGGTTGGGATGAAAGGTAGTCCAGACAACCTTAATAGAGGACTTGACTGTGATGTTATTGTGGCAGAGGTACGAGCTACGAGTCACAAACCTGACGAAATATATGGTATCATTGAACGTTTATCGCCAGGCACCAGGAAGATTGAGCTCTTTGGACGCCCTCATAACGTCCAGCCTAACTGGTAAGTACTTGCTTTAAATGTAGCAATCCAGTGGATGTGGAAATAATGCTATGAGATGAAAACATTAAGTAATGAACGTTGCAATAATAGAAATAATTTGCACAACAGCATAAACAGGAAAAAAAGGTGCAAAGATGAAGATGTCCTTTGTTATTTCAGTTCTAATGTTCCAATCACAGTATGACATCTTGACAAAAAGTGGGAGACCACCTGCCTCAGTCCTCAGTTTGCTTTCCTCACCAAAAATATTTGCATGCAAACATATTCATCCTCTTTCAATACAGAATATTAAAATCCTTTTATCTAGTCTCGCTTTGTAGTGAAGCCTTCATACTCAGAAACTCTCTCTCACTGCCACTGTCTATATATGTGTCTTTCCCACTGTCTCCTTTTTCTCCTATTGGCACTTTCTCATTTCTGTCTCTACCACTGTCCCGTCGTCATCCCTTTCACTCATTCTTCCTTGCAACTGTCCCCTTTTCTGCCACTTTTGCTGTCTCTCTGTCCCATTGCCATCGTCGTTGTCCCGTTCTTTTTCTCTGTACCATTGCCATTGTCTCTTTCTTTCTTGCTTACAGTCTGCTGTCTTTTTCTTCAACCACCATTGTCTCCTCTCCAAACATGTCCATGGGTATGTTTTTCTTGGGGTTTTGACCCCTAGACCAGGAAACTAACACGTGGATAAAGGATATGGTGGAGAACAAGCAAATTTTTTGGGGTTAAATTTCACTGGTCAAGGGGGTGGGGGGTCAACATTCCCCAAACATATTTATGGTCTCTATTCATCTCTCTTTTTCATTTCTACTGTCTCCTATCCTTTTTGTCCTCTTACTGCTGCTATCTTCATCCATCCATCTTTCTCTTTTACTGACACTGTCTCTCACTGACCATCACTAGTTCCTCTCTCTTTGGCTCCCATTCTAGTTGTCTTCATCTGTCGACATCCCTGTGGTCTCAGCTCATCTCTCTGTTTCATTTGTACTGTCTCCTCTGTCTTTTGTTCCCACCGCTACTATTCCATCCATCCATCTTTCTTGTCTTTTAGTGCCACTGTCGCGTTGGCCATCACTATCTTATCTATCCTTGGCTATCACCGCTATTGTCTTCATTTGTCTCTCTTTCTCTTTCACAGCCATTTTGTCTCTCTCAGTGCCACTGTGTCCTCTCTCTTTCTCACCCACGAGCACAGTCTCGTCTTCCACTGTCACTGTCTCTGTGTTACTGTCTTTGAGCACAAAAAAAGTGTGGATATGTTCACGTGCCAAAATGTTTGGTGAGGAAAGCAGAATGAGGATTAAGGCAGCTGGTTCTCCACGTTTCTGTCATAGTCTGTTAAAGGGGAGCATATTCGCCTGTTTCTTGTGCTCCAACAGTGCATTTTTCAGTTGGTTCCCTTCTTTTCCATGTTAGAGCATTGTGTGCTACTTATATAAACAAATTCTGCTGGTCAGTAAAGTCCTGACTGGTTATTTATGTACTTCAACACAATTACATCACTTATATCTAAAAAAAAGATGCTGTTACTTACCAAATTAAATCGTTGGTGTGTTGATAGGAGACAATAAAAAACACACAAACACACACACAAATTTCAAGCTTTCACAACCCAAGGTAGCTTCGTCAGGAAAGAGGGAAGGAGAGGGAAAGACGAAAGGATGTGGGTTTTAAGGGAGAGGGTAAGGAGTCATTCCAATCCTGGGAGCGGAAAGACTTACCTTAGGGGGAAAAAGGGACAGGTATACACTTGCGCGCGCGCACACACACACACACACACACACACACACACACACACACACACACACACACACATCCATCCGCACATATACAGACACAAGCAGACATTCATTGTCTGCTTGTGTCTTTATATGTGCAGATGGATGTGTGTGTGTGTGTGTGTGTGCGCGCGAGTGTATACCTGTCCCTTTTTCCCCCTAAGGTAAGTCTTTCCGCTCCCGGGATTGGAATGACTCCTTACCCTCTTCCTTAAAACCCACATCCTTTCGTCTTTCCCTCTCCTTCCCTCTTTCCTGATGAAGCAACCTTGGGTTGCAAAAGCTTGAAATTTGTGTGTGTGTTTTTTATTGTCTCCTATCAACATACCAACGCTTTCGTTTGGTAAGTAACAACATCTTTATTTTTAGATATATTTTTCCCACATGGAATGTTTCCCTCTATTATATTCATATCAATTACATAATTTATACCTAAAAACAAAGATGATGTGACTTACCAAATGAAAGTGCTGGCAGGTCGACAGACACACAAACGAACACAAACATACACACAAAATTCAAGCTTTCGCAACAAACTGTTGCCTCATCAGGAAAGAGGGAAGGAGAGGGAAAGACAAAAGGATGTGGGTTTTAAGGGAGAGGGTAAGGAGTCATTCCAGTCCCGGGAGCGGAAAGACTTACCTTATGGGGAAAAAAGGACGGGTATACACTCGCATATTGTCTGCTTGTGTCTGTATATGTGTGGATGGATATGTGTGTGTGTGCGAGTGTATACCCGTCCTTTTTTCCCCATAAGGTAAGTCTTTCCGCTCCCGG